>NC_090655.1:109289809-109653072 GCF_040937935.1 Hyperolius riggenbachi
AGCTCCTCTGAGGACACTCAGTGACATAACTATGTACTCTAATGTGCTACAGAAGATGTCAGTGCTATATAAATAGAAAATAATATAGTAGAGAAGTAGCCTATTACTATGGTAAGCAGGAGGTGCTGCTAAGGTATTAGTGGTCTCAAGCAGCTCATAATTTGTGACCCCTACCCATAGATAGACAAAGGTGTCCCCCAGAATAGGTAGTTTCCATTCCCCTCCCATAGGCATCAAAATGGGTTCCCGATATTAGTGGTCCCCCTGAAAGGTGATCAACCCCTATAGGTAGTCCTCCCCCCTTCAAAATCAGGCAAAGATGTCCCACCAGTATAGGTAGTCCCCCCCTATAGGCGTGTCCCCCAGTATAGGTATTCCCCCCCCCCCCCCTCTCATGGGCAGCCAAGGGTGTCCCATATAAGTAATTACCCAGTAAACACATAAAATTGCAAATTTGGGTGCAAGTGAAGCAGAAATATGGCTCACCCTGCTCCGACTGAATCTACTGCCTACTCCAAATACTACCGCTATTACCTGTGCCCGAATTCCCTCTTTTGTCTGAGAAGTTAGTCACTGAGACTGAGCGTCACTATAGTCAAACATTTTATTGCAAGTCTATGGCAGCACCCAAATAATCAGACTAGCGCTGTGTCAAAAATAATCATTTTGGTTACCCCCCGCCCCCCCCCCCCCAAAAAAAAAGCAGCCAATGGTGTCCCATATAGGTGATTTCCCCTCCCCCCAATCTCCAGCAGGTAGCTTAGGATGACCCTGTATAGGTAACATGCACACAGGAAAAAGATAAGGAGACCAGGAGCCCAATATGGTATAGTATGTTTGTAATTCACAAACAAACAAGTATATGACTTAGGGCAGTTATACTCACAAGAGTGGGTTACCACACACACAACCACTGTGTAGGCAGGTGGGGAGATTATGACCCGACCCCACTTGGGTTTAAAGGAGTTATCAGACTTTTTAAATGAAAATAAGTGCTACTTACCCGGGGCTTCGTCCAGCCCCAATCTCCCAGCATGTCCCTCGCTGCAACTCCGCCATCAACCGTTGGCCGCTGCTGCCTCCCGGTCCCCGGCGATGACGTCAGGTCGACCTCCAGGTCAGCCTGTACGGCGCTGTCAATCACCGCCACGTGGATCATAGCATACTACGCGCAGCCGCAGTAGTTCTGCGCCTGAGGGCATATCCGCACGAAACGGCAGTAAGGCTAACAGTGCCCAGCACCCACCGCTACCCACATCGCTTCAGCAATGGTATGTTTTCACAATTTGTATTGTGCATTGTTACATGCTACACTATGGAATAAATTAGTTGATTGCAGTGCCGGGCTCCTCTCCTCTCTCTCCTTCTCCTACACAGGATGTGGTATACAGCCAAGTGCCTTTGTATACAGCCAAGCACTTAGCTGTATACCAGACCCTTACTAGTTTGCGCTCCTCGATTTGCCTGATGAAGCAGGATTGTGCCTGCGAAATGCGTTGCAATTTGGAGTACCTATTAAATCACAAGTCTATGGAGCTGTGTTTTCCATCCTGCTGGTGGAAAGGATTGTCTAGGCCCTGTCGAGAAAACAGAGGACATTTTCTTACCTGCCTCATTTTCAGGTGTCCTGGATGGATTGGTTACGTGTCTATGGTGCTGTGTTTCTTGTCCAGCTGGTGGAGAGGATGGTCCAGGCATTGGTGAGAAAGTAGATTACATGTGCTTACCTGCCTCATTTTCAGGTTTTCTGGGTGGAGTGGGAGACACGGGTCTATCTGCTGTAGGAGAATGGTCCAGGCACTGGGGAGAAAGCAGAGAACATTTTCTTACCTGCATTATTTTTAGGTGTCCTGGTTGAAGTGGTGTGTTTCCTGTCCAGCTGGTGGCTAAGACTGTCCAGGCACTGGGGAGAAAGCAGAGAACATGTGCTTACCTGCCTCATTTATAGGTGTCCTGGGTGGATTGGGAGTCACATATAGTACTGTGTTTCCTGTAATGCTGTTGGAGAGCATGGTCAAGGCACTGGGGAGAAAGCAGGGGACATTTCCATACCTGCCTCATTTTCAGGTTTTCTTGGTGGAATGAGAGTCACAGGTCTATGGTGCTGTGTTTCCTGCCCTGCTGTAAGAGAATGATCAAGGCACTGGGGAGAACGCAGAGGATAATTTCTTACCTGCCTCATTTTAAGGTTTTCTGGGTAAAGTGGGAGTCACAGAACCATGGTGCTGGGTTTCCTTTCCTACTGTTGTAGAGGATGGTCCAGGTTCTGGTGAGAAAGCAAAGGACAATTGCTTACCTGCCTTATTTTCAGGTGTCCTGGGTGGAGTGGTAGTCACAGGTCTAAGGTTCTGTATCCTGCTGGTGGAAAGGATTGTCCAGGCACTGGAGAGAAAGCAGAGGACATTTTCGTACTTACCTTATTTTCAGATATTGTGGGTGGATTGATAGTCACAGATCTGTGGTGCTGTTTTTCCTTTCCTACTGTTATAGAGGGTGGGCCAGGCACTGGTGAGAAAGCAGAATCCATTTGCTTACCTGCCTCATTTTAGGTGTCCTTAGTGGAGGGAGAGTCACAGGACTATGGTTCTGTGTTTCCTGTGCTGCCTGTGAGAAGGATTGTCCGGGAAATGGGGGAATGCAGATGGCATTTTCTTACCTGCCTCATTTTCAAGTGTCCTGGGTGAATTGTGAGACGCTTCCATTGTGCTGTTTCCTGTCCAGATGGTGGATAGGATAGTCTAGGCAATTGGGAAAAAACACAGGACCTTTGCTTACCCACCTCTTTTTCAGGTATCCTGGGAGGAGTGAGAGTCAGGGTCCTGCGTTTTTCTGTCCTGCTGGTGGAAAGGATTGTCCAAACACTGGGGAGGAAGCAGTAGACATGTGCTACCTGCCTTATTTTCAGGTGTTCTGGGTAGAGTGGGGGTTACAGGTCCGTACTGCTGTGTGTACAGTCCTGCTGATAGAGAGAATGGTCCAGGCACTGGGGAGAAAGCAGAGAACCTTTGCTTACCTGCCTCACGTTCAGGTTTTCTGGGTGGACTGGGAGTCACAGATACATGGTGTCGTGTGTCCTTTACTGCTGTTGGAAAGCATGGTCGAGTCACTAGGGAAAAAGCACAGAACATTCGCTTACCTTCCTCATTTTCAGGTGTTCCGGGTGGATTGAGAGTCACAGGTCCATGGTATTGGGTGTCCTGTTCTGCTGTTGGAAAGGATTGTCCAGGCACTGAGGAGAAAGCCGATGACATGTGCTTACCTGCCTTATTTTCACACTTTCTGTGTGGAGTGGGAGTCAAAGGTCTATGGTGCTGTGTTTCTTGTCCTGCTGGTGAAGAGAATGGTCCAGGCTCTGGGGAAAAAGCAGAGTACATTTGTTTACCTGCCTCATATTCAGGTATTCGGGGTAAATTAAGAGTCACTGATCCATTGTGCTGTATGTCCTGTCCTGCTGTTTGGAAGAATGGTCCAGGCACTGGGTAGAACACACTGGTATAAGTGGGAGTCACAGATCCATGGTGCTGTGTTTTCTGTCCTGCTAGTGGAAATAATTGTCCAGGCACTGGGGAGAAAGATGAGGAGATGTGCTTACCTGCCTCATTTTCAGGTTTTCTGGGTGAAGTGGGAGTCACAGGTTCTACAGTGCTGTGTTTCCTGTCCTGCTGCTGAAGACAATGGTCCAGGCACTGGTGAGAAAGCAGCAGACATTTGCTTACCTGCCTCATTTACAGGTGTCGTGGGTGGAGTGGGAGTCACAGGTCTACGGTGCTGTGTTTCATGTCCTACTGAAGAGAATGGTCCAGGCACTGGTGAGAAAGCAGAAGACATTTGCTTACCTGCCTCATTGACAGGTTTCATGGGTGAAGTGGGAGTCACAGGTCTAAGGTGCTGTGTTTCCTGTCCTGCTGCAGATGAGAAGGCACTGGTGAGAAAGCAGAAGACATTTGCTTACCTGCCTCATTTTTAGTTGTCCTGGGTGGAGTAGGAATCACAGGTCTATGGTGCTGTGTTTTCTGTCCTGCTGGTGAAAAGGTCTGTCCATACACTGGGGAAGAAGCAGAGGACATGTGGTTACCTACCTCATTTTCAGGTTTTCTGGGAGGAGTGGGAGTCCATGGTGCTGTATATCCTTAGAAATGACTATCTCACAATCAAGCAATAAATACCCTCCATGGAGCCCCAGACGTAGTAATAGTCTGCACCCTCTCTTCTTGCTGACTTTCTATCATGCACAATTGTCTGCTGTCCTTTGGTGCTCCAATTACCCTCCCTGTTTCATCTGGAGTTTAACTAGGTCTTGTCCAACAGACAAAAAAAAAGGAATGTAATTGGATGGAGTGAGTTGCTGATAAGAAATTAAAGTTAAGAAAAAAAAATAGATCTGAAATCCAAAAAGTGCATTAAAAAGCAAAAGATGCATGAAAAAAAAATCTGTCTTGATCGAGGTTCTCCTGAATTGTATTGGCCTTTCCTCTCTTGTCCATTGGCCTATAAATTATAGATCATGTGTTTCTTGCTGTATTGCCTTAAGATTAATTGATGTTTTTTTATTAGGTGTTCATTAGGTGCTCTTTATGATCATACATGTATATGATGTGCCCAGATATTGGTAGAGCAATACTGAGTAGCAGAGTACTGTTAAAAATCTTTCTCCTTCTCCCCTTCTAGCTTGCGGGCTTACCGGCCTGCGCTCGTGCCCCCCTTCCTCCCACTCACAGATCCTGCTCCTACAAACATATTTTTATTCTTACTGGATGTAATTTAGCCTCCTGCCACTGGTGGTGCTATACCGCAGCTGCAGCGGGTAAATCTTAGCCAAGCTTGAGCGCAAAAGCACCACCGCTTCCTCCCACATGTCTCGGACAGCTGAGTAGCACCAGATGACATGCTATCTATCCGCTGGGATCCTATTGGTTGTTCCCCTTACCTCATTATACACACCTCCCGGCTATTGCCGGCGGGTGGGCACTATTTACATGCCGCTAAGGTGTTCACCCATACATCCAGCACTGGTCCTTCTGAAGAAGTGGCCTTCGGACCATGCTAGGCATTAAATTTATTATTTGTATGGGCATTCCTCTCCAGCTTCATTGTTCCACAGGTTTGTATGGTGTCACTGCAGGTAAATTGCATACCGAGGGTTGCACTGCCATTGCCTTGGGAAATTATTGTGTAAACACCAATGTATAATACTGGTTCTATATGGAGTAATTTATGTTCATTGAGCACATGCACTTTTTTATTACTTCATGATTATAATCCTATTACATTATAAATATTATGCATTTCTCATATGCACATGTGTATACTGTATATAGTATATGACCCATACTCTTGTATTGGCTTTATTAGCCCTTACTGGAGAGGTTGCCCTTTGCTTATATATAATTGAACAGTTAATTGATGGTATGGGCCTTTGGTCCTTGTGTCGTTTTTAATTGTTTTTATAGCTTAATACTATCCATTTTTGGCTATGTTTAAATAACGGTCACGTGATTACAAACACTTGCTCCTTCTGAGTTGAAGGAGGAAGCGTAGTAATCACGTGACGCGGCTTGGAACGCGCCATGGGACGCTCCGTGGGACGGGATAAAGAAGATGCCTGCTGGGTAAGGTTAACCCCCTCTCACACACCCACTCAGGTGCTTTATTTACCTGGATGAAATCCAAATGAAACTCTTATCCCTGATAAGGAGTGGAAATTTGGGTGGACATTTTTTAGGTGGAGTAAAGTATATGTACATATACAGTATATATATGAGCATGGCAAAGGATAGCACTCCCACCTTGCAGTACTGGTGTCCCCAGTTCAAATCTTGGCCAAGACACTGCTTGCATGGAGTTTGTATGCTCTCCCTATGTTTGTGTGCATTTTCTTCAGGCGCTCAGTTCCCAAAACACCAAAACCAAACCAACACCAAACCAACCATACTTAATTTAACAGCTGTAAGCTGAATAATAGGGACATTTTCTTCTAAAGTTTTCTTTGTACTGTCTTGTTAAATCCTCCCTTTTGTCCACACCCCATCCCCTTATGGTGCTAACACTAAGGCCTGGACAGTAAATGCATCCCATGTCATCAATAGGATGCGTTTACACTGTCAGACAGAACACAAATCGCAATGCCAGCCTGCTGCATTTTTCTGGTTCTGAACAATGCACTTATCACGCCATTTATGCATACCCTGCGTTTGCGGTCTAGTGTGAACCTAGATTTACACTGTGTATTAGTGTTAGCAACCATACCTACCAACTTTTTGAGATGAGAAAGTGGGACACTTTAACCACTTCAGGATTCGGCGTACGCTTAACTACGCCCCTGAATCCTGAAGTGGATTGCATGGAAACGCCCGCTCGTATGAGCGGCCGTTCCATGTCAGTTCACGGAGGGTGTCTCCGTGAACACCCTGCGAGCCTCCGATCGTGGCTCGCAGGGTAAATGTAAACACACGGGGAAGATCTTCCCCGGTGTTTACATGTATACGGCGCTGCTGCGCAGCAGCGCCGTGGCGGAGATCGGCGATCCCCGGCCTCTGATTGGCCGGGGACCGCCGGCACCTGATAGGCTGAAGCCTATCCTATCCGGCGCAGGACGGAATTCCGTCCTGCGCCGCTCACAGGGGGAGGTAGAGGGAGGGAAGGGGAAGGCGGCCAGGAAGCGCTGCGGAGGGGGGCTTTGAAGAGAGCCCCCCCCGCAAGCGCAAGCAGCCGGCGGCGATCAGACCCCCCCAGCAGGACATCCCCCTAGTGGGGAAAAAAGGGGGGAAGTCTGATCGGCCTGGCTGCTAGCTGATCGGTGCTGCGGGCTGGAGAGCCCACGCAGCACCGATCAGCAAAACCACCCGGTATCCGGAAGTGGTTAAAGCAGTATTCCCCAACCCTGTCCTCAAGGCCCACCAACAGCGCATGTTTTGTATAAATGCACAGAGGTAACTAATCAGCTCTGCTGAGACACTAATTACCTCACCTGTGCATGTTTGTGGTTTTCTACAAAACATGTACTGTTGGTAGGCCTTGAGGACAGGGTTAGGGAACTGTGCTTTAAAGGATACCTGAGGTGACATGTGACATGATGAGATAGACATGGGTATGTACAGTGCCTAGCACACAAATAACTAGGCTGTGCTCCTTTTTTTCTTTATCTGCCTGAAAGAGTAAATATCAGTCCTGACTCAGATAGGAAAGGACTACATTGTGACCCTCACTGATAAGAAATTCCAACTATAAAACAATTTTCCTGGCAGAAAATTGCTTCTGAGAGCAGGCAAGAGATGACAAAGTTCAATAGTTCATAGATTTTCGCTCTGGCATACTTCAATGAATGTGTAATTGAGCAAAAACAATAAAACAGTTAAAACATAAAATAAAACTGTGGGATATCTTAAAAAGTCATTTTAGGAGAAGAAAGATAGATACAATTGTTTATTTCATTTGTTTATTTTTTGCCTCGGGTGTCCTTTAAGACATGCCTCCACCACACCCGTTAGCCACGTATACCACTAAAAATCTATAAGCAAAAGATGTCATTTTAGAATTTAAACTATACTTGTCCATTCTATTATCACTACTTTTTCTTTATATTAACATTTGAAATGAATATATCAATTTAAAAGATGGGAAACTTTGGAGTCAATTAAACATATTTTTCAATAGAAAAAGACATATATTTACATAAATCTTTACATCAGTTCTGAAAGGTGGTGGTACAAATGAAGAAGATAGAGGGATTTGGATCCCAAAGAGTGACTGTCCCTCTGAAAAAGAGACAGTTGGGAGCCACCTTTGGGAGGACTCAGAAAGGCAGTGTTGTGTGCAGTTTTGCCATAGATCAACAATGAATTAACCAGCGGCTACTTTTAAGGTTTTCAGTCAATCCAGTTGTTCTTTACTGGTTTCTATAACACAGACAGCATCTCCACTGTACGCCAGCCCTGTAGCAGCTTATGAATTCTTCTGCTGTACAGGTTATGCCCATGGCCTAGTTCAAATTCAAGGGGAAGATAAATAGCTGCTTTATATGCTCTAGCTTCCTGACCATTGAACTTTCCTTTATCTACCTGATCTCTTGCCCTGCAGGTCTGTTCTCATTATACTGCTATTTCACTGCTCACATTCCACTGCCAGCACCTATCATGCAGGTTTTGACATTGATGCAAAAGGGAATTATATTTTTCCGGTGGCTGATGTGAGTGTATCAGTGTATGTGTTACTATTGTTTAGTTTCAGGCACTGATTAAAAATCAAATTGTGATTTTCCAAAAACACAATCGCCGCACGTGTAATGTAGTATAATGGCATCACGTTCCATTTGCAATTGTTCCACAATTTGTGGAATCTGAGGAAGCAACTTGTGTTGTGAAACGGCTGTTAGGCCATTGTTTTTTGCCTGTATCTGTTGGTGATGGGGATATAATAAAGTGGTGGATTGCTACACAACTGCTGGTGCCCGGATTTCCTTTCTTCTTGTTCCACAATTTGTGTTTGTGAGTTTTCTGCATTTTAAATATGGATGACGATTCCTGTCAATGGGAGCACAGAAAACTCATGTTTTTGCACGAAAAATTACATAGAACTTAATTAGATGCATTGTTCACGTAAATTAGCTTTATTGGTGTTCACGCAGAATTTGCATAGCAATTTTTTCGCACACCAACACATTTAAAAATTGCAGATGGCATTAAAGATGGCGTTCACCTGTCACAGCACCATATATTGTAAGTTGCAGCTATGTAGCACAGTTTTATGCTTGGCTCTCATAACATTCTGTTCAATAACATGCTGTTCTAGTAGTATTCTCTTTCAAAACATGCAGTTTGCATTACTCATTACCAGAGCAGGCTCATCCACCAGGCAACCTGGCCAGGTGCCTAGGGCCTAGTGGGTGTGGTGTCCCATCTGCCACCTTCTCTGACCTCTCTGCACTTAACAATTGAAAGAGGCGCCCTGGCGGTTTATAAAAGCACTTAAAAGCAGTTTAAAATTGACAAAATATTTTGAGGTGGCTTACCTCAACTAACGAAAATCTTTTGATGAGACAAAGGATTTTATTAATAGCACAGGCAACACGTTTCACGGGTCTGAGCCCGCTTCCTCAGGCCAAATAACAGTGCCAAGCTACAATAAGATAGTCAGCATAGGGAGCTCCCTATGCTGACTATCTTATTGTAGACAGAACACACGTGGGTCACCACGTTAGGTATCTGTCTCCCTTCTTTTTCCGAGGAGAGCGACCGCAACCAGATCCCTAGGGGTCACCCCGAGTGGAGTCGGGTTTGTTGTCTCCACCTGCTTCGTGTGGTTGCCCCACTGCAACCCACCTTTGTGAGTAGCTTCTTTCCATTTTTTTATCTACTTTTGGTTTGACATATTACACTATTGGGCTCCCGTCCCTGTCTCCTGTGTTTTTTTCCAGAGGGTGCACAGACACCCACACCTTGTCACGTCTCTCTGCACTTAAGCTTACCCAAAGGACCACAAGGGTGTGGCAACACTACTACCTTGCCTAGGGTCCCATTACATCTTAATCCATCTCTGCTTATTACTCAGTAGGGTATTGTACCGTGTTAGCCATCAGTAAAAGCAAGACGTTTTAAATCAGGATGATACCATTTATTGGCTAACTAAAAATGAATAAAAATAAGCAAGCTTGCAGGCTGGTGGTACAGACAGCTTATATACATGCAACATCAAAAGGGAAAACAGATATTTTTTTCAAGCATGAGCTGACAGCAGGGATTCCCTCTGACAATTCTGACTTTCAGGCGGGTGACACTCATGCTAAAAATGACATGTCATATTATGCCAATGCTTTTTAAAAATGATGTGCATGTTTGCGCGAGTACGCTGGATGATGCTTTCAGTGGCACCAGCAGTCTGGACTCAGGACTATCTGGAGAAGTCTCGACTTCCCCTGATATCTCTGACCCCCAGACCAATGTCAATATTGACGTGATTTTGATTTACCCAAAAGGTGATGTTTATTGTGGTATACCTGTGCAGACAGACACACACAGTACTGTTGGTAACCTGAGCTCAGAGCCTGCAGGCATTCCTGTCAGCTCTGACCCCAGACAGTTTGGTTTTCAGCAGCTGACCTCAGATCGCCCTAGGCAGCTGGCTGAGATTTGTAGTCCCACATCCGTGAGGATACTACAGAGCAACTCCGACCTGCGTGTACTTAGTGGCCAGCCCACTAAGCCACCCGTAGCGGAAGCTCCACTACAGGTGTACAAGGAGAATGGTAACTACTCCAGTGAACCCATTCCCCATGTAACTGACACCCCAGGTGAAAGCACGGTCCATGTGGATCTGTTAGAAGCCCAGTCCGACAGAACGCAGTTAGTTCTAGGAGAGTATGGCCAATTAGAACAGGAAGACACAGGTCCCCTGTCAGGCTTGATAGCTCCCACCCGAGAATTGACAGATGATGTGAAAGTCACCCCCCACCTCTCGTACTCCCAGAAGGCCTCGCTGAAGCTCCCTGCGCCACCACAGCGAAATCTTCGCAAAAACCCTGGGCAGGATACAGCAGTTCACAGAAGGGACCCGGGGACTCCCAAGCCCTTATGGCAGATCCCCTACAGCGCCTCTCCGGAGGTGCAAGCAAAAGTAAAGATGAAGTATGAGGAGATGTTACAGATGGCTGTCCTCCGCAAATCCTCTAGCTTACAGACCACCAGGTTCTGTGAGGCCTATAGGATGCCGGACGACATCCCAATAACCGTTGCGTATCCCATGACTCCTCTCGGTGATCTGTTGGATTGGCTGGCATCCGCCAACTACCTAACGATCATGGATCGGAGCTTCGGATACTGGCAGGTTCCAACCGTGCCTGAGGCGCGCCTGGAATCCACATTCACCCTGCCCTTGGACTTAAACGCCTCGATGCGGATGTCTTTTGGTAGGATGAATGTCCCAGCCACCTTCCAACAGGCCTGGAACGACCTGTTGAAGTGCAAGCACGGTTGTACAGTCACGTACCCGGATGAAATCCCTGTGTTCTGCCCGACATGGGAGCAACACTGCGATCACTCGCCCCTGGTACTAGGACAGCTGTCAGCTGACAATCTGACCGTTGAACCAGATGCAGATCAGATTGTCATAACAGAGGTACAGGCCTCTCTGGGAACAGCGGGATACTACAGGACGTTTGCTAAGCCCCGTAGCCTCCTGACTAACCCACTGACCGATGCACTGGGTAAAAGGCAACCCCCCCCCCCCCCCCCCCCCCAAGGTCAGGCGCAACCCAGCCTTTCCGGATGTGGCAGACCAGACCCATCAGACAGTGGATTGCTTTACTCAGAGTCTTGTTAACTCCTCCCTACGAATCTCTTAAAAGGGGGAGGTGTGACGAATCAACGTTTATTCGTCCTAAATAGGTAGTTAGAGCCTTATGAAATATTCCCTGTTGCCACTATTAAAAAAATGACAGCAGATCGGGAAAGGCTTGGTTTATAAAAAGACCAGGGAAGCCAGGGGTTAACAGTTCCTCTCCCTGGTCAAATGTAGCAAATGCTCTTATTACCTAGTTTTTTCGCACCTCCGTGTGACAAAGGGTCCTGGGCATTCAGAGACCCCCAACCAGGCAGAAAGAGGGAAATCTCACACCTCCACTGCCTAACCCCGACTTGGTGGCTCCTCAGCTCCGTACATGAAAAGAGCAGCCACAGGAGGTCCTGCTAACATCCTGCAGAAGCCACTTAGAGACCACACCTGGCTTTCTCAGTGACCAGTTAGGAAACCTATCTGTGACCTCACAAATATGAAATCCATCTTTTATCATAAAGATGACTTTCCAAATAGGCACCGGCCTTTAGAACCCGCTTATTATGAAATTCAGAACAAACCACACCATTGGATGTTACCGAATTAACGGTAAGCCCTGCCAAAGCAGAGATATGCATTTTGGGGTCACCGTTCACTCTAAACCCCCCAAGTTTGATATCAGCAGATTCACACACTTGCGCTGATTATGAATATTTATTCGGGTTCTTGATATTACCCACGGGCATGCCGAGAGGGGGCAAAATATGAATTGTCCCAAACCTCTCCCTGCCTAAGGGGGCACTGCCTTATTCAAATTGCACAAGGCTGGACTCCCCCCACCTACAGTGAGGAACAAAACTGACATGACCCAAAAGTCCAGGTCCTTTACCTTCAATCTGATGCCTAGTAACATCCTGGCAGCCCGCAAGGACACGGGCCAAAACCTCCATCTTGGAACTTTTTCACAAAGGCCTAAGGCCGCATGGCAATCGGCCATTCTGGACTTTGATTTCCGCATGGACTACCAATAACGGTATTTGAACTGTATATTCGGACATTCTGTTTATTTTCATCTCTTCTCTCTGTCAAATCAATCTGTTCTAAAATAAGCTGTGTGTATGTAGTTTAGAAATAAACTAACGATTTTTTATCGTTCAGTCGTGTGCCTTTTCTGGTCATCTGATTGCTGCTATAACGAATCTGCCCTCTGAAGAGTCAGTCATACTACCGCATTGTTTTATGATTTGCTTATAAATTGTTGATTTGCTAGCTAGGTTGTAAATAACCGTTTCTTCCTTCTAGGATTAGCTATAGCTAGTACCAGATTTCCTGTGCGAAATCGATAACTTTTGTTTCTCGATTGTAAACACAATTTTAGATTGCATCATATAGGGACCCAGTAATCTTTCTTTAACGTCACATTGCTCACAGTCTTTAAGCTGTCGGAAGTGACTATACCCCGAACGGTGACTGGAGTGTGTTGAACGTGATTGGGCTGGCTACCGTATTGTGACTGCGGTAGTCTCTTTCCTCCCTGAACTGGAAGAGTGGTGGCAGTGTATTTACCCGATTTCCAGCGCAAAATCGATATTTTTAGTTTACCGATTGTATATACAATCAGAATTGTACATGTATGGGCACCTCCAACCAATCTTAACCGTTTACTACGCACACAGTGAATTTTCCTACAGCAGTCTCTAGTGCATGAGACCTGCATGGCAACAGTGGCCTAGTAATACGGGAGTGGTGGATGTTTGTCCCATTACATATTGTCGGCAGCTGCGCGACCAATCTTTGTCAGTCTGTTCACCGTACTTCCTGCGTATGCTAACGGGAGCAGATTAGACAGGATTGGCACGCTCTGTCGCTTTTTCTTTCTTCTACCTCTGACGATCCAGCAACCGGTCTCGTTGTCCGTCTGCGCCCGTACTTCCTGCATACGCTAACGGGAGCAGATCTCGACGGGATCGCAGGGCTGGACTGTCATGGATGATCTTTGTGTCACTGCCCTGAAGGGTGGCTTCAAAACGTCAAATGATCGATTAATAGCAGAAACAAAATGTATAAATTGGTTCAAAGCTGTGCAGAACGGTTTGAATAAGGACAACAACTTCTTATATTGGTATGAGGCGGATGATATTTAAACTTTCTCAGCCATTCTAGCTGAACTTGTGAACTAAGAATTTACGATACCTCTGGGTCAATCCTAATCCAGGTCTGTGAGCATGGCGTGAACAAGGATGCTTATCTCAGCTAACAACCTTTAACCCCATTTAGATGGTCTGTTTGAATTAAGGCGTCTTAATGACATGTATTTATGCTTGAAAAAAATATCTGTTTTCCTTTTTGATGTTGCATGTATATAAGCTGTCTGTACCACCAGCCTGCAAACTAACAGGATATAAGCCCGACGAAGGCTGAAAGGCCGAAAGCTTGCTTATTTTTATTCATTTTTAGTTAGCCAATAAATGGTATCATCCTGATTTAAAACTTCTTGCTTATTACTCAATAAGCTACGTAAGTATTTAGACGGGCATTTCATCCAAATACCCCCCAAAATCAGCTGTCCGTTTCTGCCCGTACTTAGAGGACCGCTTCCGTCCAAACAGCATATCTTCCCCCTGCCTCCCTCCTCCAGGGCTCCAATCAAAGATTAACCTGGCACCTCTCTCCAGTCATTGAAAAAAAAGGCAGCCGGGCCAGCCCGCTACGTCATGCACACCACGAGCGGAGGAGAAATTGAGATGGAGCAGCGAAGGAAACGGCCGTGCACTTTTTGTAACAGTGAAGCGATTATAACGTATATAGAAATAGACAAAGAATAGGACCACTGTTCAGAGAGGCACAAAAAATCCATGAGTTTGTTAAAGTGGACCTAAACTCTTGCACAGCAGACAATGAAAACACATATAGTTGCTAAGAAGTTCACTCTATGTACTGTATGTTTAGAGAGATCAGCCTGTCTAATTAGCTGTTATCAGCAAGTAATCAACTAGTGTAAATCAGGGCTGTCAGCTCTGCTGAGGTGCGCCGCTGGTTCTGTGCCCCCCAAAAAATGTGTGCAGCATGTGTTTGCGCACTGCACTGGTACGGAACGCATGCAGTGTGAACATCAGACAATGCAGTCTATGCACTTCTGCTGTTTGTGCATCTCTGCCTCCTACACGCGTTGCCGAAATACGGACAGCTAAACGTGTAATATGAACGAGGCCTGAGGCCTCTTTTCCCCGGGCAGTTGATAGGCAGTGAAATGCCTCTCAAACTCTCACAACTGCTTACTGATGCCTAGTAACAACTTGCTGAGCACACATTTCAACTGCCTGTGGAAAAGAGGCCTTATGCTGGGTACACACTATAAGATGTTCTGGTCGATTTACTGTCAGATCGATTATTTCCAACATGTCCGATTTGCTTTTCGATCGATTTCCGAGCATTTTCTGATCGATTTCCGTGCACTTTAATAGGAAATCGATCGGAAAATGCTCGAAAATCGATTGAGAAGCAAATCGGACATGTTGGAAATAATCGGTCTGACAGTAAATCGACCAGAAAATCTCATAGTGTGTACCCAGCATTACAGAATCATTGCCACCTGTTGGCTCAACCCAACCTTTCTTTGTGTGGCTTTAAAAAAACCTGAACTGAAAATTAAAAGTCAAAATAAACATACACAAGTCACACTTACCTCCCGTGTAGTCTACTCAATCTCTTTCTCCTCTCCCGCATCCTGGTTGTCTATTGTGATCAAGAGAATTCTCCGTCCTCCATTATGAAAAAGGCCATTACCCCATAACAACTTCCTGGTCAGCACACTGTTAAACTGTAACATCGCCACGTTGAACCATAGGGAAACATGGACATTACCAGGCACATCAGTTGTCCACTCAGCTATAACTGACAGCAACTGATATATAACTGACAGAAACTGATATACTCTTTTCAGTTCTAACAAAATGTTGTCAGAACTGGAAGGGATCATTGTCAGAAGAAAATGGTGATCTTCTGAGAGGAACTGATGGCAAGGTAACTATTTAATGTTCATTTGAAGTTACCTCGTGTTTATTTTAAATAATTTTACTCAGTACAGGTTCCCTTTAACCTCCTTGCCGGTTATCCCGAGCTCAGCTCGGGGTAACCTGCGCAGGAGGATTTCTCAGGCCCCCCTGGGCCGATTTGCATAATTTTTTTTACTGCACGCAGCTAGCACTATGCTAGCTGCATGCATACTACGATCGACGCCGTTCGCCGCTACCCGCCGCGCCCCCCCCCCCCTCCAGACCCCTTGCGCAGCCTGGCCAATCAGTGCCAGGCAGCGCTGAGGGGTGGATCGGGATTCCCTCTGACGTCCATGACGCCGGTGACGTCATCACGCCCCGTCGCCATGACGACCGGGGAAGCCCAGCAGGAAATCCCGTTCTGAACGGGATTTCCTGCTTACTCTGATCGCCAGAGGTGCGGGGATGCCGCTGCACAGTGGCTATCATGTAGCGAGCCCTGGGCTCGCTACATGATTAAAAAAAAGTGCTGCGCTGCCCCCTTGCCGCGGGAATTGGACCGGCAAGGGGGTTAAAAAGGAACTTATCCAATGACAGTTACTTTTGAGTATTTCATGGAAATGTGACTTTGCACAGTCTCTACACTCAGATTAAGTACAATTAAGGACAATCCTGCAGCGCCAAAGGGAGAAGGACTATCGCTCAGTTGTGTTGATGTGACACATGTATTAATCTCTTGCTTTTATATCAAGACGTTGCTTGTATATCAAGTCAAAATTTCACGAACATTTTTGCTTGTATTGCAAAGCGTTCTTACACCGAGTTACTCTCAATCCAAGGTTTTACTTGTATAATGAATATGAAGCTTTTGCATTTCTTTCTTCTCTCCGTCAATGTAAATGCTGTACATAACCTCAGATTATATAAACTTAAAGCACAGGTGACTTTTAAAAATGTTCGGTGTGATTGTTGAGATAACAGATGGAGCCAGACAACAACATAGTTAAGATAATAGAAAGTCATTTTTAGAGAAGAGAGAACATGATGATGTTTTATGACTTACGGAGATAGATTAGGGATACATGTAGATAGCCCAGACATCAGTCTGATCACTTGTAGCAGAAAAAAAAGATCTACCACATGCTATGCATGGCTTAGTTTTAACATGCCTTTAGACGTGCAGATGAATAATGGTAGGATTGTTACTGATGGGATCATCACGTGGCGAAATGTAACACTACATGTGAACAGATTTATTCTTCCTGTAAAACTCACAGCTAGACTACAGGTTGAGCGAGATCTAGACTAAGTATCAAGTCTAATAGTAATAGAAACTGTCCGAGTTTCGAAGCGGTGAATTCCCTTTGTTCAGAAAATACCATATTTATGAAAGTGGGAGTTTTGTAATTAATATTTTATGGAATTAAATTTGGTTTTACAACAAAGAGTCAATCCTGTTTTGTATCATTATCTAAACTTTGATGATCATCTAATTTAATAGACATCTTGCTTTTTCCTTTCTTTGAACTCTTGTGAAGTTTTTGACAGTAGGGCAGATGAATCAAAACTAGAGCAAGAAATATTGGTGCAAAAGTGGAGCAGTTGCTCAGACTACCAATCAGAATCCTTGATCTGGGCATCGGTTCCATTGCTGCACCAGTCTTATTTGCACTGGTTTTGATAGATCTGCACCAGTGAACCAAAGTTAAAAAAACAAGAAAAAAAAGAAAGGAAAATGGGAAAGGAAGATCAATAACTTTTCATGGTAGGATATGTTTTGATGTAAAGTACAGGTGATTTCTGGAACTGGTTCTTCAGCCGTATTCAGCAATGTTTATGGTCAGGTTAGGTTAGAACTATTAGGGAAAGCCAGTTAGTGAAGGGGTAAGTTTTGGTGTGAGGCATAGAAGTGGGAAGAAAGAGCTAAATACTGTATATACTCGCATATAAGCCGTGTATAGGCAGAGGTACCCACATAACCATCAGAAACTAGGAAAAAGTAATTGACTCGCGTATAAGCCCCCTACCTAGTATAGCCCCCTACACTGTAGCCAGATGTGCCACAAGGACGATAGTTGTTTCTCAAGACGCCACTAGATGCAGTCATAGATATAATGCCATACAGGAAGAATTCCTGATCATTGCACCCCTGATACGTTGTTTGCACGCTCTGCTCCACGAGCCAGGGGGCAAAGGTAGTCTTGAGCAGCACACTCTGCAAACCACATGTTGCAGGGGATGGTGGGGCACAGACACAGCAAGGAGCCAGCTGGCAAGAGCATGATCACTAGTGCACGATCCTTATGCTCCTCTGCCAATAACAAATCCTGCTCTACCATCCATTATGCTCAACTGATTTGCATATAAGCCGAGGGGGTAACTTTTCAGCACACGAGTATATACAGTATGCTATAATCAGGTTACAAAACAGAGGCGTAATATAGCATATTTAACTCTTGGTCTGTGGTCCACACATGAGTGATAAAGTCTTCAAACTCACAATTGGGGAGATGCCTTGCAGCATAAAGACTTTTTTTTTTAACCCCCGCGGCTGCAGTGTTAAGGTGTGAGAGGGGTTTTTGCGGTGGTGGGGACAGTTAAGATTAGGCATAGGAAAGGAAGGGTTGAGGTTAGGCATGGTGGGATTGCTGTGTGTGTGTGTGGGGGGGGGGGAAGGTTAAGGTTAGGTGTAGAAAGGGGTTAGTTAAGGTTAGGCATCGGTAGTGGGAAGGTTCAGTAAGAGAATAGGCTTAGGTTTAGCTATAGTAAAAAAAATTGGAATTTCATACTTCTAATTTTACTATTGTTTTTACACTTTAATAGTAAAATATTGATAAATGTGCATATATTTTATGATCAGGATTACTAGGCTCCCAAATTTCCAGGTGCCCTTTTTTGACATACGCGTTCCTCTACACTGATCAATCAGAAATTGTGGGTGGAGTATTGAGGGTCAGACAGCAAAGAGCAAGGCATGTATGCGGAGATTTTTGAAAAAAAGTGCAACGTGTGCTGAAATCATTTACCAGTTATTAGATTTCTGCCTGACATCGTTAAAAGCTATTCTGTTTCATTTATGTGACTGGGCTTACATTTGAAGCCAGGGATGTCAAACTCAGATTTAAAGTAGGCTTAAACTGAACACTGGGACAAAGTCATGGGACAACCTCAATGTCTAGTGGTCACCTCTCTCCCTTATAAAAAGTTCTCTGGTGTCTAATGACCCCCCTCTTCCCCTATACAGTTCCATGGCGTTTAGTGTGGCTCCCTCCCCTATACAGTTCACAGTTTCCTGTTTAGTGCTTTTCCTCCGACCTCACCATATGGCTTTCCTTGGTGATCTAGGCCTTCACCCCCAATATACTGTAGTTTTACTGGTGGTCTACAGTGGGCCATACATAATGCAAAATGGAGAACCACTTGTAGGTCAGATTTGGTCCAGAGGCCAGAGTTTGACTTGTATATTTAAAGGATACCAGACGCGAATACATACATCTAGTAAAAACTGAAGCTGTAGTGGGTAGGGGGGCATAATAAAATACCGCACCTCCATTTCCCCACCACTCTTATCTGGTCCATCCCTTTGTCCTGGATGATTTCGGTGACTCCCAACCCAGACATATTGCGCTTGCATGCGCAGTATGTCCGCTCTGCTCCCCGTGGCTGTGTAGTGATGACACACAGCAATCCCACCATGCCTAACCTCAACCCTTCCTTTCCTATGACACTACTCGGCTAGGGAGCAGAACAGACAAACTTTTAATGCGCGGCACAGTATATCCGGGTTTGGAGACGCCAAAGTCGCCCAGGACAACGAGACGGACAAGTGGAAAGCGGCGGGAAACGGGAGGCAGGGCAAGTATTTGATATCGCCCCCCTACCCAGTTCTTCTTCAGTTTTTACCAGATGTTTTCGCATATGGTATTAATCACTTCAAGAATTAGAGCCCACACTTTGCTGTTTGGTCCAGTATACCAACAGCTACACCCTGTTGGGCAAGTTAGTCTCTAGGGACTAGGATCATCGATCCAAGAATGAATAATTATAAATAAAGAGAAAAGAGTAGTCCCCTTAATATTAGTAAATAGTAATGCTCAAACCACCGTACTCATAGAATATAAGTATATCTTTATTGCTAGATTCAAACAACATAGTAATAAAAACAATTAAAAACAACAAAAAGGATCCCCTGGCCTCTTGCCATCCTTATTCCCTTGTAATGTAATACAATAAATGAAAGATCCGCTCAATAAACATGATTACAGGTCCACTTAATAAACGTGGGGCCCGGGCTCCTTGGTGTGCTGATCACAGGGGCCTGTTTAAATAAACAGCCACTGTAGGTATTTAAATTCTTAATTAAAAAAGCTCAATAGCTATAGCAGCATAACCAAAAAACCAGGAAACCACAAGCATATCGAGTATAAACATTCACTGCTGGAATACAAATATGTGCAAAAATGCAAATACATAAAGTGCTGTGCAGTATGATAATTATCAGGTCATATGATAGACAAACTGTGATCCGCAATGGTAGTTGACAAAACTTAAACAAACAATACAAGGTCCTCAAGGGACTAAACCTGGTGATGTGTTACAAGAAGGGAGGAAAGATAGGTGCAAAGAAAACCAAGGTGAGTGTTGGAAAAATGGTGAGAAAGGACAAACGAGGGTCCCAAACAACCCAAACGGGGATGACCACGTGTGTAAGATCAAAGCCAGCAGTATTAAGATGAAGTAGAAATAGTACCATGTAAGAAGGCGATAATTCGTACAAATGAGCAAAGCTTACCCTTGTAGGTGGAGGAGGATGGGGCCGTGGGGATCCGGATCCTACCGGTTACGCCAAAAGCTACCTCAGGGATGAAACTATCTAACAGCTGATCGCTTAAATACTAGACTTCCGTAATAGACGCGGCCGTCGCATATGGTATCTTTTAAAGTGTGCCAGAGGTCTTGAAAACTCCCCCCCCCCATTAACACATCTGAGGCCCATGCTGCCCTCCCGCGTTCTGCTATTCAGCCCTGGTAACTTGCTCAGTCGGGTCCAGTCTGGGTCTTGTACGCATGCGCGGACCTACCACGCATGCACAGTAGACCCGGACTGAAACGACTGAGCAAGTTAACGGGGCTGATTGCGGCTGAATGGTAGATGGTGGGAGGAAAGCGTGGGACTCAGATGTGTTTACGGGGCGAGAGGAAGCCCCAGGTATGTATCAAATCTTTAGTTTTCAAGATCTTTGGTTTAATTTAAGCCCTGAGTAACATACAATATTATAAAATACTATATTCTCAGCTAATCGCAAAGTATGGAGGCTGTCCCATAATTCAGGGGCCCTGTCTATCTTTCTAGAGGGTGGTGCTTGCTGTTTGCTTGTCCTGCCTACAACAGCTCATGCTCGTGTCTCTTAAAACCTTTGGGTTTTAAATCCAAACATGATGCAAGCACATTATGAAAATATAATAATCCAAAAGCAAAGTGGGTGTTTTTTTTCAAAACCAATGTACGCCTTGATATTTTTTTCTTCAGTGTGAACATGTGGATTTCCCCCAGTGGCATGTGATCTATCATAGCGCTTCCAGTGTAATGCTCACTCTGCGTATTTTCAGTGCTGGAGGCAGGGGGAGGCGTGGAAAAGGCTCACCAGCTGCTGCGGTCATCTCAGAGCTGCTCTGGATGGCTTAAGGCAATGTTTTTGCTGGCAGCTGACTTCCAAACAACTCACTGTGACATTGTCCTGACTTGTCTCTATTTTTCGATCAAGATGCTCATAAGAGAAATATTGTCTTTTTTTGTTTTACAGTGCAAGGACAACAGGAGTTTTGTTTCACTCATGAGATCATATGTGAACTTGAAAAATAGTTGGTAAGGATATGTAAGCTTTAGGGCTCCTCCAAGCACTGTGACCTGCAGTTCATCCAGTGTTCACACGTGAAATGGCTACTTCAGAGCAGAGCTCAATAGCATACTGTGTAGCAGGAGGCCAGGGACGGCATTCAGATGGACAGGGCTACAGTCTTTGGTCATATTGGCTTTCTGTACAAGAAATGGGCGACTTTGTAGACATCTCGCTGACAATACATTTCACACTAACCTAAACTATGCTAACTCCAGGGCCGGATTTCTGAAAAGACCACCAAGACCTAGGCCTTGGGTGGCTGCAGCTCAAGTGGGCACCTGGACATGAAGTAGAGGTTGCTACATATGAAAGAAAAGGCTGCAAATGGGGAGCCACTCATGAAAAGGGAAGGTGATATTCAAGAGAGCTGTGCATAAACGAGAGGGTCTGTAGTGCAGGGATGATATACATGGAAGAGGGGGGCGGCACATGGAAGGGGAGGGGCGCTGCTACACATAGAAGGGGAGCCTAATATACATGGCCTCAACTTATACCAGACTTACCCTCAAATTGACTCTACTCTCACAGTATCCAGCACTTGCACAAATACCTTTCCTTATAGTCAACTATCCTAACACTACTCTCACACTAACTGTACCCTCACACTCTCACATACTTGCACATGAAATCTACCCACAAACTTCACTGCACTTACATTAACACTAACCTTAGCGACACATCAAAGCGGACCTGAACTCATCACTTTCTCTCGGCTAAAACTCTGCTATGGGGATAATGCTGCCGCTGTCCGAATTACTTGCCTTATCGATTCGGCGACATTGCTGTCAGTTTTAGTGCGACTGACAGCGTATCCCATAGCTGTGCATGGCATAGCTTCTGGAATTCGGCTGCGTACTCGCAGAAAAGGAAGTGCCGCCCCGCGTCTTGAAGGACTTGCGGCGGCTAGTGGAAAAGGGGCTTAAAGAAAAACATTTCTTTGTTACAGCTGATATACATCTGCAGAGTATCTACTTCCTGCTTTCATGGAAGCAGACAAATTGTTAACATCCTGTGCTTTTCAATTAGCCTCTCTGCAGTGGCATTCAGCTGACACAACCGAGGAATCAAATTACAACTTGTGATTAGACAGGTTAAACTCTCTAAATACATACAGGTAGCAATTCTCTAGGTTTTCCTTCTGTCCTGTGCAAGAGTTCAGGTCTACTTTAAGCTATCCACTCTCCTATTCTTTCATGAATCCGATTTTTTACACTAACCTATTCTGACCAACCCCAACCTCATAGTTGCAATTTCTTAGATTAACAGGCAGCACATAGCAAACAGTGGGGAGCATTGTTGCTCAGACAGTGGGTAGCTTTGCACTGCTAAATTCATTTTTAAAACACTATCTGCATGTAGTTTGCATGTTCTTCCCATGTTAGCATGAATTTGCTCTGAGTGCTCTGGTCTAAACATATCAATAGGTTAACTGTGTCCATCCTCTACCCCTCATAGTTAAATGTACAACTTGGTAGGAAAATCAGATTAATCAGCAAATTAACCAATGTAAAAGCAGTTTGAAGTTTACAGATGCTATACAAACATAGAAAATAATAAAGTCTACCTCTGCATTGGTCTCACACCAACCTTACCCATTCACCCACCCTTGCTTGACACTAATTTTACCCTTGTACTAACCCTAGCAACACTGTCTTTACCCGCATACTAACCGACCCCCCTTCCAAAAATGTGTGCACCAGGATGAACTACGCTGAAGTCTCTGTATTGGGTATGATCAGGGCCGGATTTGTACTTTTTACCACCCAAGGCCCACTATCACCAACTGCTATTGGACCAACAGTATCTTAAATTCCCCCCTTCCTCAACCTATGAGGGAATAGATTGTAGGCTCCTCTGAGGACAGTTAGTGAAGTGATGGCAGTGATTACATTATAAGCTCCTCTGAGGACAGGTAGTGAAGTGATGGCAGGGATTAAAGTGAACCTCCAGACTGAAAATCTACTCAGCAGCACTGAAAAGGCTTGGTGTTTCTTTAACAGTTTCACAGCATCAGAACTTTGTTTTTCTTACATAAGCCTCATATTTAGCTGTACAAAAGCTAAGTTACGCCCCATCAAAGAAAACTGCCAGGGCATTTTTCCCCTGATGCTGTGCAAAGCATGATGGGATTTCCTATGTTGTTATTCACGTTGCCTAGCAACTAGGAGGGGTGATCAGGACACATGACAGTTGGAACTGTGTCTCATGCTCCCTGTCACCTCCTTTCAACCAAAAAGATGGCTACCCTCATGAAATCAAACATTTGCCTGTTTTAAAACAGGATAGGTAAGAGATTATATTACATATTTTAATTAACATAACTAATGTAACTTAATAACAGTATGTTTGTTTAGGCTGAAGTTCCTCTTTAAACTATACACTCCTTGGCGAGCGGCACATTTGGTGAGTGACAGGCAGCTCTGAGATCACTGTAAGTGCCCATTCACTGCCCCTTCATCCCCAGAGTGCAAGTTCCGGTTGTTGGTAGCCGCCAACCACTATGAGCAAACTGTGTAGCATGGCGAATGTTCAATAGGCTAACTGCTACTGCCAGCCTGCTGCCCACAACCCAACCCTTGCTTCCCTGGTGCCCTAGGCCATGGCCTTTGTGGCCTTGCCTGAAATCTGGCCATGGGTATGGTACTATGCAGGAGAACAGAGGCGCCAAAATGATAAAAGGAAGCTAAATGAGCTTAAAAACCAAATTCTTGGTAAATACACTCCCACCTGAATTATCGCAAATTCTTTCTGTTTTAAGAAAGCAAACTTTTGTTTTTCTTGGTAAATAGAGGAGGCAGTGGTGGACTTATCTCCTCCAAGTAGACACACAAAGACTGTAGTAAAGACAGTCAATAGATCTTATTTATGAACTACTTGGAGGAGGTAAGTTTACCTCTACCTCCTCTAGTTACCAAGAATTTGGTTTTTAAGCTCATTTAGCATCCTTTTATCCTTTTGGCACCTCTGTTCTCCTGCATAATATTGAGTCCCCCCTGGGTGGAGGGTTTAACCCCCTTTTTTCTCATCTACAGAGAGCGACTTCTTATTCCTGAGTGGGGTCAGGAAAATCTCCCTGCCTGCCTTTACAGTGGTTGCCTAATGGTAACCCTGGTTTGTGAGTATTAATATTTACTCTATCTAGTAACCATTTACCAGTACATATTACACTATTGGGGCTCTTGGTGTTCCTTGTTTTTATGGGTATGGTACTGCACAAGAACTGTAGAGCCCTCACTCTAGGCACTCTGTATTTTCAGTGTAGAGTAAAGGAACTGCTGATTCAATGGAGCAGCAGATTATCTGCCCTGTAGGCACAAGCAATTCAATAACAATTTCTATTATAAACAAGTTCCTTGAACTAAACTTCTAGGTCCACTTTAGTTATTTATGCAGTTGTAGTTATAAAGATTAATTTTAGCTAGAACCTTGTCTGTCTGATCTCTGATCATTTTGGAAGATAATGCAGTGAGTTGAAGGCAAAATACCATTTTAACAGCACGCAAATGGCAAGGTCAAATACATCGCTTCAAGCTAAACTGACTTGTGTTAAAAATGTTTATCTGGAAACATTGGAAGGAAACCTGAAATGACTTTAAAAAAAGAGATTGATACTTTTTTCAGTAGCTCGAAGCCTCTGGATGGTCCAGAGGCCTTCCGGAATCTCCTACAGCCCCACCATACCAGCACAGGGTCCTTCAATAACTACATTGACAAAAGTGTGTCAAATAGGTTTGTCCTGGCTGCGAGCGCTGCCGTGGATGAGCGCATCTGGACTGGGAAAGCATGAGTAAGGTTCAAGAGAAGGAAAAGAGCAGTGCATTGGTGACTTTGTTCTACTGGCCATGTGTGGACCTTACTAGGACATGCCCAGTCTGGAAACACTCATGCATGTCAGAGTGTGGCCAAAAGATGAATAGGGGCCCTGCACTGGAACAGTGAGCTATACAAGGATCCAGGAGGCCTCTGGACCACCCATGTGAGTATCTACAGCAGGGGTCTCAAACTCGCGGCCCGCGGGCCATTTGCGGCCCTCGATACAACATTTTGTGGCCCTCGCCGGCAAAAGCTTCCTTATAGTTCGCTTCAGTGCTCCCAAGTAATCCGCCGCATCCCCGCCGCTAAACGAGGGCTGCAGAGCCCCCAAATCGTCCGGAGGGCAATCCGCCAGCATTTCCTGGAAGGGGCAGAGCTTTCAGCTTCAGCTCTGCCCCTCCTGACGTCAATCGCCGCACGGATCGCCGCCTCTCCCCACCCCTCTCTGTGAAGGAAGAGTGAGAGGGGCGGGCAGAGGCGGCGATGTGCCGCGATTGTGAAATTCCTTATGCGGCCCAGTCTCTGACTTTGCCTCCTGCGGCCCCCAGGTAAATTGAGTTTGAGACCCCTGATCTACAGTAACTTTACACACTCCCCACTTCAGGTTTGCTTTAATTAAAAAAAAAACGTCCATATCCATCTGTTAGGCCCCAGAATGTATGAATTATGCAAAGTCAATTTTGCAGCAAATCAAGCTTATTTTCTTAAGGTGAATTTTCTGTAGGTCTTAGGCGAAAATTTCCTGGAAAGATCTCACTCAAAAGGGCTTGGTTGGGTGCCTGGCAGCAGCGACGTTCAATTTTTGGATGACCGCTTCAGCTCACCTCTCTGCTGGCGCTCTCCTCCTGTGTCCCATGTCTTCTCTCCATCACTGCCAGGCACCTGTATCCCATGACCTGACGGAATTTACATGGTTGTATTCATGTGCTCCTGGGTCATGGGGCGCAGGTGTCCCAGCAATGAAAAAAAGACACAGGAGGAGCACGCCAGGAGACAAGTGAGCTTAAAGAGGAACTTCAGTAAAAATAACATAATAAATAAAATTGCTATTCGTTTTACAATATTCATTTATAAATTATTTCCTCTGTGTTTGTCTATTGTAAGATCTTTCTTCACAGATTTACAGCAACACAATTTGCTCACTCCCAGCTAAAGTACTTTCCTACCTTTATCTGATCAGCAGACGCCAGTCAGCCAACCAGGTGTACTGTCATACACTCTTTGCCTGCCATACCAAATCTAGCAGGAATTGCATAAATTAGCATTCAGGTGGGAGGCTTTGGTTGGACATAATCGTAGATTACATCTTTTACAGGGGCGCCCCTTGTAGGCAGATCTCCCACACGGCCGCCTCCCTAACCATTCACCTTGCAAGCAGGGTTTGCTCGCACTTCCCTCTGGGTAACGGATGGTGGTTTGGGGGCCCCAGCCAGTGAGAGAGACTGGAGCCCCTAGCCGTTGTGCGAACCAGTGTCTGTCATTCTCTGATTTACAGTCAGAAATTTATCGCAGTCAGTGACCTAATCAATCCTGCCAAGTGATCTCTGCTGTATATTTGTTTGAAAATCCTATGCAAAGAGGGACTTGCTGCTTGCTTGGCAGTTGGAAACAGCCATTACTCCCCACAATACAACAAGGTTCAGAGACAGAAAACTGTCAGGGCCATGGCCCAGACATCACACTGTGGGAGGGGTTTCACCACAATATCAGCCATAAAAAATGTCCCTGATGATCTAAAAGTAAAGATTTCTTGTGGAATTGACTACTGATTGGGATGACGCTCAATCATGGGTTAAAAGTTCCTCTTTAAAGTGTAACACAGCTGAAATAATAGCAAGAATCCTTACTTACTCGGGGCTTCCTCCAGCCCCATAAGCAAATCTTAGTCCCTCACTGTCCTCCCACGGTCTGCTGTTCAGCCCTGTTAACAGGCTCAGTTGCGTCACTCGGTGCCTTCTGCACATGTGCGGCAGACTGCGGGAGGAGGGCAAGGGACTCTGATGTGCTTATGGGGCCGGACTAAGCCGCGGGTAAGTATCGATTCTTGCTATTATTTCAGCTCTGGTTTACTTTAAGAACAGATTCAACAATTACCACGGGCATAGGGGGTACACATCTAATGGGGAAGACCAGAGAGGAATCTGATGGTCATATACTGGCAAGTTGGCTACCAGATTTGAACATTTTTATCCTTGAAAAGGAACGAGACCATATATAATGTTTGTTTCATTCCCCCAAATTCCTCCCTTCCTACTCACTAAGGGCCTTATACATGAACGGTCTGCAAAATTGGCAGTGGAGTGTTTTATGCAGTTAGAACAACTCACATTACTAGGTAAATATGCACATTGCTATGGTAATACGCAATATGCTACTTGTGTAAGTAGCATACTGTGCATTACCTAGATAATGCAAGTTGTGCTTATTGCATAACACACTCTGCTCCCCTGGCGCTAGTACCTGTAAAATTGCAGTGCATTGCTTGCATATGCCCAATTTTCAGACAGTTCGCGTATCAGCCTCTAAGATGCTCAGACTATCTATCTCTAGTCTAGTCATGTGATTGACAACATAATTACTGACCATTAGCCTGGTGAGGTTTGGTCTATTGGAGCATCTTAATGCTAATCACAAAGGAAACAGCACTGTTGCAAATTACAGAGGCAGAAGAGTCTCAATCTTCTAACTGTAATATTAAATAACGCAGGAAGAAGTGAAGGTAAGACTAAATAAATTAAAAATAGACAAGGCACCTGGCCCGGATGGCATGCATCCTCGGGTCCTAAGGGAATTAAGTTCAGTTATAGATAAACCCCTTTATCTTATCTTTTGTGACTCTCTTTCAACTGGCAGAGTTCCCGTGGATTGGCATACAGCCCACGTTTTCCCATTATTTAACCACTTGCCGACCGCACGCTTATACCGTGCGTCGGCAAAGTGGCAGCTGCAGGACCAGCGACGCAGTACTGCGTCGCCAGCTGCAGGCTGATTAATCAGGAAGCAGCCGCTCGCGCGAGCGGCTGCTTCCTGTCAAATCACAGCGGGGGGCTCCGTGAATAGCCTGCGGGCCGCCGATGGCGGCTCGCAGGCTAAATGTAAACACAAGCGGAAATAATCCGCTTTGTTTACATTTGTACGGCGCTGCTGCGCAGCAGCGCCGTAAGGCAGATCGGCGATCCCCGGCCAATCAGCGGCCGGGGATCGCCGCCATGTGACAGGGGACGTCCTGTCACTGGCTGCACAGGACGGATAGCGTCCTGTGCAGCCTCGATCACCGGGGGGGGAACAGGTAGGAGAAGGAGGGGGGAATTTCGCCGCGGAGGGGGGCTTTGAGGTGCCCCTCCCGCCAGCCACACGCAGGCAGAAGAGATCAGACCCCCCCTGCACATCATCCCCATAGGGGGGAAAAAAGGGGGGCAATCTGATCTCTCTGCCTGCACCCTGATCTGTGCTGGGGGCTGTAGAGCCCACCCAGCACAGATCACTAAAAACCACGCTGGTCCTTAAGGGGGGGTAAAGGGTGGGTCATCAAGTGGTTAAGAAGGGCAAAAAATCAGATCCAGGAAATTATAGACCTGTAAGCTTAACATCAATTGTATGCAAACTATTTGAGGGGTTACTAAGAGATACTATACATGACTTCATAGTAGAAAATAATCTTATTTCACAGCATCAACATGGGTTTACTAAAGACAGGTCCTGTTTGACTAACATGCTAAACTTTTATGAGGTAGTGAACGCTAATATGGATATTGGGAATGCTGTAGATGTGATATACTTGGACTTTGCTAAGGCCTTCGACACTGTTCCCCACTGAAGTCTGGTGCAAAGTTGAGGATGCAAGGACTGGGGAAGAGTCTGTGTGCATGGATAGGGAACTGGCTAATGGACAGAAAACAAAGAGTTGTGGTCAATGGATCGTACTCAAAATGGGAGACTGTTAGCAGTGGGGTCCCACAGGGGTCTGTACTGGTTCCAGTGCTCTTCAATTTATTTATTAATGACCTAGTAGATGCAGTAGTGAGCAATGTTGCTATTTTTGCAGATGATACAAAATTGTGCAGAATCATCAACTCTGAGGAAGATAGTGTCATATTGCAACAGGATTTGGATAGGATGGCTTTATGGGCACATACATGACAGATGAAATTCAATGTTGAAAAATGTAACGCCATGCATTTTGGTCGTACCAATGGTCTAGCACCATACAAAATAAATGGGATACAGTTGGAGACTTCAAACTTGGAGAAGGACTTAGGAGTACTCATCGACAACAAGTTAAATAATCGTACTCAATGCCAAGCCGCTGCAGCTATAGCTAACAAAATTTTGGGATGCATTAAAAGGGAAATAAAAACTCGAGATGCTAGCATAATATTGCCCCTGTTTAACTCTCTAGTAAGGCCACATCTGGAATATAGAATTCAGTTCTGGGCACCACATTACAAAAAAGATATTGCAGTTTTAGAGCAGGTGCAGAGACGAGCAACAAAATTGATACGTGGGATGGAGGGTCTCACTTACTAAGAAAGGTTAGATAAACTGGGTTTATTTAGTCTATAGAAAAGACGCCTTAGAGGGGATCTAATTAACATGTATAAATACATCAGAGGGCAATATAATAGCTTGGCAGATGAGCTTTTTGTCCCTAGGCCTTCTCAAAGGACTAGAGGACATGATCTGTGCATGGAGGAAAACCGTTTTAGCCATTTATTTAGGAAAGGGTTCTTTACAGTAAGAGTGATTAAGATATGAAATGCATTGCCACAGGAAGTCGTTATTGCAAACTCTATACCTGCATTTAAAGAGGGCTTAGATGCTTTCCTTGCGTTAAAAGACATCCATGGCTACAATTACTAGGTAATGCCTAATGATGTTGATCCAGGGATTTTATCTGATTGCCATCTGGAGTCGGGAAGGAATTTTTCCCTTTTGGGACTAATTGGACCATGCTTTGTAAGGGTTTTTTCGCCTTCCTCTGGATCAACGGGGATATGTGAGGGAGCAGGCTAGTGTTGTACTTTGTACTGGTTGAACTCGATGGACGTATGTCTTTTTTCAACCAAAATAACTATGTAACTATGTAATGAGGACTCAAGGAGTCAGTACAATGTGACTTAAACCTGAGTTTCATTCAGTAAACCGCAGGGGAAAGAGGCTCCTTAATTATGTGCATGAGGTTCAGCAATATCTATCCTTAGATACACACAGTACTCAATTTCAACCAGCATAGAATGGAGGATCAGAAGCCAGAGGTGAGTAGAAAAAACAGTACAGAGACCAGAGCTACAAAAAGGGAGCACGTTGTGTAGCAGACTACCTCACGTGCTGTAAATTAAGAAAAACCTACAAGTGTTTGACAAGATGAATGTTATCAGTATGCTGAAAAATATGTATACTGCAATAAAAATAGTATTTCTGATAAGATGCTGAAGCATATTCTGTACATTTATTTCTTTGTAGGCAAACCAAGCGTGGGATTCCTGCTCCCTGCCTCCCATACTTCTGGAGAAGTTATCCAATGACGAGAATACCAGAAAAGGACTTTAGCATCAGCGTGTGAAGTCAAGGCTGCCAGGAAGTCTATTCAGCAACTTGGCACAGCCTCTGATGCTGGCGTAGACGCTGGTTAACCATAAGCAAGGATTATTTCATACCTGCAGTTACAAGTTTGAGTCTGCCGTGCTGATTAATACAAGACTGGCATGATGCATCTTGTAAAAATAATTTCAGGGGCGTTCTGGCAGTTGAGGGCAATGGGAAGAAGACTCAGGTGGAAATACTGCCAAGATTTTTCTTCTTTTTCTTGTTCTTCCCTCCCAAAAGAGTTACTAAGTGTAAGAAATGAAGGCTATGCAATTATTATTCATATGCCCAGGAGGCTGTGAGTATGGAATGTTCAGCCATTCCCTGCCACCAGTGCATTTGCTATGGAGACACCCCAGATGATAGGTTATATAAACCAGCACATAGGGCAAAGATTCCAAAGTTTAAATCTGCTGATTTTTAAACTTTCTTATGGGCGTGAATACAGAAGTGCATCCAGGGCCCGTGTGACTTTGGGCTGTGCTCCAGCAAACATTTCAGAGCTTTTCTTGGAAGAGGGGGGCATAAGAGGAAGAGATGTAAATCACTGGGGAAGCAGCCTTAACCAATCTTAGTACTTTGTTTTTGAAACACATTTCCCACATTAGAATGTAAGCCTCTGGCGGGGTCCTCCCTTCCCTAGTGTAGTTTACATGATTGTGTACTCCTTTCCAATGACAGCCTGTACTTGTATTACTGGACCTTCATAACCAGCCCATAATCACATGATCATGTATCTTGTACCGTTTGCCTTGTATAACTTTGTTCTATGTTGTATAGCCTTGTTACATCTATCATCCTTGAATCATGTATATACGGTATTTATTGTCCAGTGCTGCGTAATATGTTAGCACTTTATAAATACAATAATTTCTGCTTTACATATACAAAAGACTAGTTCCCCAATGTAAAGCCACTGTTAGGCACGTGAACAGTCCGTTCTTAAAAGGAAGGTCCAAGGTGATTAAAAAACAAAAATCTACTTACCTGGGGCATCCTTCAGCCCCTGGCAGCTGTCCAGTGCCCTTGCCGCAGCTCCAGTGGCTCCCGGTCTCCTCTGGTGCAGATGCCGAACTCCCCAGGTGCGCCAGGTACTGCGCTTCAGCGAGCAGCTCACGGAGTTGCACTGACGTCATCTGGACTGTACTGCGCTTGCGGGAGCAGAGCTACGGCGTGTGCACAGGACAGCTGCAAGGGGCTGGAGGAAGGCCCAGTTGAGTAGATTTTTGTTTTTAATCACCTCGGACCTTCCCTTTAATAAGGACAGCTGTAGCCTGCATAAAAAAAAAAAAAAATACTTACCTAACAGGAGGTAAGGCTCTGAGTCCCTTAGATTCTTCCTGTTTCTTTCTACATCCCCTCATTCCACAGCCACCGCCATTCATATCTCCCACCGGCTGCATATTTGGGTCTCCTTGGAAGTACTCAGAACTCCCAGTACTTTCAAAGATCAGCTGCTCCATGCTGCACACACAAGAGTCTGCGCTTGTGCAGTACGGAGACACTCCTCTTCAGAGACCTGAGTATTTCTGTGGCCTTCCAATAAGTCCTGAAGGCCCCTTTGACATTAAAGTCATAGGGCCTGATTCACAAAGCAGTGCAAACTGTTTAGCACAAAGTGCCGCAATTTGCGCGATCGCGGACTTTTGCGCACGCAATATGCCGCAAAAGTCCGCGATCGCGCGAATCGCGGCACTTTGCGCACGTAAAAGTCCGCGAACGGCACTTCACGTGCTAATTGTTTAGCACACCCGTGCTAAACAGTTTGCACCGCTTTGTGAATCAAGCCCATAGGCTGTAACGTGGAGGGCTGGTGGTGGAACGAGGGGACGCAGGGAAGAATGGGAAAGCTTTAAGGTATCCAGAGCCTTCCCCACCTCATAGGCAATATCTAACTTTTGTTTTGATCCCCTTACCACTGCCAGGGATGTAGATTTCAATCATCCCACTGATCGCGTCGCTCTCCCTGCCTGTCCTCACTGTGAGCCAATCCCATTGGCAGCATCAGGAACCAATGAAAGTGGCACCTGATATGCTCACACAGCTCTGCCATCATAGCGACGCCAATGAGAGAGGTGCCTGCGGAAATGGAGAAGCGACATGACTGGCGGGAGTGGCGGGTGGTGATTCGGTGGGAGGTGATGTTCTTTGGCACCAGCAGTCTCTGGTCCTTAAGGGGGAAGAGACTGCCGGTACGAAAGTGGTTAAAGATGATGTCTTGAAAGCAGCACAAATGAAATACTTAAGGATCTGTCAACTGGGTCAGATCATCTTCAATAATGGCAAGTTTTGCGGATTGCTCTCATTAAGTAGCAACTACCACAAGTAGTCCAAGGAAGCGTAACTGTATATAAGATCAGTAAAGTGATGTGCATAGAGAGTGAAGACTAGTTTATTTTATATGATCCCCCAGGAGAGGTACAGCACAACAAATTGAAAGAAAGCTGTCTGTACACAGGAAACTGCAATGCACAGTGTGTTCTGTCAAAGTGCCCTTGCTAACCTTTGTCTACCCCCATAAATGCCTACAATAGGCACACAAGCAACAGAACTGCACCGAGGTGGAATGGAGGAAGGTGGTCTGATGGATCTTGCGTGGATGGATGTGTGTGTAGTTTATCTGTGGAATATGCCGAAAGACGTCCAATCCATGGAAGACCCAACTCGCACCTTACAGGATCTTGGTGCCTTGTGCCACAGTATACCTTCAGATATCTTGTGTTGTCCATGCTTATATGGGACAGAGATATTGCCAGCACAAGGGGGGCCTACAAAGTAGTGGGCAGGTGTTTTAATACTTTGAACAGTGATGATATTAACACTCACCTGGGAAAGAATGCATGCCAAGAGCTGATGGTGCCGAAACATACTTCTTTCTCTGCATTATGGCATTGTAGTGGGAGAAGGCAGACAATTGAATCATCTAATCAGTGTAAAATTCCACTGATGCTCGGATAAAGTACTTTTGTGTGAGGTTTTTATTTGAAAGAGGCATCAAGCAAATGTAAAGTTTCATTAATATACTTAAACGTTAATGTGGTTACAATGTTTTAAAATTAGGCTCTGATCAATAATTCAGTATATTGGTAATTGTAATACTGACTTTACTCTAATTAAAAGTGGGATTGCTAGCCACAAAATCAAATTCCATTTACCAACTTCTCTGTGTTTATTATGTAGTCTACATCCTGACCCTGCATTGCAAGCATTCCAATAGAATTATAAATGTTTCTGCTGTAATGAATCTTTCCTCATTCAGCCTGGCTCTATTCTGATATATTGCCGGGGAGAGGGAAGCTTGTCATCTTCCCTCCTACATTCCTGCTTCTCACTAATTGGGTGAGGGCCGTTCAGTGTGACATGAGGCTGAGAAGTGAAATACACATCGCCCCTCTGCAGAAGATGCTGAAATATGATATATGCTATGGTCAAATGTGTTTACAAAGCAAACTAGGTATGGCAGTGCAGTTCTGCATACAGTATTTTAAAACAAGGTAAAATCAGTAATGCAAGTGTTTTGCACTATTTTGTATTTAAGACAATAGGCTCTATTGCCAAAAAAAATTCATAAATGACTTATCACCTATTTGATAAAAATAACCTATCATTCAGCACATTTACAAGTAAAATAATCACTCAAAGTAAGTTGTGAACTACTTTTCTTACCTGAATTATATTATATTTGTGCTCTTTGGGAGCTAAAAAAAAAAAAAAAGTAACAGTGAAAACAGGTGTAAAAACTTTGTGAACCATGCCCAATTTAAGTGCACTGAACATAAATATAAGTTCAGTAAGGCTTTGTAAAGTTCAACAACCCCCCCATCTTTCTTACATACTCTCCTTCATACCGTGAATAGAGCCATAAAACCATTTTTGAGACCCAAAAAGTCACCAGGGCTTCTGGGCAGGAGGGTCCTCATACTCCAGTCTCTAGAATCCCTTCCTTGTTCTCTATTGACTGCTTCATTTTGCACTTGTATGTACTCAGGAGAAAGGACACACTGACTCACTTGTGGCATAACACACGAAGGTGGCTTTCGAATACATTTCTTCGACTTGCTCTATTCAGAGGGTATTCCTGTAGGATTCAGTATCAAGCAGGCCACAAATCAGAACATGTACACAATGGATTGTAAACAACAACTGCTGCCCTTTCTCAAATTGAAACATAAGAGGTGAATTTTAGTGATTAGAGTTACACATTTTTCACTGGTAATACTAATATCTGCCACTATGGCTGTCAGTATTCCAAGGATTTGCTTCGGGTTCAGGGCACATAGCCACACACGGCTCATTCTCCCTGCAGCCTTTGAAGTAAGTGTATGGTTGCACAGCTTTACAGCAGCACAGGTACAACAGACATACACGCGATTCAACAGGTTTAAAAAAAAATGAAACAGGAAAATGTAAATATTAGGTGTGGTCTTGTGTGTAAAGAATCAGATGTGTGCTTTATGGGAGCGTAATAATGTAAGATGTCCTTAGGATAAAGAAAGCTTTATTGTGACGTTGCAGGTAAAGATTATCAGATTTCCCACCCTGAACAAAATGCATAATCCAAATTGTCTAGACAGTTGTAAAAAAAACTGTCCAAACTTTGCTTACAAAAATAAATGACATCACTTATATCAGTGCTATATGAGCCATTCATTGAATGGTACCAAAATGTACCTTTCAGTTTGCAGTCAAGTAACAGTTTCAAGACTTGCTAGGTTATTCAAGCTATGCTTCCTTGCAGTCATGGCAATAGTACACCATGTGGTGTACAGAAAGCGTCCTAGATCTCATTTCTTAGTTTACAAAATTCTGCTTTTTTTACTGTGTTTAAAGAGACTCCGTAACAAAAATTGCATCCTGTTTTTTATCATCCTACAAGTTCCAAAAGCTATTCTAATGTGTTCTGGCTTACTGCAGCACGTTCTACTATCACCATCTCTGTAATAAATCAACTTATCTCTCTCTTGTCAGACTTGTCAGCCTGTGTCTGGAAGGCTGCCAAGTTCTTCAGTGTTGTGGTTCTGTGATGCATCTCCCCCCTCCAGGCCCCTCTCTGCACACTGCCTGTGTATTATTTAGATTAGAGCAGCTTCTCTCTTCTCTCTTATCTTTTACAAGCTGGATAAATCCTCCTCTGAGCTGGCTGGGCTTTCACATACTGAGGAATTACAAACAGGCAGAGCTGTCTGCACTCTGCAGGAAGAAACAGCCTGACACTTCAGTGGAAGATTGCTGCAGGGGGAAAGAAACACACAAATGATCTCTTGAGATTCAAAAGGAAGGCTGTATACAGCCTGCTTGTGTATGGATGTATTTTCTATGTGTGGACATACTGTACATCCACCTACTTCCTGTTTTGGTGGCCATTTTGTTTGTTTATAAACAAACTTTTTAAAACTGTTTTTAACCACTTTTAATGCGGCGAGGAGCGGCGAAATTGTGACAGAGGGTAATAGGAGATGTCCCCTAACGCACTGGTATGTTTACTTCTGTGCGATTTTAACAATACAGATTCTCTTTAAAGCAAATCTTAAAGGGGAAACAAACATACTGTAATTAAGTTATATTAGTTATGTTAATTAATATAGATAGGTAATATAATCTCTTACCCACCCTGTTTTAAAAGAACAGGCAAATGTTTGTGATTTCATGGGGGCAGCCATCTTTTTGGTTGGAAGGAGGTGACAGGGAGCAGGAGACACAGTTCCAACTGTTCTGTGTGCTAATCACCCCTCCCAGCTGGGCGCACTAGGCTTCAAATCTGAAATTCAAAATTTAAAAAAAAATTGCACCAAAACAGCAGAAAGAGAACAACGACATCAGAAATCCCATCATGTTTTGCACAGCATCAGGGGAAAGTTTTCTTCTGTGCAGCTAAACATGAGGCTTGGGTAAAAAAACAAAGTTCTGATGCTGTGAAACTGTTAAAGAAACACCAAGCCTTTTCAGTGCTGTGCTGAGTAGATTTTTAGTCTGGATGTTCACTTTAACCACTTTGCATTCCTGGGTTTTTATACCTTGAGTTTGACAATTTTGGCTGTGTAGCAAATTAGCAAATGATACAGCAACACATTTTTATTACTTATGCCATTAAGGTGATACATATTTTTCTTTTCCAGAACAATCTAGGCTTTCTTTCAGTAATAATTTTTTTTCCTAAGAATTGTTTAGTTTGACATGCATTATATCAGGGTAAATTAGGTTTCACCCTTCCTAATTTTCATATAACAAGTGTCACAATTTTAAAACACCTCAAAATACATTATTATTGGTCAAAACGATACCATACATGCCATATTTCAACACTAGTTGGGCATGTAGCATACCAACCTGGTGTCTGCAGCGATTGCATGCTGGGTGCACAGACCCCATCCAGGGTCGGACTGGGACACCAAGGGCCCACCAAGAAAGTTTCAGCCTGGGCCCCCCCCCCTCTCCTCCCCCCCCCCCCCCCCCCCCAATTTTGGGCTCACATACACATGTACTCTAGAAATTTTGCATGACTTTATGGTAGGGAATAGATTGTGAGCAATTCTGAGGACAGTCTCCAATAGGGATATGTCTAAATGTGAATCTAAATGGGTGGAACATCGGCGTGGTCATGATGAGTCAAGGGCAAACTTAAATTTAAAAAAAAAAAATACAAAACACAAAATAAGTAGCAGTGTTATTCACAGAGATTAGGTCTGACCAGATACATTTTAGATACAATATTTAAGTAGTTACATGCCTCATGATAATTCATCAAGTAGTCAAATGGCAGCAGATACCCCCACAAAATGCAATCAGGTTGGCTGCAGATACCCCCACAAAATGCAATCAGGTTGGCTGCAGATACCCCCACACAATGCAATCAGGTTGACGGCAGATACCCCCACAAAATGCAATCAGGTTGGCTGCAGATACCCCCACACAATGCAATCAGGTTGGTGGCAGATACCCCCACACAATGCAATCAGGTTGGCTGCAGATACCCCCACAAAATGCAATCAGGTTGGCTGCAGATACCCCCACACAATGCAATCAGGTTGGTGGCAGATACCCCCACACAATGCAATCAGGTTGGCTGCAGATACCCCCAAAAAATGCAATCAGGTTGGCTGCAGATACCCCCACACAATGCAATCAGGTTGACGGCAGATACCCCCACAAAATGCAATCAGGTTGACGGCAGATACCCCCACAAAATGCAATCAGGTTGGCTGCAGATACCCCCACACAATGCAATCAGGTTGGTGGCAGATACCCCCCACAAAATGCAATCAGGTTGGCTGCAGATACCCCCACAAAATGCAAACAGGTTGGCTGCAGATACCCCCACAAAATGCAAACAGGTTGGCTGCAGATACCCCCACACAATGCAATCAGGTTGGTGGCAGAGATACCCCCACACAATGCAATCAGGTTGGTGGCAGATACCCCCACACAATGCAATCAGGTTGGTGGCAGAGATACCCCCACACAATGCAAGTCCCCCCCAGCTTGGAAGGGGGGGCAGCGGGCACAGATCAGCGGGAAAGCCTCCTCCCCCCTCCCTCACCTAGGGGCCCCCCCTTCCGCGCACCCCCCTCCTCCAGAAGTGCAGCCAGCAGCGAGCGGAGAATAGCTTACCGAGCTTCAGATGATGCTAGCTCCGCTCCGCATGCCGCTGCTGCTGCCCTGCTGGTCTCTGTCTCCTGTAGTGACGCTGTCCAATCACGCTCTCGCAGGAAGTACTGCGAGAGCGTGATTGGACAGCGTCACTGTAGGAGACAGAGACCAGCAGGGCAGCAGCGGCATGCGGAGCAGAGCTAGCATCATCTGAAGCTCTGTAGCTATTCTCTGCTCACTGCTGGCTGCACTTCTGGAGGAGGGAGGTGCGCGGAAGGGGGGGCCCTAGGTGAGGGAGGGGGGGACGCTTCCCCCCCTCCCCGCCGCTCTGTGCCCAATTCCCCTCCTTCCAAGCTGTGCCCCCCTCCCTCTTAGCTCTGGGGCCCCCAGGAGGCGGGGCAGTCGGGGCCCACCGATGGGACCATCGGTGGTTCGGTGGCTCAGTCCAAGCCTGACCCCATCGCTGTACAGATGCATTGCTATGCAATAACATAGCAATGCATTTATACATCGTTGGGTCCCCGAGCTGTCGACCTAGTGATCGCATCCGATCGATATGGGTGGCAGCCATTACAGGAGTCCACAAATGTTAAGGCCAATTATAAATGACACAATCTGTTAATTAGTTAGATGAGAGTTAATTCACTATGGGGGGAGGGGGGGCTATTTTTAAATGTGACACTATACCTTTTGAAAAAGCCTCTTAAAACTTTTTTTTTCCACTGTTGTGTGGGTGTACATGCACGAGCAGCCGGGGGGGGGGGGGGGGAGGGGGTGCGTGTGCAAGCCCAGCAGCAGCAGGTTTGAGGGCTAGATGTGAGTCTGACATCCAGGACTCTTCAGAGTAGCAGATTCGGATGTGAGACAATATAGAATCTCAACTGGTTAAAGTGAAACTGAAGTAAAAATGAACTGATACGATAAACAACTGTATCTACCATCCTACTGCTAAAAATTACTTTTGAATATCGCAGTTTTATGTTATGTTTAACAGTTTTAAAAAGTGTATTGTTTTGTCTCAGCTCAATGAAACAGTTTGTGACTCTTTTCAGAGTGCTAAAATATATGAACTATTGACCTTTTTTATCTATCCACTGCTCTCAGAATCCCAGTTCTCTGATAGGAAAGTATTTTATGGCTGTAATTCCTTATTAGTGAGGGACTATATAGTCCGACTGGGTCCTTAGTGGAGAAATCCCGTCATGTGCATAGCTGAATATTAATTCTTTCAGGAAGAGAAAGAAGAAACGCAAAACAGCATATTTGAGTGCTTGGCACTGTACATACACGTCACTTAAAGAGAACAAAAATTGCATCCTGGTTTTTATCATCCTACAAGTTCCAAAAGCTATTCTTATGTGTTCTGGCTAACTGCAGCACTTTCTGCTATCACAGTCTCTGTAATAAATCAATGTATCTTTCCCCTGTCAGACTTGTCGGCCTGAGTCTGGAAGGCTGCCAAGTTCTTCAGTGTTGTGGTTCTTCTATGAACTCCCCCTTCCAGGCCCCTCCATGCACACTGCCTGTGTATTATTTAGATTAGGGGAACTTCTCTCTTCTCTCTTATCTTTTACAAGCTGGATAAATCGTCCTCTGAGCTGGCTGGGCTTTCACATACTGAAGAATTACAGACAAGGGCAAAGCTGTTTGCAGGAAGAAACGAGCAGCCTGAAACTTCAGTGCATGAGAGATGCAGGGGGAAAGAAACACACAAATGATCTTTTGAGATTCAAAAGGAAGGGTGTATACAGCCTGCTTGTGTATGGATGTATTTTCTATGTGTGGACATACTGTACATCAACCTACTTCCTGTTTTGGTGGCCATTTTGTTTGTTTATAAACAAACTTTTAAAAACTGTTTTTAACCACTTTTAATGCGGCGGGGAGCAGCGAAATTGTGACAGAGGGTAATAGGAGATGTCCCCTAACGCACTGGTATGTTTACTTTTGTGCGATTTTAACAATACAGATTCTCTTTAAGGTTCCTTTAAGTGAAAATAAACTGATAATAAATCATTTTTATAGTCCAGCTTCTAAATAAGTCCATCTTTGAATCCCATAATTTTATTTTGTATATACAGTTTAAAATCCACCTTTAAAACGTTTCATCTCAGGTGAATGATGGTAGGGATTTTTTTTATATAACTGTTTTCCACCTTCCACACATACAAGTCTTAAACTACTGAATTTTTTATCTGTTCCTTTCCCATTCACTGAGAAGTGGTTCTTACCCACACAGAGTTTATTTGGGATGATAGGTTGTCCCAGACATCTAGGAGAACAAACCCACAGTTCCTTTGTAGATTAAGGCTTCATCCCCATCTTTAAGTTGCAGATCGCATTTTCAGCAACACACAGTGTACGCCATCTTCAAGGATATCAAAAGTGCATAGACTGCACTCGCTTATGTAGTGCCGTGTGTTATGATGGCAGCCCACGTGAGAGTAGTAAAAGGGCCTTAGGCCATTTCAGTTGCCTCTGTATCTACAAGTAATTCTCAACAGTGATGAGGTCAGCGATAGGTGGGGGCCATATCCTTATTCATCTTTTTTTTACCAAAGATAGTGATTTATAACATTATCTCTGTGTTTTGGGGGTAATTGTACCACTGTTATTGCATAATGGATAAGCATGTCTGTCAGTGATTACTGTCATTGTGGAGACTAACCAAATCACCATTTCCATATGCTGAAATGTCACCCCAACCTTACAAACAACACACTAGTATGCTTCACCTTTGGCTAAAATACTGCTTTCTCTTATAGCTAAATGTTTTATCAGATCCAGAGCACTGCCTGCTGCTATTTCTCCTTATACCGGTACTTGTATTTTAGTGCACAAGCATGATGTCACTTTAAAATTCCATATTAGGAGTATGGTGTTTTGGTCTCAGCTCTTCAATAAGACTTCTTCTGACCAGACCTCTCCTGACCACAGATGGGTCATGCAGGGTCCCACTGATTTATGCTAGGTCTGAGCTGATGGGGCCAATAGGCTTCATTTGATGGTGAAAGGAATTTAGCATGATGTGTTTTTCATTTGCTTAAGGTTTCATTGACTCAAATTTACTTGTGAGAGCATCCCTAGTGACAACACAGCTCAAATGATATCCAGTATGAGTTTTCTATATGCTTTTAGATCATGTTTAAATTTTTAGTGTTGCAAAATTAACATTCACTTTTTATAATGATAAATTAGAAAGTATCTAGGATTTGCTTTTGTTTTAAGTTCATAATGTTACAGTGTCTAGAGAAAAAGAATAGCATAGTAGCTTGAATTTGAATCTATGGTGAAAGCCAGAGCAATGTATATATGAGAGGCGCCCCAAGTTATCAACTCTGTCAAATATCCGCCGGTCATACAGCAGCCACTGCAAGGTGTATCCGGGTCACCATAGGCAATATATCAAAAAGTATTCAGCAGCGCTATATGATCATCAGCCACTTGTCACCATAAGCCTCTTCCACCTCCAGAGAACCCACCAAGATGTATGGTGTTCCTATGTGCAGCTCAGTGCAAGGAAAAATCAGAAAAGGGGTCTCTCAGTGGAATGTTCACACGGCAAATTTTATTCAAATATAGATGTACATAAAAGTGATAACAATTAGTTTCGGCCTCACGCCTTCATCAGGGGATACCCCCTGATGACGGCGTGAGGCCAAAACTAGTTGGGTCGAGAGCGGGCACTGCTGCAACTTGATGGCAAGTAATTGTTGCTGAGTACCACATTGAGTGGGAAGCAGTTTAAGCCTAAAGGGGGTCCCTACTGGAACAGGACCCTCTTAATGTGAGTGATTATCATTTTTATGTACATCTATATTTGAATAAAATTTGCCGTGTGCACATTCCACTGAGAGACCCCTTTTCTGATTTTCCTTGCACTGAGCTGCACATAGGAACACCATACATCTTGGTGGGATCTCTGGAGGTGGAAGAGGCTTATGGTGACAAGTGGTTGAGGATCATATAGTGCTGCTGAATACTTTTTGATATGGTGAAAGCCAGGGATTTGCAGAGAGGAGCAGATGGAAATAAATGACAGGAACAGATAAGTGTAGCTGTGGCATTCATTAGCCTGGTGACTGGAATACCTGATAAGAGGTGGTTCCAGTGGTTGAGATGAGAGACTCTGAGACTACATGCAAAGCATGTTTGGTGATCTCTGTGGATAAGGTAGGCATGTTTTAGAAATGTTGAGCAAGTGTAAAGCCCCATACACACACTCAACAGCGGTCTTTTATGCTGGGAATACACCATGCAATTTTCTGTAAGATTCTCTATAATGCTGGGAGTACACAAAACTTTTTTTATAAGAATCATTCCGATAGATGCCTTCGATGATAAAATTCCGACATCTCCGATGTTCTGCTCGATTCGTTTCCGCTCGATTTCTTATAGAAGTCAATGGAAAAAAAAGATAAGAAAAACGAGTGGAAGATAAGATAATCGAGCAGGAAATCGAATGGCTAATAGATCGCGCGCCGAATCGAACGCAAAAAACGTATCGTGTAATCCCAGCATAAGATTTACCTGCCAGATAGATAAATTCCAACATGTTGGAGATTATCTATCTAACCACCTATCTGCCGAGCAATTAGGCATTGTTCTACTCAGCAGGAGATAACCAGAAGACAATGTACCAGAGATAATGACCAGTCTCTACAGAAAATAATCTAATTATGCATTCTAACAGAAAATCTAACAGAAAAATCTAACAGAAAATTTTATGGTGTATTCCCAGCATAATGCTGGGCATACACGGTCCAATCCGGCAGCTCGATTAAGCGCCGGATCGACTCCCGGCGCGTCCCCGCCCCGTCCGGATCTATTCCCGCTCGTCCCCGCAGGTGCTTCCTTATCTTCCGCTCGATTCCCCGCTATTGTCCGCCCGCGGGGATCGAGCGGGGAATTGATCCGACGGGTCATCGGACCTGTCGGAAATTATCAATCGAGCCAATTAGCGGCTCGATTGATAAGGGGGGAAACTAACCGTGTATCCCCAGCATTAGGCTCTCACAACTTTTCTTGTGAAACACCTAAAAAAAAAAATCTCTTGCTATTGTTCAAGCAGCTGAGAAGACTGATAAGAAGTCAATGTTGAATTGAGTTATCAGTCTTATCAGCTGCTTGAACAATAGCAAGAGATTTTTTTTTTAGGTGTTTCACAAGAAAAGTTGTGAGAGCCTAAATGCTGGGATTACACCATACAATTTTCTGTTAGATTCTTCTGTTAGATTTTTCTGTTAGATTTTCTGTTAGAATGCATAATAGGATTATTTTCTGTAGAGAATGGTCATTATCTCTGGTGCATTGTCTTCTGGTCATCTGAGTAGAACAATGCCTAATTGCTCGGCAGATAGATCGTAGGATAGATACATTTCCAACATGCTGAATTTAGAGAATCTAAAGGTGGCCATACACTCCTTATTAGCAGCAGATAGATCATCAGATAGATTTCTGAACTATCTGATGTGTTTAGGACCATTTTTTACTAGGAACAGATTTCCAATAGATTTCAGTTTGAAATCTATTGAAAATCGATCTGATGGCATTTTATTTGCCATCAGATTTGCATTGGGGCCAATGCAAATTGATAAGCAATCTCTTCAGATTTTGATTTTCCACCCTGGCCGATTGATTGAAATCAATCGAAATTGATCTAAATCGGCCGCAAATCGATCTAATTGGCAAACGATTTGCAATCGATCGATCGATTTCGATCGATCGATTGGCCATTAATCGGCTGAGTGTATGGGCCCCTTAATGCTGGGCATACACGGTGCATTTATGCGCCGGAAAATCGAGCCGCTGGCTTGATGCCGGTGCGTCCCCGCTCGTCTGCGCGGGTGCGTGGATCGATTCCTGCTCGTCCCTGCGGGCAATTCCTTATCAGCCGTTTGTTTCTTCCATTGTCCGCCCGCGGGGATCGAGCGCGGTATTGATCCGCCGCGGTGATTGGACAGGTTGAATATTATCAATCGAGCCATCAGCTGCTCGATTGATAATAACTATCGCACCGTGTATGCCTAGCATAACAGAAAAATCTAACAGAAAATTGTATGGTGTAATCTCAGCATTAAAGACCGCTGTTGAGTGTATGTATGGGGCTTAAGTTGCAGGACCTAGAGATATGGGGCTGAAGGAGACTGCAGATGCAGCATGGCTGTGTGTGGTGGGGGAATGTCAGTAGTAGGCTTTCTAGGTGAAGTGGGAAGGAGGAGTAGTTTGGTTTTATTAAAACAGATTTGAGTATGTTATTGCCAGATCCTGAAGTTGCCCACTTGCCAAAGTCTGAAAGGAGTCCTCTCATCTATTGGCTGCACCAGCAGGCCACTTTGCAGATTAGCCAGTCACATCCCGAAGTAACCAAACTTCAGGATCTAGCCGTAACATATACCGACCAGACAACACGCAAGTCCTATCCCTTTAGGTTTCTCCCATTAAGTTTCTCTTACATTAGCTCTATGGTCACAGTGTTCTCATAATCCACTTTTGGCTCCGTTTTGTTAATAAGCATGCAAGATTATGTTGTGGCTTACTCAGGAAGAGGGGAGCAAGAAGGGGTAGATGAATTCCACTTTCCAGAACTACATCAAAACTTTTATAAGTGGAAAAAAGAACATCAATCTTTCCAGCTCGCCTCCCTGATAATAACAGGTAGAGTTTAAAACTTCAATAACTACTCGCAAGTTCATGCTCATAACAACAGATGCCTCAACAGTAGGCACAAACAAAAAACTACTTAGCTATTGCATCAAGTTTGTAATAGACCCTTGCTCTGTGTTGGGTGTGTGCATGTGATGTAATTGTATTAACACATGAACAATCCTCTCTAAAATGTACTTAGCTTTAATGTGGTCATATGGTAAACTAATAAACTGGAATTAATTCAGACAGCTTTGTTTATAGAAGCCTACAGAATTCAACACGGTTTGTTCAATCTAGATGTCTTTAACCACATATAGGCAACACAGAAGGTAATGTCTTAAAGAGACTCCGTAACAAAAATTGCATCCTGTTTTTTATCATCCTACAAGTTCCAAAAGCTATTCTAATGTGTTCTGGCTTACTGCAGCACGTTCTACTATCACCATCTCTGTAATAAATCAACTTATCTCTCTCTTGTCAGACTTGTCAGGCCTGTGTCTGGAAGGCTGCCAAGTTCTTCAGTGTTGTGGTTCTGCTATGAACTCCCCCATCCAGGCCCCTCTCTGCACACTGCCTGTGTGATATTTAGATTAGTGCAGCTTCTCTCTGTTCTATTATCTTTTACAAGCTGGATAAATCCTCCTCTGAGCTGGCTGGGCTTTCACATACTGAGGAATTACATACAGGCACAGCTGTCTGCACTCTGCAGGAAGAAATAGCCTGACACTTCAGTGGAAGATAGCTGCAGGGGGCAGGAAACACACAAATGATCTCTTGAGATTCAAAAGGATGGCTGTATACAGCCTGCTTGTGTATGGATGTATTTTCTATGTGTGGACATACTGTACATCAATCTACTTCCTGTTTTGGTGGCCATTTTGTTTGTTTATAAACAAACTTTTTAAAACTGTTTTTAACCACTTTTAATGCGGCGAGGAGCGGCGAAATTGTGACAGAGGGTAATAGGAGATGTCCCCTAACGCACTGGTATGTTTACTTTTGTGCGATTTTAACAATACAGATTCTCTTTAAGTTATGTACGTAGAGAAGGAAAACATTGATAAAATGACAATTTACTTTCAAGAATAACAAAACTGGATCTGGGGGATTTACTATGGTAACGCCACTTTAAAGTGGATCTGAAGTCACATGTAACCAGGGCTGTGGAGTCGGAGTTGGAGTCGGAGTCGAGGAGTCGGAGTAGGGGCAATTTTGGGCACCCGGAGTCGGAGTTGGAGTCGGAGTCGTGGTTTCAGAAACTGAGGAGTCGGGAGTCGGAGTCGCATGATTTTTGTACAAAATCCACAGCCCTGTTAAGTATTAGACTAAGGAGTCGGAGTCGAGGAGTCGGAGTCTGAGCAATTTTGGGGAGTTGGAGTCGGAGTCGTGGTTTCAGAAACTGAGGAGTCGGGAGTCGGAAGATTTTTGTACCGACTCCACAGCCCTGCATGTAACGTGATGAGACAATGGTATATTCCTTTGCTTGTTTTTCTTTTTTTCACATTAAGGGGTAAGAATGCAGGGATTTAAATGTTTCTGTACAGTTACACATTTACACTACAGTTACTCTCACTGATTTTACATAGGAAAATACTGAGTGCACTGCAGGTAACATAAAAAAAAAATCAAAAGGTTCAAGATTCGTCTGTATGGGTGCTGAACAATATTATGTATCTGAGGAACAGTCAATAACTTGAGAGATGCTGAACATGATTAGAGCTTTACAAAATGATCCCTTGCTTTAACAGATTACATACTTCTCCATTAGTTCTGCACACACATCTCTATCTGTATACCTGTTGTATTCTTCAAGTCTAGCACAAGTCACAGACTTCAAAATGTGCTACCATTAAAGTATTGCTTTAATAATGTTCCACAATTGGAGAAAATGGTGCGTGTTAAAAACACTTGGGTAGTCTGTGGATACTACGGAAAGTATGAACTGAATTTGAGATGGTGACCTAGGACAAGATCCTTCGGTAGGCAATGAAAAGATGCTAAAATACCTCCTCCCCTCCCTCCCCCCAACCAACCAACCAATCAGACTTAATCATTCTTATATACTTTAGGAAATATTGAGAGCTTAATATTGGATATATCCCACCCCTTTTCCTGCCCCTACCTGTGCTTTAAATTAAACCTTTGCTCACCTAGTCAAACCAACATAAGGTGTGCACACATGAGTACGGTCACCTGTAGGGATTGGGAGTCAGATAACTTGGGTAACAGTTCAGGGCCAGGTGAAGTACTGAAGCGTTCCTAGCCTGTCTGTTGCTATGCAGTGGAGAAAAGGAACAATGCATGGCACACAATGGAGCAGGAGGGGTAAAAAGGAGTGCAATGTGTTCAGCCAAGGGGATCCAGAAAACTACATCTCTCAGCAACGCATTAGTGGGGGTCAGGAACCTCCGTATACATGCTAGATTCTAGCATTGTTATAGTAGAGAACAGAGGCGCCAAAAGGATAAAAACAATATTTAAAAGTTTTAAAAATTGCTTAGGAGGCAGTGGTGGACTTACCTCCCACAAGCAGACACAACAGACTGTGTATTCACAAAAGGGATATTTATTGGTATACTCCAAAAAGGATCGCAACGTGTTTCGCAGGCCAAGCCCGCTTCATCAGGCAAATACAGGAAGGAGCACACAACAGCAATTCAGTTATAGCAAGCAGAGCACCTCTGTCTTGTGTGCTCCTTCCTGTATTTGCCTGATGAAGCGGGCTTGGCCTGCGAAACGCGTTGCGATCTTTTTTGGAGTATACCAATAAATATCCCTTTTGTGAATACACAGTCTGTTGTGTCTGCTTGTGGGAGGTAAGTCCACCACTGCCTCCTAAGCAATTTTTAAAACTTTTAAATATTGTTTTTATCCTTTTGGCGCCTCTGTTCTCTACTATAACACTGATTGTATCCACCTTTGGTGGAGGGGGATACCCCTTCTTGTTTTCAAGCCTACAGAGAGCGACTTCTTAATCCTGAGTGGGGACAGGTTAATCTCCTCACCTGCCTATACAGTGGTTGCCTGGAGGTAACCCTGGTTTGTGAGTATTCATTCTATACTCTTTTCAATTATCCAATTACCTTGACATACTACACCATATTGGGCTCTCGGTTCTCCTCTTTTTCATAGATTCTAGCATGTTTACAACCACGGACAAGACTGTGGAGTCGGAGTCATTTTTGAGTACCCGGAGTGGGCTTCGCAGTCGGTGGTTTCATAAACTGAAGAGTCGGATGATTTTTTGTACCAACTCCACAGTCCTGTTTACAGCTACAAGTCCCAGGTGCTTGTTCTGCTCAGTATCCTAACAGCAGAGGATGAGGGAGTGGTTGGGATTGTGTAGCATGGTGCGTTACACTGCTTGGCACTTATTCAGGTGTACCAAATAACCTCTCCTCACTGCTGCACCAAAAACTGTTGCCTATCTTGCCTATGCCTTGGCCTGAGCACTGACAACCATTTGCTCATGAAATATGATAATGACTAAAGAAAAACATTTTTGCACATAGATAAGGCTGTGATACTCTTTGGACTGTGGCCAGTTAACTGACAAGTCCGGCTGGCCTGGAAGCATGCTGCTTCTACAACGCCCACAAATAAGAGTTATATGAGGATTATGAATAAGAGTCCATATAATGCAAGATAAACTTTCTAGGGAATATTCAAGGATTGGATGAAACAACGAATATGATACCTTATATTTATCTATTTATGGAATGTATATTTTGTGACTGAAGAACGGTCATTCTCTGAACGTGCAAGTCTCTACTAGACAGTGAGAACGCCCCAGGAAAGCAGGTGCAACTATGGCAACATCTGAAATATTCAAAGAATCATATGATATACAGACTTGATTTTTATCTACAACCTTTACAGAAAAAAATGCATGCTTTCTCTTAGTCATCAGTGATGTAGTGGTCATGGAGAAAAACCCTACCAGTGTTTTGGGGTTGTGTGTAGGAAGCATCAGTTGTTCACCTGCGATGAGCTCAGTGGGTTCACAGACCTGTACTAGGTGGCTAAGAATTAGCCGACTGTTCCATAGTCTGGATAAAGACAGTACCCCACTAAAGATATGGTGGTACCCCACGAAAGACAGAACCCCACCTCCTGTTAGCTATTCCTATGCACTAGCCAGATGCTCGTTAGCGGTCAGCATGGGGAGTGGAAATGCAGTCACTGTATTAAGTCACATACAAGCGTGACGGTGCTCAGATGCAATTTTTTTTTGCCTCCAGTTAACGCCTACCTCATGTCAAACATTGACACCCATGGGCCTACAAACGTTGACATTTGGCTGCATTACATTTTCTGGTTGAACTTGAGTGATGTATGTCTTTTTTCAACCCAAATAACTACGGTATGTAAATTGTAAGCATGCAGTTCAGGCATCCATCTGAAAGACAAGACCGGAAGAAGGCGTGGCTAAGCGCCGAAACGCGTTGTGACGAGAAGACGGCTTGCCGAAAGGAGTAGGAGCCGGCGGTTGTCCCCAGTCCACCAGCCTTACATCGTGCACGGACCCTGAAAGCCCTGGCCAGGCTCATGAAGTGGGAGTTACTCACTGGCGGCCCCCTACATGTGCAAATCTTGCACATTCACTGTAAGTGCAATTGTTTTATGCGTGATATAAGTTAATAAAGTTAATGCACCATAGGAGCGTACCTTTGTTCTCTTGTCTCCACATATCAGATTCCTGGCACCACCCAGTAAAAGGAGCAGCACCGTGGGCATTGTACTTATTTAAAGGGCCATACTTAGCTATAGCTAGCGCCGGATTCACACTTTTCTTTGGAATCCATCTGAAAGAGCCTTATTCTGTATTGCATTTACCAGGGGGACTGAAATGTGTATTTACTGTAAGACAATTAGAATAATCATGTCAGAATGAAAAAAAAAATCTGTCATGAAGCCAAGGCATACTGCACCCACTAAAGATATAGCTTCAGCAATTTAAGAAGACATTTCACCACTAGTGCAATTCAATTTAAAGGGGAACTCCACCCAATGCCATAAGATAGTGATTGGGATGCAGAAAGTTATATACTTTCCTCACCGCAGACTGTCAATAGTTCATCTGTTTTGAAATTCTCAGGATCCAGTGCCCTACATTAGCTTGATGGGCTCCTGCTACCAGATGTTGTATAACTGTTTTAGACAGACAACCAAACATCAGTAACATATGGAGGTCACGATGGCCATTTAAGTGCTCTGCGACCGCCTCACGCCAATTGGCGGCTGCAGAGTGGCGGTCCCAGGACCGCCTAGCCGATTGGCGTCATGTCCTGGAGGCATAGCATGGGCATTCCCTGCTCATAAATAGAGCAGGGATCTGGGATCAACCTGCAAGCCATGATCAGAGCTGGTAGGCTGTAATAAAAGAAAAAAATATTTGATTAAAAAACATAAAAATTTGCCTGGTCACTTGTGGGGGGGGGGGGGGGGAGGTTAAACCTGTGGCCCTCAAGAGGTTAATGACTTCAGTAGAAATAATGTGAGGAACATGCCAAATTTGTGCAAGACTAGAGCCCAAGACTTTCACTGCGGAATTGCCTGCATGGAGAGAAGTAGAAAAATTCCAGACATCCACATACCTTCACCCAAGGAACTCTTCCTCTGCTGCTCCTCTCTCTATCAAGCTCTTCATTGGCTAACCTCATAAGTGTGATCTAAAATTTTGTTCGCTGTCTTCTATCAATTGGCAAGAAACATCCAACCTTTGTCTATGTTATAGCTGACCACAGAAGGTTTGCTAAATTGTTAAAGAAATAGCAGCCGGATGTGGCGTGTGTGCATGAAATAGCAAATTAACCTTTCTGTAATATATACAGGTTGTCCTGGATTTAATAAAAACAGTGCAGTTTCTATTGCTAAAATGCACCCAGGGCGAGGGTGTAAAAATTGCGCCCCCCCCCCCCCCCCCCCGGAGCAAGGTATGGGTGCCCGCAGTATAGGTTAGCCAGGTCTAGTTGCACTTATTATAGGTCCTCCCAGTATAGGTAGCCAAGAATAGGTACCCCAGTATAGGTAACCAGGCATAGGTGAGCCAGTATAGTTGCCCCCGGTATAGGTTAGCCAGGTAGGTGCCTCCAGTATAGGTAGCTCCGAGAGAAGGCTGCACGAGCCGTCCCTGCTAACATGCTCTGCAGCGTGGAACAGATGTCTCTCTCAATAAGAGAAGGATAAGGTCCCCGGATAATGTGTAACGCATGGATTTGCTTCCATTGTTTGTATTGTGAGATGCATTAGTTCTTAATGCACCTGTTTCACTGCAATGAGCACACTTGTGCCTTTAAGAGGCTTTTTAGCCCTATGCAGTGAGTACCTATCAGGTGCATCTTGGTTAGATGCGCGACCATTTCATTTTCTCCCCATTGCATAGGTAGCCAGTATAGTTGCCCCCAGAATAGGTTAGATAGGCAGGCGCCCCCGGTATAAATTAGATAGTTAGGTGCCCCAGTACAGGTTAGCTAGCTGGGTGCCTCTAATATAGGTAGCCAGAATAGTTGCCCCCAGCATAGGTTAGATAGGTAGGTGCCCCCAGTATAGATTAGTTAGGTAGGTGCCTCCAATATAGGTAGCCAGTATAGTTGCCACTTGTATAGGCTAGCTAGGTAGGTAGGTGTCCCAAATACAGGTAAGATAAGTAGCTGCCCCCCAGTATAGGTTAGATAGGTAGGTGCCCCCCAGTATAGGTTAGATTAGGTAGCTGCCCCCCAGTATAGGCTAAATTAGGTAGCTGCCCATAGTATAGGCTAGATTAGGTAGGTGCCCCCCAGTATAGGTTAGATTAGGTAGGTGCCCCCAGCATAGGTTAGATTAGGTAGGTGCTCCCCAGTATAGGTTAGATAGGTAGGTGCCCCCAGCATAGGTTAGATTAGGTAGGTGCCCCCCAGTATAGGTTATATTAGGCAGCTGCCCCCCAGTATAGGCTAGATTAGATAGGTGCCCCCCAGTATAGGTTAGATTAGGTAGCTGCCCCCCAGTATAGGTTAGATTAGGTAGCTGCCCCCCAGTGTAGGTTAGATAGGTAGCTGCCCTATAGTATAGGTTAGATAGCTGCCCCCCGGTATAGGTTAGATTAGGTAGGTGCCCCCCAGTATAGGGTATATTAGGTAGGTGCCCCCCCAGTATAGGTTAGATTAGGTAGCTGCCCCCCAGTATAGGCTAGATTAGATAGGTGCCCCCCAGTATAGGTTAGATTAGGTAGCTGCCCCCCAGTATAGGTTAGATTAGGTAGGTGCCCCCAAGTATAGGTGAGATTAGGTAGCTGCCCCCCAGTATAGGTTAGATAGGTAGCTGCCCCCCATAATGGAGGGGGGAGCCAGAGCCACGGGGATGGCAGCCCGACCTCTCCCTCCCTTCCCCTCCTCTCCCGGGCTGCCTTCCGTGCTCCCCCCCTCATATGTAGAGTGAGCAGGAAGCGCTGAATACAACTCACCTGCCTGCGTTCCAATCGCTGCTCTCTCGCCGCCGGTCTTTTCCTCTCTGCATACACACTGACACACACGCTGCTTCCGGCTAAACAGGAAGCAGCATGTGTATCAGCGTGTATGCAGAAAGAAGACCAGCGGTGAGAGAGCGACGAGTGGAACGCAGGGAGGTGAGTTGTATCCAGCGCTTCCTGCTCACTCTACAGCTGAGGGGGGCAGCCCGGGAGAGGAGGGGAGGGAGAGGTCGGGCTGCCCTCCCCGTGGCTCCGGCTCCCCCCTCCATTATAGCGCCCCCTCCCAACAGCGCTCAGGGCGACGGCACGCCCCGCACGGTCCTAGAAACGGGCATGAATAAAAATATAAAGTGTCCACTACAGGGGCATCCATGCAACTAGTCAATCACATGACTGCTCATTTACTAACCTTTTAGTAACCCTCATTGTGGTTAACCTTTTGCCACCCAATAGCAGACGTTAAAGAGGAACTTTAACCCAGGATTGAACTTCACCCCAATCAGTTGAAGATCCACCCTTTTCTACAAGAAATCTTTACTTTTACACAAACAGATCATCAGGACATCTCTATGCAGTGGCGTAGCTAAGGAGCTGTGGGCCCCGATGCAAGTTTTAAAATGGGGCCCCCCAATCACTCTATACATAACAATTAATACGGCACACCAAAACCTGCCAATGGCAACTATAGTGTCAGAAGTGCAAGAAGGGGATGGGGAACAGTTTTTTAATGTTTACCACTATTCAAAGTATCTTTAGAAGTGATTATTATAAGCACAGGACCAATAGAGAGCTAATACTGTAGTTGAGGGAAGGTCCTTCGGGGCCCCTCTGGCCCAAGTGCCCCGATGTCGCAACCTCTGCAACCCCTACTGTTACGCCCCGGTCTCTATGGCTGATATCGCGATAAAACTCCTCCCACAGTGTGATGTCAGGACCATGGTACACACAGTCTACTGTCTGTGAACCTCATTGCATTGTGGGAAATAACCACTGTTTCCAACTGCCAAGCAAGCCGTATCTGTATGTACGCTGTACATAAGAATTCTCAGTAAACAAACATTCTGCAGACATCGCCTAGCAGGACTAAAGATGTGATACATTTCAGAATATAAATCAGAGAGAGGAAAGATTGTACAAACCGTTAGTAACAAATATTAATTAATATTGTCGATAATTACATCATTTTTACTACAGTTTATCTTTAAGAAAAACAAAATGGATCATGTAAGTTCTCTATTGTTCTGACCCTAGTGTTATTTCCTCTGATGGATATTGATATTGGGTAGCAGTTCAGTATGTCCCTCGATATGCTAATAAAGTCACTACAGGTCTTTCACACACTGCACCAAGCTTACTGCATGGAACCCAAGCAGTAGCTAAATGTACTTTCTTGCCCTGTCTGTGCTGGGTTCATGATGATTGAAGCAAGAGAGAGACATCAAAGAGTATGTTGATCCTACCCAGCCTATTGTGGTAGCACAGGTGAGCACACACTGACCTTGACCAGAATCAATATAAAACTATATGATGAAAAGGAAGAGATCCCAGTATTTGTTGCTGCGCAGGCATTTCTACAGATCAAAACAAGGGGATCCTGGCAGGTAAATGACGTTGAATCCACAGACAGTTATGTTATCCTCGTTCAAGGGACCTCAAGGGACCTTATTAATAGTAAATGCCCTGAAGAAGGGTGTGTTGTTGTCTAGTTGTGTATAAGATGTTTCACAGATTGTGCAGTGTTATGGTATTTATCTGTAGCATAATCTCACATCATAAGAAGAACATAACAGCATTATGATGTCAGAACATGACTTCCTTATCTGCAGTCCTTTTTGTAATACCTCCCTGATTTCATATCTGTATCAGAAGAGATTTACATGATTTACATGTTAGAAGAATTCTTTGCTCAACACTTGTCGTGAGGGTTGGGATGAAGTGATATCCTCCCTAAGGGCTTGTTTACACTATGAGCATTTGCATATTTTTTGTAAGCGCTGGCGATTTTAGAAATCACCCTAAGGCTTCTTGCACACTGCAAGCGATTCCGATTCAGATTCCGCTTTTTAATCAGTTTTTACCTCCGATTCAGATTCCGATTTGCAGTGTGCAAGGAGCAAACTGCAAATTTGAATCGGAATTGGAAGTAAAAACAGATTAAAAAGCGGAATCTGAATCTGAATCGCTTGCAGTGCGCAAGAGGCCTGCAAGCGATTGTGCAATTATTCCTTAGGAGAGTGTTCACATATGAGCGGTTCAATTGCTATCCGCTTTCAAAAAAGTGCTTACTGTACCATTTTCTGAGCGCTTTGGCTCAATGGAAGGTATAGGGAAATCACAAAGCAATTGAAAAATCGCTTTGTATAGCGATTTCCAGAGCGCTTCTATGAATAAATACATTGTATTTATTCATTTCCGGGTGAAAGAGTTCACCTCCTGACTGACTTCAGGAAGTGAAAAAAAGAATCGCTCTGCAAAAGTGCTTAGAAAAGCGCTTTTCTTAGTGCAAAGCGCAGGAAAAAGTGCTGACAAACTCTCAATAAAATCGCTCAGCGCTTGCGATAGTGCTGGTGATTTCTAATATGAACATAGCCTAAAAGGATGAATCATGGTCAAACAACAAAATACCTAAAAGGTTAGAAGCCTTTTCATTCACAACAATACCTAAATATTTTAGTTTTTATAGATGGGTATTTACTAGTCAAAAAGTTACCCAGCAAATAGCAAAGTCCAGATAATAGTGTTAACTACTTCAGCCTATCTGGACGGATATATTCGTCGAGATAGGCTACACTAACTGCCGCTGGCCCGGCGCGCTCTCTCCCGATGCCTTCCGCTGCCCCGGATATCAATGAATGGGAACACAGTTCTCATTGATTTATCTGTGTCTGCGTGTGAAAAACCGACAGCTTCTCTGAAAAGCCGCAATTTTTCTATGTGTCACATCATCCCTTTAGTTCCTGTAAGCGAGAGCTCTCGCTTACAGGATGAATTACCAAAAAAACTGTGGCCATCTTGTGGCCAAATAGAAAAACTACATCTACATATATATTTTTTAAAAAAATATATATACACAATCTGTTTACCTCTTGTAACGATTGTGGAATTATCTCCGTGGTCAGCGCACAAGATGTGCACTGACACTGCGGAAGTCCTCCACAAGCGTATAAAACGACAGAACCCAGCTTTGGTGCAATGCACCTGTAGAGAGAAAGTGAGCACAGAGACAGAATGTATGTGTGTCCACCAATCTAGTCGCCACCCGGCGACGGTGAACACACAACAGCTGAAACCAAGTGGGAACGCAATCGCAAGAGTAGCGATTGCCAACAGTGACACAAGACCAAGTAAGACAGAGCACAAGTGTAGCGAGAAAGACACGGTAAATAACAATGATCAGAACGCCAAGGAAAATAACAAACGCACTGAGCGTGATCGCCGCACGAAAAGCGCAACAGCGACAAAGCACGCTAATGCCGCGGTCTCCGCACGAAAAGCACAACAGAGACAAAACACGCCAACCCTAACTAACCAATGAACACGAAAATGAATAGAGAACGCGAACGCTTGCTAAACGGTTACCTCACCGAGCCTACAGCAAGCGTTCGTTCCAGACAAGACAGACAGAAGGAGTAACCAGTAGCAACCGCAGCTCTGGCCTACACTCCCAGACAGAGTACAGAAGGAACCACCGCCACTACCGCTAGGGCGGATGCGATCCAGACAGACAGACGTAGCAACCAGTTGCAACTGCTGCTCTGGCTTGCACCCCTAAGACAGAGTACAGAAGGAACCACCGCCACTACCGCTAGGGCGAATGCGATCCCAACAGACAGAACGATTTCCTGTCGACCGCCGCTGGCGACAAGACAATCGCAAAAGATAAGACAGAATAGGCAGTACAAATTAAACACAAACCTGACTGCACTAAATAGGAGTGCTAGGAGCACTCCCCAAGAATTAACTACACTAAGATAATATTAGCAACAGTAGCAGAGGGCTGAAACTCCAGGTAAGTTTAGCAGGAACAAACCTTTATGACCAGCAGGGAATTCTGGGAGCAAAAGGTATTTATACTGCAAGCCATCAAAGGAAGCAGCTAAGCAATTTGCATGACAAGTGGATGCAAATTCCTCACCAGCAGAGCAACTCTGAAACTTGCAGAGTGAAGACAGGTCTCCTTTCCAGGGACCTGCAGCACTCAGACCTACAAAATGGTCAAAAAGCTGTCTGTCTATGCAGACAGCAGAGCGGACCATTACACCTCCCCACTCCAAGAAAAAAATAACTTAAATAACATTTTTAATTAAAGAAAAGAAAAAAAATTAAAAGAAGAAAAAAAAAAGCACAACAACAACAACATAAATAGTTACCTAAGGGTGTGAACTTTTTTAATATGCATGTCAAGAGAGTATATTACTATATTTTTTAAAATTTTAAGCTTGTAAATAGTGATGAACACAAATTGAAAAAAATGTACCTTTATTTCCAAATACATACATTGTTATAGGGACATAATTTAAATGGTGTAATAACCGGGACAAATGGGCAAATAAAATATGTGGGTTTTAATTATGGTAGCATGTATTATTTGAAAGCTATAATGGCTAAACTTAGAAATAATGATTTTTTCCTATTTTTTTTTCATAATATTCCTGTTAAAATGCATTTAGAAAAAAATAATTCTTAGCAAAATGTACCACCCAAAGAAAGCCTAATTGGTGGCGGAAAAATACAAGATATAGATCAATTCATTGGGATAAGTAGTGAAAAAGTTATTAGCGAATGAATGGGAGGTGAACGTTGTTCAGATGCATAAGGTGAAACAACACTAAAGGCTGAAGTGGTTAAAAGACCTTGAGGGCTCGTTCACACTAGGTGCGTTTTTGGCCTTTTTTCAAGTGCAGGCGATTTTTTTTAAGTCGCCCACAAAATGCTTGTTCAATGAATCTCTATGATAAGGTTCATATCAGCGCAGTTCATGCGCTGTGCATGCAGCAAAGTGGGGCCTGTACCGTGCAAAAATGCTTGAGTTTTTGTTTTTAGGTGTGAATGAGGCCTCAGTGCCACCATTTATACAGGGCCAGATTTACAACTCAGAAGACTGTAGGAGGATAGTGGATACTGCTACACCCCTCTCAATCCTGTGATAGTGCTCGACCAGGTCAGCAAAGCCCATACAGTACAGTTAGTAAGGAAGGAAGTCCACACTTATCCAAAGATCTTTTCCATTGTTGCTGGACGTATCCAAAAATTCAGAAGATTGTAGGCACAGGCATTCTGGCGCCCTAAGCGCCACCCCTGAACACAGGCCACACCCTCAAATAGATGTATACTAAACTCCTGCCTTATGTCACTAACTGTCTTACAATCTTACACTCCAATCACTGTCTCATATCATCCTTAGTGACACGAGATGAGGATTAGGGTGTAAGTGCCTGAGGTCAGTGATATGAGGCAAGGATTAGACTGTAAGCTCCTGAGGTCAGTGATCTAAGGAGGGGGGCCGCCTCTCCCACATACGGTGCTTATAGGCATGTGCCTTCAGTGCCTTATGGAACATCCAGCCCTCCATTTATATTTTGTCCATACAGTTGTTTTAATATTTCTAACAAATATCTGGCTACCTGGAGTACCATTTTATCTGGACAGCTTAGTTCCACTTTAAACTTATCACTGGCATAAATTAATATTTTACAGAGGCATTCTTTATATACTGTACATTGACAAAAGTAACTCCTTAAAAAAAACGTCTACAGGATGGTGAAGGAGGCGCCCGTGGTGTGGAAATACTGTGTATCTTATTGCGGAGTAATATTGTACACATAAAAGGTGAAGTATGGTCCTACCTTAAAAAAGTAGTCCATCCACACTAGGTAATAAAAGAACAAATACTTTATTCGGCACTTTTAAAAGACAACGCGTTTCGCGGATAAAAAACGCTTCCTCAGGTCGAATGATGTGCCTTTAAAAACATAAACGGGGCACTTAGGACATGGCATGAACTCTACTTCATCTGAGAGTCAAAAAACAATACGGTATATAACACAGCAAAATACATAAAACATTAACCATACATATTCATAGCATGGGGCTACCACTTTGGCAAGTGTTTTTTTTTTTTTGAAGGAGCTGCAACCACTGACAGTAAAGGCCGAGCAGGGACGGTACCTTCCTGCATGCGCATCTAATGGTTGCCGAATTTGCAACCTAATTTTGTGAGTATAATAGCTAAAGATCTACTCTTTGATATCCCAAGCTTTACTCAATACTACATCAGATTGGGCTTCCGGTTCTCTTCCCATCCTTTTCTCTACCTACCCTAACCCTGCTTTAAAAAAAACGGCAATTTTTATATTTTGCCAATTAGTCTCCAGCTACATTTACAATTATTTTTAAAGAGGTTAAATAATTTCAGAGGTGATTCATATGATGTAGCAGAAGCAGCAGCACAGGACATTCTCTGGTATTCATAATATAGCCTACAGCTAGAAGAGTTGCCTGAGCTAAGCATGACTGTTAGTAACACTCATGAATCATAATAACCACTATGGACCACACTAGCTGTCATGGCTTGGGATGACTCAAAGCCTCATACAGAACCTGCCTTAGGTCAGAAGAAGTGGCAGTACTTGATAGATCTTGTATGGCATGTGACCAGCAGAATCCTGCTACTCTCTTCATACTCCTACACATGGTATGGAGGTTATATTTTATATGAGATGGGTCTCATATTTTTATTTGACATGCTTTATACTCTATTATGGAATTCTTTCAGTTCCATCTTAGTGTATTAGTCAATCAGTTCCAGGCAGATATGCATGATAAACAGCCTTCCTATACTTGTTTTTAGACTCTGAATTGATTGTGTAAGTATTGTGTAAGGGTTTGGAGCCTCTGCCCGGTTGTCACTTCGTAATCTCTGTTTACCTACAACTCTGCTGGCCTGGTAAACACCAGCACCACAGCAATAGGACATGCAGAGGTTGTGACCATACTAGGGGCTCTAGACCTGAGGGGAACACACGGGGCCCTCCTCTAGTTGCTGCATTAGACCTGAACTAAAAAGCTGGATTCAAAGTGCAAAAAGGGGATTTTGTAGGCTATGACAAAAATAGTCCCTCATACCTGGTGTATTACCCAGAGACTGGCAAAGACTGTAAGCACAAACTAGTAAAGTTAGTTGAAAAGGGTGTGATCGAGAAACAAACTCAGACTGATTTATTGAACAGTGACAATGGTGTTTACGGAGAAAGGAGTGTATTTCCGATATCAAGTTCAAAGACAAGAGGAAAAAACAGTGTAACAATAACTGAATGTCAGGATGCAACACTAGGATACAACCGCCTAAGGTGGAAAAGGGTGTGTGTGTGTGTGTGGGGGGGGGGGGGGGGTGATCACAGGAGGCGGCATGGAGTGCGTTCAAGAGTCTGGCCGCAGAGGGGAAAAATTATTCCTATGCCTTGAGGTCCTGCCGGAGTCGGAGATGGCCCAGAACCTCAGTCTAACGATGATGAAAGCCATCTGAATAAACAGTAGCCTGGGTAGGAGGGATTGTTTGTGTGGAGGAGGAGGAGGGGTTTCCCAATGATCTTCTCCGCTGATCTGATGACCCTTGTGTTTATATCTGTCGCTAATGGAGGAGCCAGTGTACCAGACCAGAATGGATGAACAAAGGACAGATTCAATAGTGGAGTAGTGAGTATAAGCACCTTAGTAGTTCCTGAGCGATACAGAACTTCGTTAGTTAGCAAAAGGAGGATAGTCTTTGCTGGGATTTCTTCTGGGTTAAGGCAGTGCTAGCCTTCTATTTTAGTTCGTTAGAGATGGTTGTGCCAAGATAATACACAGCTGAATAGGTCAACTAATAGATTGTAGAGTAAAAAAGGAAAACATGGACCTTCATTTCACAGCAGTAATAAACACACTATGGGGAGGAGCCCTGCCTATTTAAGCTTACAGTCTAAGGGGTTAACACAGAACAATACAGTAGGTAAAGGGAAGCTGTAATATTAATAAGCCCTATCCTGCACTATTAGATTCTTTGATACATTATCCACAAACAATAAAGTGTTTTTGAAAATTATGCCAGCAAAGCAATAATGCTTATATATTGTCCATCTTAATTAATAGAGGACCAAACAATTGTTGATAAGAATCCACTAAGGCCAGCGATTTGTGATTTTGTGAGTGATTTTTCTTTTTTCCCCTCCCGGCGCTTACCTTCATGCTATGATTTTTTGTAAAGCGCTTTTTTAAAGCACTTTTGCAGAGCGATTTGCTTTTTCACTTCGTGACGCAAGTAAGGATGTGAACTCTTTGACCCAGAAAATAATAAATACAGTGTATGTATTCTTAAAAGCGCGAACGCAATGCCACATAAAGTGATTTTGTGAGTGTTTTGCATTTTTCCTATACCTTCCATTGTAGCAAAATCTCCCTAAAAATGGTACAGGCAGTGCTTTGCTGAGTAAAAAGCAGACAAGACGTGTTGATTTGAACTATCCCAAAAGGATTCATTGCGCAAGCAATTTTAGGACAGTTTTAAAATCGCCCGCGCTCAAAAAAAGATAATATGGGGCAACACAGAGTGTTTGAAGCACCCCATAAATGACCCGTGTCTAAGTACATTTCTCCAGGTCATCACTTGACTACTTCACTAGAGGTGCAGTGTTACTCCATACATTCTTGAAGCCTGTCCACATGAACATGCATACAGTTCACATGTGTAATTTCGCCCAGAATTGGGGATCACCCTGACATAAGCCACTGCAACTAAAATTCTTAGGTTCCCAATGCTGGAAATGCAAATGGATGCAAGTGCAAATGCCAGTGGTGGTCCAGGATATGAAAGTGGAACAGGTTCAGAACCTAATAACTAGAGGGGGCAGGAATAGTTTCCAAAAAAGAAACACAGAGAGAAACACAATATACGCTTGGCACAGAGGTGCCAAGCGTATATTGGACCTGCACATGTGTAATACTCCCATTGTTGAATGCCTGATGAAGCAGGATTATGCCCGTGAAATGTGTTGCGATATTTGTTTGTGGAGTATGTGAATAAATTATCTTGTTTTTCAAGTGACAGCATCAAGTCCTTTTTTGAGTGGCTGGTCCACCCGAATTTTTTTAAACATTTTTGTATCTTTTATCCTATTGGCGCCTCTGTACATCTATTTGTCAAGATTTCCACCCTTGGTGGAAGGGTGATAAACCCTCTTTCCTTCTTTAGAGAGCGACATCTTATTCCTGAGTGGGGACAGGTCTAATCTCCCCACCAGCCTATACAGTGGTTACCTGAGCGGTAACCCATGCTTGTGAGTATAATACTTACTAACCATAATCTCCCTTTGATCCAATACATACTACACCATATTGGGCTCTCGGTTTTTCTCTTTATCAGCGTGGATTATTATCTGCCTCCCACCTGCATGTGAGGACTGACAGGTTCTATGTATTAAAAAAAAAACAGCGTGGATTGGCTGGGAGTGATGGTGACAGGAAAGCCTGGCATGTAGTGCGTGGACTTCTAGTGCGATGGAAATCTGCTGGGGAGATTAAAAGGAGCAGACAGATGAAAGACGTGACAGATGAAAAATAGAATACAGAAGACTTTTTTCGTATTCACTAATAAAAATGTTTATTCTTTTATAACACTTAATAGGTAGAGGGTCAAAAGTAACCCTCTATACCCATTTACCTGGAAGGGAACAGACTTTTGGGGGTCCCCTTATTTAAGGTGGCTCCCATATTTCCCCATAAGCATCCTAGGACCTACCCCCACATGTGTGGGGGGTAGTTACCACACCGTCTGTTAAAGAAAACTAAAATGAATGTTTCAGAATGGGCAAGTCAAAGTCCTAAACATAATCCATCTGAAAGGCTGTGGTAAGACCTAAAGCGAGCAGTTTTGTAAAGAAACCCACCACCGTCCAATAGCTGAAGCTTATCTGTATGGAGAAATGGGCAAAAATTCCCTCAAGTCAATCTGCAGGACTGATCAACAGATATCACAGAAGTTTAGCAGCAGTTATTGCTGCACAAGGCAGTCATGCCAAATACTGAAATCAGGATGAATTTATTTTTGCCACACCAGATATGTTATTAGATCATTTCTTTATAATAAGTACAATACTAAATAAAATAAGTTTTGTTTAATTTAACATAGTTGTCTGCATTTTTTTTTAGGACTTGTTTGGAAATCAGATGATGTTTTAGGTCCCTTTTATTTATTATATAAACTTTCAAGAACCACTGTACATGTACATGTACTGCATGCTGTATACTCATGCATGAAGTTTTGCCACTCGTTTATACCCAGTGGTCATGGAAATCAGAGAACGTGCGAAAAACATTAATCTGCGTAGTTGTTGGTGAGCTGCAACAGAAGCCATACAGTCATGTTAGAGCCTGTTCATATGAGAGGCACGTGTCGCAGTCTTACATAGAGGGTCTGTATAATAATTATTACCAAGCTGACAGCATGCACACTTTAACGTGAGTGAGCGCTGCAAGCTGCATCATGTTCACCACATGACCGCATAGCTCAGAAATATTCCCCAATATTACAGCCATCCCCTTGTTGTTTTACAAATGCTGCATCCTATATTTATTTCAACCTGCACACACGTCTCCATGGATACCATAAAAAAAAACATCTCTGTCTTGTGCAAAGCTGTGGGGATTTATAGTGGAACTTCAGCCATAGATTTTCTATTTGAAACTGAGAAGAGACAGAACCTCCGCCATATTGTTCTTGCTCTCTGTGCTCCCATTTAGGGATGTTCAGTGAGATGCAAATTATTTTTAGTTGATGCAGCATTATGCAAATGTTTTATGCAAATATATACAGCTTGAATATAAACTAATCAAATCCTGCTGAGGTAAAATTTTATTTGTTCATTTCAGGGCATATTTACAGTGGGACGTTGTGTTTTAATGCGATGTAAAAGTTGCAACGTTTCTGCGTTTAGAGGTAATGCACTGTAAGCAGTGAGTTACCACAACACAACATTTTCAGCACTGTGAACGGCCCAAAGGATTATCATTGCAGTGCGGTAAGCTGCATTACAAGACTTTATAATGCAGCTCCGCAATGTGGCACTGTGAATGCGTTCTTAAGCTGCAGACATTTGCATACAAAACTTGGATAATCGTGCATAAACTCAATTTAAGAAGTAGAATACTGAATAACTCCATGCACTGCCTTTGAATTAGATACTGAATAAAAATATTTGCAATTTATATAACTTGCAATTTTTCCATCAGATCGACAGGAAATTTACTGTCATTTGTGCAGCACTGATCTCAAAATCGATCCTTTTCTCGATTGGAAGCAGATGAGACATGTTGGAAGTTATTGAAAAATGGGAAATTTCCTGTCAATCTGGTAAAAGTATATCATGTGTGCCCAGCCTTAAAGGATACCAGAGCTGTAAAGTTAGCAGAAAACTGGGGGCAAGCATGTACAATGAGCTGTCCTGATGCCCACCACTCCCCTCCTTTGCCAGCTAAATGCCCACCGGCAGCCTCTTCTGGGTCACCAGAGCCAGGCATCAGTGCACAGGAGCTGCTCCGGCTGCGCACGTCCTACAGCATCAGAAAGTATTAGAGGCAGAGTATCAGCAGGATAGCCAAGCAACTGGTATTGCTTAAAAGGAAATAAATATGGCAGCCTCCACATAACCCTCACCTCAGGTTCCCTTTAAGCCAACACGCCAATACTAAATGTATAAAATCAGCATTCCTGAAAGAAGAGGTCAACAACTATCAGCCTCTATGGGCTCTATTCACAATCACACATGCGGTAAGGGATTTTTTTACCGCTATATTTTCATCAGTGATAATTTCCACATTTTTTCCACATTTACTAAAAATGTTTTCCACATGCGGGGACAATGCATAAAAAAAAATTAGGAAAACATGCGTAATCAGGTAGTAAACATGCAGGAACCATGCAGGAAAAAAGTTGCATAAAAAAAAATTATCAAAAAATAAAATAAAAATGAAAGTCCAGCAAACACAGCGCTCAAGGTTTAGGACTCCATTTAAGTCAATGGGAAGCAAAATATATGAGCAAGTACTTGTAGGTGATATAAATCGGTAGTGAAGTCTGAAATAATGGGCCCCTTTTTCTTTGTGAATTTCATTTTTTTGCAGGTATAACTGACTTTTGCGGACATTTTTCCACATTGTTTGCAAACTTTTAACGCACTTTGTATGCATGCAGTAAACAATGCGAACAATTTTACACATGCTGGAAAAACATGCGTAAAATTGTGTGAATGATTGTGAATAGAGCCCTATAGGTCTTTCAGTAAAAGTTTCCTTTACTTTAAAGCAGAACTCCAGTGATCAGACTTGACTACAGATAGAGGTTTACAAATATATCAGTAACCTTGTTACACACAGAAATAAGCAGCAATGCAAATTTGCAAATACAGGGTAGATGCACTATGGTCTGTTCAGTGCTCCATTCAAATCGACAGCAAACATGATTATGACTCACCATTGGATTCCTTGCAAGTTGTAATGGTGTCCAGAATTCTCAGGTAGCCTGTTGACCCCTGCACTGCAGTAGGCCTGGCTCTCCTAGAGCATGGAATGTGGCTACAGGTCTCCACCACAGGACTCCACAAGTGATGATGGGTCAACAGACTGCTTTGATGCCTGGTAGCCACCAGGTCACAACCCCTGGGATTCCCCCACCACCAGTGATGGAGAGAGCAGGAGATTCCACTAGGTGAGTGCAGGTAGAAAGCAAGCTGGAGACAAGGTCAAACTAGCTGAGATCAAAGAGCAGGCAGTGATCAGACGATGGTCCAAAATAAACCAAGATCAGGATATACAGATAACTTGCAAAGTCAGAATACATCCCGGGGAATAACAGAAATTCAAGCAGGCACAGGGTGGGCAGGAACAGATTCAGGGCAATGATAAAGGGAACCATTAAACATGGTTCAAAGACATAACCTTGATGAACTGATAGTGACCTGCTGACCAAGAAGTGCTTAAATATGTTACAGCAGCTGTGGGCACTCCTTATTGCAAATTAAGTCTGTTCAGAGACATCAAGCCCAGAAACAGCACTGCTGGTAAGTAGGAAATGTTCAGTAGAGCCCGTGGCTCATCAGCAGTGCACACTGAGGCAGAAACACAGAATCCTGAGTTTAAGTCCAGGAAGAAACACAAGAGCATTATTGGCTGATGTGGTAGCTATTGGCTGCCTCAGTTGACTTTTATCAAGTGTGTGTATGAGGCTTTGGAGAACGCAAGAGCCTGGCAGTCCTCTTGCGCTCTCTTAAGAATCAGAATCAGAATCATGTTTATTTCGCCAAGTACAACATAGTTGTACCCGGAATTGGTTTTGGCACAAGCAGGGTCGGTGATGGTACAGTCACATAAAAGTGCATACAGTGAATACAGTAGATAGGCAATAGTTACAGAGTATACAGGTACATGCAGATACGTACAGTAGATGCATACATATATACATATATACAGTGGTACATTGCATATATAGGCATAGAATAAAGGAATAGACAGGAAGATACATATAAGATGGATCCAGGACATATAAGAAGACCCTTAAGAAAAGAGCCATACACCCTTCACAAGATTGCTGGACAAATATGTTTGTGGATATTTTTACTGAAATCTACGACTGATTTGGTATATTTATATTGTACATACATTGTACTCTCTTCCTTCACATCTGTGCAGCCAAATTTCTAGTGGCAAAATGAAGCTATGGCATATCCTAAAATATTAGAATACTGGCATGTCCGTATAGCCTTAATTGTGATGACTGATTTACTATTCCACTCTTTGGTTAATGCAGAAATCCTCCCTGATTTCCTATAATCCACCCACATTCACGTCAAACATTGCATAAAGAAAAGTTCATGACTCAGTTATCCTTAGGGAGCTATAGTGAAAAAAAATGACTTCCGGCTTAAGTTTGTTCCTGAAAGTGATAAAAAATAAAAGAATTTGGAAACGTATGTAATCAAAAATGGGATGGGTCAGAGAGCACGTTGATTCTCTGAATTCCATGAATTTTAATTTACTGGGAATGAACAGTAATGTTCTCAAACCTGTTGTAGGGATCACAGAAGAGCAGGCACACACATATTGTAATGCTCATAGTGTAGTGTACTGGTTAAGGGCACTGCCACTAACACAGAAGACTAGGGTTCGAAACTTGACTCTTCTTATTTGGGGAACAATCACAAAGCACTTTGAACAGTGATTTTGTGAGCGTTTTTCAGGCAAATGTGCTTCAAAAGCCATTCAGTCCCGATTCAAAGAGTGCACTATTTGTCTGCACACACACAATTGCAAAACGCATACAAAATCGATTGAAAAAAAGGCAAATTGCACAAAAGACAGCGGAAATCACTTAAAGGAATACTGTAGAGGGGTCGGGGGAAAATGAGTTGAACTTACCCGGGGCTTCTAATGGTCTCCCGCAGACATCCTGTGCCCGCGCAGCCACTTACCGATGCTCCAGCCCGCCTCCGGTTCACTTCTGGAATTTCAGACTTTAAAGTCTGAAAACCACTGTGCCTGCGTTGCCGTGTCCTCGCTCCCGCTGATGTCACCAGGAGCGTACTATGCAGGAACAGACCATACTGGGCCTCCGCCGTGCGCTCCTGGTGACATCTGCGGGAGCGAGGACACGGCAATGCAGGCACAGTGGTTTTCAGTCTAAAAGTTTTAAGTCTGAAATTCCAGAAGTGAACCAGAGGCGGGGCCGGAGCATCGGTGAGTGGCTGCGCGGGCACCAAATGTCTGCAGTGGACCGTTAGAAGCCCCGGGTAAGTTCAACTCATTTTCCCCCGACCCCCCTACAGTATTCCTTTAACAAAAGCGATTGTGATGGTGGTAGATTTTAGTTCTTGAATATGCCAGCTAGTGGGTATTGTAGCGGTTACATTAGGTTTGAGTAGAGACTTCTTGTTCCTTCTTTTACTGCTGGAGCCTGACCATGCTATAAATATATACACCAACTGGGATTCTTGTTGGTTTGTTGCAAAATTTGAAGACTTTGGCAGACTTCACCATGTGTTTCATAAGTCTTCATTAAAATCAAGAAGAATCCAGAAGATGTAAAGGACACCTGGGATCCGAGACTGAAGAGCCTCTGAAGATTTCTGACATGACAGTGTGGGGCTTTTAAACTTAAAAGTTAATGTCTGCAGTTTATTTTGTTTAAAGTTAACATTTTGTGTGTTTTTATTAAACCTAACATTTGGTTGAATGGGTATGGTATCTTGGAAATGCTTCTGTACCCTCTGACTGGTAATGGTAATTGCTCCGGCATAGGCAAATAATATAAAATCCTCTCAATTGCTCTGCATCTCAATGGGCCAGAAAAATCCCTAGAGAGAACCATGTGTATTGTGAGGGTGAGGAGGACTTACCATCATCTTAACGCCCCAATGCTCAAAGACATAGGGCCTGATACAAAGTTTAGAAGTGGCATGCTCACTGAGTCTTTTTTGCCCATTTCTAGCCCACATGTCTGGAGGTGGGGTCTATTTTTAAGGAAGGGGGAGTGCACACAATTTTATGTGTTTTATTGTAAACAAAAAAAAATAAAAGCTAAACAGTGCTTTTCTATCATGACAAAGCACTGCTTTCAGTTCAGAACCTTGGAAAGTGCTTGGTGTTGTGTAGTAATAGAACATACAATCAACCATATTAGATACTGAATTTAGATGATCCCACATGAGTCTACGATGGTTGAGTTGAGGAATCATCTGTGGCATGTGGCCGTTCTCGATCATTTAGGTGCTGTGACACCAAAAAATGTGTGTCTTCTCAATTATGTTACTAAATGGAGTATTGTACCTGGTGGCAGATGATAGGTTACTCCGTGAAGTAACTGACAGGAAAATTAGTGGTTGAACAATCCACGTGAATCGGATTAAAAAGAGGATAAGGTGGTTATTCAATAAACATTTTTCCCAAGTTTTCTCTCGAGATGTTTTCTCGGCTTATCAATAAATTACCTTTTCACCCTGGGAAGTAAAAAAGTACTAAATTAAGTTGACCCAAATTAACTTATAGGGGTTGCCATTTTTGGTACAATCCCACGGACGACTGATAGTTTTCCAGAGAAGTCTCATTGATTTGGTCAGATTGGTTAGTGAAAATTGGCCATTAATGGGCACAACCGATCGTTTCTGATTGATTACAGTGGCAATTGGAAACAATCAATTGACCATGGGATTATATTGTTAATGGTCACCTAAAAAACACTTTTTGGATCACAAGGAACCCCTGCAAGTAATTTTTGGATCTCAAGTAACCCCTGGCATAGTCTTTAAAAGCTGATGTGGAGTTTATGCCAGTGCCACTACCCCCTATTACAGTGCCCATTATTACAAATTTGAATGCTTTTTATTAATGTGCTCATTATTATTCTGACTCCCAATTAAGTGCTTTTTACAGTACACCCTATCATAGTGTGCTCGCTATCATCCTTCCCCCAACCCCCACAATGGGAAAAAACGCCAAGGAACCCCTGCAGAGTACTCAAGCAACCCTGGTTGAGAAAGCCTGCACTAGATTCTCATAAGAGGCGGCCCCCACCAGCCAACTCACATGAGAGCCATATAACTAGCATGTGTACAAGCTGCTTGATAAAATAAGAAAACATGTCCAGTAAAAAGCCCTCAGGAGAAAAGTTTGTTACTCCTGTCACGGCCAAATCATGTAAACAGCTCATTTCTTCTCTTTACATGTGCGTAAAACCATCATTCACTACATTTAAAGTGACATTCCACTTTCACTAATCCACTGCTAAAAACATCTGGCTGTGCTGCAACTATAAATCTTGGTAAAATACAGAACACAGCTAAAAAAAGAGTCTTAGCAACATTATTGCTCCATTATTACTGCACATTTCATATTCCCTATCTTGTCACCTTTCTAGATAGTAACCTGTTACAAAACAGCAGAGTATACTGTATTTATAACTGGTAATGACTGTGGTTATTTGAATCATTAAATATAAATGACTGTATGTTTGTGATAGTTGTCCTTTAAAGAGAAACTCCGACCAAGAATTGAACTTTATCCCAATCAGTAGCTGATACCCCCTTTTACATGAGAAATCTATTCCTTTTCACAAACAGACCATCAGGGGGCGCTGTATGGCTTATATTGCGGTGAAACCCCTCCCACAAAGAAATTCTGAGTATGTACTCTTGGCAGTTTCCTACACCTATTCAGTAGAAGACCTTGGGCAAGACTCCCTAACACTGCTACTGCCTTTAGAGTACACCATAGTGGCTGGTGCTTTGAGTCTGCCAGGAGAAAAGCACAATATAAATGTTCTGTGTCTATATTGCTCTTTTAGGTACAAAACCTTCATTTATATTCCTTGACAGACAGAAGAAAGTGTTCATAACAATAAAGCTGAGCAGATCAGTGTGATATTTATTACAAGGTGTGTCATGTCTGCTTAGTATTAATCACAAGATTAAAAAACAAAAATCTTAAACCCTGCAGAGTAGAACATCTTAGTTAGCCAATTAGCATCCAGGATTCTTCGTGGAGTACATTGGGCTATAGAAGTGATGATGTAGATGTAATTTGCTGTAACTTGTTCACTCTGGAAGAATGCATACGTATTCCATGATGCTGGGTTCAGCCCATTCAGAAAGTTTGTCCCAGGAGACGTATTTTGTGTCTGAAAGCATTACTATGGCAACCAGCTTCCGCTAACAAACCTTTCTGACTTGGGTTAAAGTAAAATAATGTTAAACCAGTTAATCCAGAATATGTTTCATAGATGACAAAATTTCCCCTGGACTTTATGAAGACTAATCTAAGATTCAATGAATCCATGAAAACCATTATTGATTGATTTTTTTGTGAGTATTTTTCGAGAATGGGAAGTTAGAGATACAAAATAGGGGAAACAGGAAAGCTTTCACTGCAGGGGTAGCAAAAGTTACCAGACAAAAATCCATACCCAACCTGGTCAGTCACTATTCCCCCAAGCAGGACCAATGCTAGTCATCAGACATAACTTGTGCAGAGGTGTGAGTGCAGCCCACTTTTACTGTTAATAACCAGATTGATTAGCAGTTGCCCGAGGTTTGTAAAGTGCAGACACAAAACCCTTTTCACCCGTAACAATCACTTATTTTGGGTGACATCTCAACAATCTCTTACAAATTTGTACACTAAAGGTCAAGTGGGATGTACTGAACTATGTAGAGGGGAGGAATGAAAGGTGTAGGAGGCCCACTGAGGGGGCATACAATAACTATCTGCCCCCAAAAAATGAATATGGCACTAAGTGCTGTTCACCTCAAGCTGTACTAAGAGGCTGGATAGTGTAATGGTTAAGGGCTATGCCTCTGACACCAGCAACCAGGGTTCAACTCTTGGACCTTCCTATTCAGTAAGCCAGCACCTATTCAGTAAGGAGTCCTTGGGATAGACTTACTGCCTACTGAATGAACTCTAGTGGCTGCAGTTTGAGTGTTTTGGGTCTTCCAGAAGAAAAGCACAATATGCATGTTCTTTGTCTTGGGTTGGCTGCAGAAAACATGAGATAACTATGCAGAGTGACATCTGATCCAGTCTTATATGATCCTTTGAGGAGACAAAAGTCTAATGTCTGGATAAGATTTCAAACTTATTAATTAAACAGTGTTCTGGAGTAAAAGGAATGGATTTTTAACGATTACCTCTATTCAGAGCATATAAAGAGGTTAGCATTACCACTACAGTGATAAAAAGTACTAATGATGTGATTGGAGGAGGGCCTTGTGTGGGTCCCTTGGATCCAGGGGCCCTGATGCCCTTGCAACTTCATGCCCCCCCTAAAATGGTTTTCAGGAAAGGGAAAAGTGTCAGGGACCAGCTAGTGAGGGCTGACCTAAAGGATTCGAGGAACGCTGATGCTGCGTTTGTCCCTCGCCGCAGGGGCACTTTCCCATGTATGAATTGCCAGAACTGTTCCTCAATTATGCGTGGTGACTATGTCACGCATACCACTAAGGGAACAAGAATTAACATTAAAGGAAATTTTTCGTGTACAACGTTAAATATTGTTTACTTGCTGAAGTGCCCCTGCGGCATGGGCTACGTGGGCCAGACTACTAGGGATGCTAGGAGGAGGATAAATGAGCATAGGAGTAGCATTAGGAATTACAAAAAGGAGGATAATGAGAAATCCAAGGATACATTTGAATCCCCTGTGGGTCGTCATTTTTTCGAATGTGGACATGCAGTAGGCGACCTAAGATGGTGTGTGCTGGAAAAGGTGTTCTCGCAGGAGGGTGTGGACCCCCAAGCCTCCTTGTTGCGCAGGGAGAGTAGGTGGATTGATGACCTTGGCACTTTGGCGCCAAATGGCATGAACGAGGCATATAATCTAAAATGTTTCCTGTGATAATAATAATACAATGTGGCTTCTCGCTTTAAGTGTTGTGCCCGCCCCTTAGTGGGGTGTGTTTTAATTGTCTATATATGTGATTGTTGCACAAATACTTGGTAAGCACTTGATAAAGACCATCTGGTCGAAACGTTGTGCTCTAGCACTGTGGTTCTGCAAATAAAAATTGGCCAATTGGCCTAAAATCCAGGTCGAGACCCGGTCTTTCTTCATTTGGACTGTTGTTGCACCCTTGGTGGATACGGGTGTGGACTGGTTGACTCCCTGGTGCTGTATTAAGAAGTGGGGTTGTAGCATCAAGGTTATACCTATACCTTGCAACTTCTGCATCCTCTATTGTCAGTCCAGCATTAACGAACAAAAAAAAAAAACACACACACAAAAAGAAAGAAAGAAACTATCTAAAAGTAAAATTGAAAAAAAAAATACAAAAGTATGCTGCTGTAATAATAGCAGAAACTGGAATGACCATGAAACAATAAAGAATGAAAATACTCACGCTATCAACAAAGGCCCATTTATGATCAATTATAAAACCTGGCAGCAAGCTTATAGCCCATATCCAAGAAGAATTATATATTTCAGTTTTACCCCTAATTCTCAGGGCCCATAATACTAACTCAATGCCCCTAATGGGTCATTTCCCTCTGGAGTGCTGCTTTGAGCAACATGCTTAAAGGACAACTGAAGTGAGAGGAACACGGAGGCTGCCATATTTATTTATTCAAATGTCTGATCTGCATGCTTATCCAAAGTCAATGGCTGAAAGTACTAGAAGCAGAAGCAGAGGATCAGCTGGACAGCCAGGCAATTTGAAACAAATATGGCAACCTGTATATCCCTCTCACTTCAGGTGTCCTTTAAGTCAGCAAAGCATAGCTATGCCTTTATGATTATGATTATGATTATTTTATTATTATTATTTATTTATTTTTTTTGGGGGGGGGGGGGGTCAATGGAATCATGCTCATGAGTAAACATCAATATTTAGGACTCTAAATGTAAAAAGCAATAAGTTATAACTAAGCACCAATGTGTTTTGTAAGTTTTAAATGTACTTATTTTTGTCAATAAAGAAAACTTCAGTAAACATAGAAACTCTTTTAATTTGTGTTGAGGACCAGAAAAGTGTCAGAAATGTCAGCACAGTTTTAAAGTACTTTTGTGAAAGATGACAAAGAAGTGAAGCTTTTCCTAGTGTATAATGTTTCTTTTCTATAGCCGTGTACTGTACATTCGGTCTGTGTTCTCAGACAGGTGCAGCTTCGTACTGAGTTTACATCCTCCAGGCAGAGATTTTTTTTCTCTCCTCTTACGGAGTATAGGGCTGAGTCTTAGGGTGGGGCGAAGAAAAACTCAAAACCATGCCACACCTTTGTCAGGACTTGCCTGGAAGTGACGGGAGACTGGGATACTCAGGTTGAAGAAGAGAAAAAGTGTACATTCTTGAAGCATCAGTCAGACCCAACACACCTCGGAGGACGGGTAAACAAGTGTAGGAGGGCAAACAATTATAAAAAGGAAAAGTTTTGGTGAGGCACTCACAATTTGGCCTCACTTGTTTCCAGAGGTTCTTCTTTTGCCAAAATATATCAGGTATGTAGAACAAAATACTGATTATTTATATGCATATTTTACTTCTTTATACTGACTATTTGACTGCAAGGATATAGATGCAAAACAGTCTACAATATAAGTAATAGCACATAATCTATAGATAATGGGATATTACGTAATTGGGATGCCCATTCAGAACAAGTGATGGGATTGCTGTAAAGTCAAGTGATTACGTTTGATTTTACTGCCTGTAATAGGAGGATTTGCCAAAGAACTTGACAACTGAATATTCTGCTGCTAAGTTTATCTTTTAAAATCATGCTTTACCTGGTGCTGCTGCTATCTGCTACAGGTGTTGCTATCGGTCTGTGAGTCAGTGATTGTGATTTTGGACTTTTGAACTTGACTTTCATTTGCAGTGCTTCCTGTAGACTAATGGGATAAATATATTAGTTATTAAAGTGACTGACTAGGTGATATGTAGAATTATGAGATGTGTGTGTGTGTATCCAGTGTCTCTATTGTAATGTGCAGCTATACATTTCTTTTTACTCTCACTGATTCCTGATAACAGGTTATAAAATTTCTGCGTGTGGCTGAAAGATCTTCTGACAGCAGATAAGGAGCAAGGAGAAAAGTTTAACAAGCCTTATTTAACCATGTTTAAAACTCAACAGTCATAAGGAGCAAACTTTACAACCAAAATAAGAATTTGAGATGTAACGACTCTTAGTTACATAAAAGAACATTTGAAAGCATTCCTAAGCATTCCCTCTTTGTAAAATTGTTCATTTTCATTGCACAAAGCAGTAAAAGCTTTCTTATCTCTTGTCATAGGCAAAGTCAAGTATATCCTTGTGCCTGTGTCGTCACTCTGCCCCTCTCCTTTTCTACTGAATAGACACATCACCCTGGCAACTCAATTCAGCAGAGGGAGGTGGGCTGAGGGAAGACACAGGCACAGGGGGATTCTTACTTTTGCCAATGACCAGAGATAAGCAAACTTTTACTGCTCTGTGCAGTGAAAATAAATTATTTCACACACAGGCAATACTTGGAATGCTTTCAAATCTTCTTTTATGTAACTAAGAGTAGTTAATGAAATTTGAGCTTTGGGAGTATAATCCCACTTTAAAGTTATAGATCTAGATTTATCTCATCATCTTATATTTCAAAAGAGGGTCATTGCTACTGATTATAGTAACACAATGTTATAGTATTGCATGAAGCGCTGTCAACATGGTGTGTATTGATTTGGCGTGTTACATAACTAAGAGAACTTGGGAGTATGGTTCCTTTTGCTGTTTGCTCTTATGAATTCATTTACCAGGACTGGTGGAAAGAGGAATGGGGCAAAAGTGGAGCAGTTAATTAGAGCAGCCAATGAAAGTAACAATACCTGGAATAAATCAAGGTTTCTGACTGTTTTGCAGTCGGCAACTGCTCCAGTTTTTATCTTGTTTATTTTTACCTTTCTTGAAAAATTGTCTTTTTGATGTTGTTGCAGAATCATAGCCTTTTACCATTCTAAGAATGCATTTCCACTTGTGCGGTGCGAATCGCCGCGGTAAAAATTCGCATGCGGATGCGAATTTTGCATGTGGGTCTATGCGAATTTTCATGTGAATTCGCATGAAAATTCGCATACCCAAACCTCATGCGAATTTCCTATTAAATACATTGTATGCGATTCGCATAGCGGTATGCGATATGCGAATTCTGATGGCTTTGCCATGCGAATTTTTTCTGCACTGAAAAACGCAAAGGAATCCTGACAAGTGGAAACAGTCCCATTCACTTGTATTGCTATGCGAATTTGCATGCGAAAAACGCATGCGAATTCGCGATAGTGGAAATGGGCCCTAAGTCTGTCTAGTCCTGATTCAATTCACTTCTCATAGATGTTTTCAGCACCTTATCAATAAAAATACATTGTCAGCTGCCAACAAGCAAGACAGTGCTCAAAACAGCTTGTCCCTACTGAAGTTTGATTTTAAACTTTTTCATTGCTTTTTAGCACTTTTTCACTTGCTAGACATTGAGAGAAAACCCAGGAAAGTTATCTAAATCAGGTCCAGAAATTGCCTTCTAGCCCAATACGTGAATCAGCAGCTAATTCAGTCTGACATTTGGCAGCAGTAGATAATTCTGAGCTATTCTGCTCTTATCCATCTGATTCGTGTCATGCTAATGCCTAATAGGCTAGACAAATATTTATATACCAGAGCATAAAAAGGGCTGCCTGTGATGGTTGATTTGATCCCAGTTCCATCTCTATACTGGTGAAAAGGTGATCAGACTCTAGCATTAGTCACGGCCAGACATAAGAAAAATTGATAACATTCCAGGTTTAAAGAAAAGAGTCACATTGCACAGCTTGCTGAAGACATTAATCATAGCCGCTTGCTTCTTCACAGATCAAGTTTGTTCATGCAGGAATGACAGGTGTCACCTAGGTACAAGAAAATATTGCTGATGATGAACTTGCAGGCTATATACAGATATCAGGAGCTGCGCAGTTAGCACTGAATCACTTTAGATGTGGTAATATGGAGTGTTATACAGCAGTCTCCCACAGATGCATTGCATGTTGACAAGGTTGTGCTAGAAGGGAAAGTTAGGTGAATGTGTTTACTAGGAGAGCTATGGGAGACGTGCGAGAGATTTGTGCAGTTAGATCACTCTTACAAAAACTACGCTGAGTCCACACCGAGGAACAGTCAGGGCACTGTTTCACCTTAGAGACGGACTTTGTGTGTGGATGAGGCGAAATGACAAATATACAGCAGATATGTGTATCATAGGACTGAGCAAGTGTGGATTCGGCATAATAACTGGGTTGTGGATGTTACAAAGTATCCATGGCAACTGAAACCTACAACATTATGCTAAGGCAGAGATAATGTGTAGATGGCAGTAACATATAGCAACCAATAATATATGATAGTCCCCCAGTTTAGATTAGAACAGCAAATGATGTACGACAATTGCTGCTGCTGATTGCTCTACTGTGTGGTCATGCATGATACAAACAAATTGATCGATTTTCCATTTTTTTCTCTATAAAACCATTGATTGTATAAGAAGTCAAATATTTATTTGATAGAGAAAAAAATGATTGATTAGTTTGTTTGATATTTTCGAGAAACTCAATCAGAAACGTTTGGTATATTGAATTCTGTTATCTGATTATTCGATCAAGCTGAGAAATTAATCATATTTCTCTGGTTCAAAAACAAAACAAAAAAAAAAGTAATTGTGTACGGCCACCTTTGGATTGATGGAACTTTAAAGGGGAACTGAAGAGAGAGGTATATGGAAGCTGTCATGTTTATTTCCTTTTAAGCAATACCAGTTGCCTGGCAGCCCTGCTGATCCTCTTCCTCTAATACTATTAGCCTTAGCCCCTGAACAAGCATTCAGCAGATCAGGTGTTTCAGTGGTTCAGACTTTAAAGTCAGATCTGACAAGACTAGCTGCATGCTTGTTTCTGGTTTTATTCAGATACTATTGCAGAGAAATAGACCAGCAGGGCTGCCAGGCAACTGGTATTGATTAAAAGGAAATAAACATGATAGCCTCCATATAGCTCTCTCTTCAGTTCCCCTTTAAGTGCCAAGTGTACATTCTCCTGCATGCCTCACAAACTCCATCACCTGTCATACGCCCTTCCTTCGCTCCACTGCTATCCATAATTGGGAGACATATGCAGGGCCAGGCCGAGGCAGAGGCGAGAGAGGCTCCAGCCTCAGGGCGCAATGTAGGAGGGGGCGCACAACTCACTCAGCTATCATTCCCCTATTGTGTTTGAAGCAGAGAGAAATAGGAAAAGAGGATACATGGCAGTGACTGCAAACCATATAACAGATTAAGGTGTTGGGGGCCGTTGGCCACCTCTTAGTCTAGTAGCAATCAGTGTGTGACGGCTCGGGTGGGAGGGATGGTGGGGCACACTTTGCTGCCTTAGCCTTGGGTGCTGGAGGACCTTGTCCCGGCTCTGGACATAGGTACTCAGTGGCTGGATAGCGTACTGGTTAAGGGCTCTGACTCTGACAAGAGTAGGCAACCTGGGTTCAAATCTTTGCTCTTCCGGTTCAGTAAGCCTGCACCTATTCAGTAAGAAGACTTTGGGCTTGCCTCCCTAACACTGCTACTGCCTACTGAGTGCACTCTAGTGGCTGCAGCCCAATGGCTTTGAGTCCGCCAGGAGAAAAATGTAATAGAAATGTTATTTGTCTTGTCTTGTCAGTAAATGCTAATGATAGAATAGTAACAGAAAAACAAAGTAACAATGTGGTTCCTTGATTATGGTTATGGCAAAGGCAAATGCCTACTTTGCCTCTAAGCATTGCTTTTCCTCTTTAATCAGTTACAGAAGTATTCATATCAAAACAAGAGGCAATGCCTTATGGCCTGAAGCAAAATCCATTATAGATTCATATTCTGTAATTAGCATAGATTACTCTTGTCTCATCATGCCAACTGACATGTTCTAGCAATTAATTATTCCCATGTTCTAATTGTGTTTATAGTAAGACATTATGAAACTCTGAGCAAGATCATCTAATAGTAATGTTATAGTGTATGAAAAAGTGGCCAGGGAATAGTTTGGTGGGTTTGTACCTTTAGATAACCCCAGCCTGGACAATTGTTGGGGTTGTCAGTCAGCTAATTTGTGGAGTCAGGTCAACCTTTGGATTCTGCAAAACCTCAAAGCCTCAAACCCTAATTAGAGTAGAAGTCTTACAACACAAATCCTTAATTACATTAATGGTAGGTTCTGAGCAAATCATATTATTGGGTAAAATTTTACGTAGTACATATTCCAGAGTCATAGCATTTGCTTGAGCATGGTTATTGGGTGTATGAATGTGCTAATTTTGCAGAACAGTGGACGTTGTAAACTAAACAAATGTTTATTTCATCTTTTCAATGTCAAACATGAGTCAGAACCAGTACACCATCAAAATGGTTTACAGTCTTGTCCTAATGATATACCAGGCATCTATGAACTGTGGGTAACTTCAGTGGTTTCAGATGTGGATTTCTTTATGTTTATGACATGTATTGTCTTTGTATGGGGTTCAGTTATGAAACCCAGAAAAATATTAATGTACAAACGGTGTGGCTGTGAAGGCTGCCGCCTAGTGGGGGGTGCCTCCAGCTGTTTGGTTGTTTTTTTCTCCTTCCTTTAAAGCGGACCTGTACTCAGAACTTCCTCTCTGCTCTAAAAGATAAGCAATAGCATAATAACCTTTAAAAAAAATTCTTTGTTACAGCTGTTGCAAATCCTGCAAAAAACCTGCAGTGTGTCTACTTCCTGATATCATGGAAGCAGACATAGGGTTAACATCCTGTGTTTACAAAGTATCTGCTCTGCCGAGGCAGCCAGCTGACACAGCAGAGAGATCAAATTAAAGTTGTGATAAGTAACAGATGAGGGGGAATTAGACAGGGTAAACTCTCTAAATACAAACAGGGTACATTTCTCTCTGTTTTCCTTCTGTTCTGTGCAAGAGTTCAGGTCCACTCTATGTTTAAAAATCCATTATAACAGATATTATTGTGCCCATCCAGTAAACCACCTTGATACTTAACCAGGCTTTTCTCTTCTTATCCTATAAGCTTTCTAAAAGTTTGGCTGTGGTTTGGGAGCTTTCTCATTTGAAAGGAATTACATCAAACTTTACTCTTGTAAGAGTATTGAAATGTAATGTGATGTCACCATCTGACTGACAAGCAGCCAAGACATTGTATCTGCATCTTACAGAATGCGGGCCCTGTGGGACATTGTATATCCTTGTCTTTGCACAGTGCTGAGTCTTCTAGAACTAATATGAAGGCCAGAAAGGAGTTCTAGTAGCAGCCCACAGTGTCTCAGTGACAGTTAGATAAGGAGTCAGCAAATCTCTTATTTAATAATGTTTGGCACAGATTACCATATAACTCCAGACTGGACCAGTGCTGAAATAGAGTTATATCGCTGTTTTGTGCCACTGATGGACTTGTCGGCTAACATAGCTATACACTAGACTAGCAGGTCAACAATGCCTCTCAAAATATGTAGGCTGCAAGGTGTACTGCAGTTTAAAATAATGTTAGGCAGGTTTAAGATACCTGCTGAGTTCCTACAGAACCTATATTGACATTTCAGCACAACAGAAGAGCTCAAAGTTCATATATCTTCTTCACACAGAAAGCAACTCCCCCTGTGAAAAAGGATAACCTCTTTTCTGAGACTATATCAATTCCAGAATAGAAACAGTATTGAGTTACAATACTTTATACAAATAATTAAAATATACATATACAGTGACAACATCACACAAGGACCCTAATTCCATTAACCTTTTGCTATAATCTTCACTACAAAGTGCTTAATCGAAACATGTGAAAAGTTACAAAAAGGTAATATTTAGGTCCTACAGGAGAAAAGCGCTTTACAAATGTTTTGCTGTTGTTGTACTATGATGAGTACTGTTTGCTTGCTGGGGACTTCAAGTTATTTTTTATTATGAATATTTTATGGCTAAGAAGTGAACACATCTCCTGTGAGAAAATGCAGGAGAAAAGTTGGATGACTCAGGGTCAAAATATCTTCGCAGCTTGTAGCATTGCCAGAAGGATGAGTAGTTGCAGGAATGCAAATTAAACTAAGTTATGGCTCATAAGACATAGAAATATCATGTACATACATGACCCTGATAAGGCACACTATGCATTGTACAACAATCTAGGATTTGGCTATAAACGTTTTCTACAGGATGAAGTCAGAAAGGTTAAAACATTTTTGGACACCAGCAAATGAAAATCATAATAAGATAAATTGCAGAGATGAACAGAGGAAATCACTGCACCGGAAGTTATTAATATCACACACAGTCAAGTTGATAAGAAAGGTTTAGCTCAATGCCTGTTAAAACAGAAAATGCCATTTTATTTTTCTGAGGAGGAGAATATTATATAAAGATCTTTATAATACATAAACCATCTATCACAGCATCCAAGCCAGCTGAAAGAAAACTGATATAAATATGGCATATTCCCTTATGGATTACCAGTACACACTCATCCCAAATGAAATGAAATGCACATTTGGCCTCTTGTATACATCATACAGTGTCCTCACTGTAGGACACTATTATTATGAACTCCAGTGCTAAATGTAGAATTGATTCTGCTAGACTGGGTGACCTTTGATATATATTTGGGGTCCAACCTATACTGCTGTCCAGTCATTCTTTAGAGAGTAGTTGACTCTTGCAGTGATAGAGCGTTTGTAGATCTGAGTAGGACAGTGAATAGAGCTGTGATTACATGTAAAAGCCTTTCTCCATAACATCTAATTAGCTGTCTGTTCAATGTATTTCATTTTCGATGAACTGCAGCTATTAATCCACTACAGGTTTCAACCTACAGCAGCACACAGGTCTACTTTCAATTTATGGATTTATGGAATTGTTTGGGAGTAAACTGGTCTGCAGTTAAGCAAGGAACACAGTTATGAGAGCAATAGAAAGTGCAGGCGCACCCTAACTTCCTTCTGTTTACAGAAGTGGGTGGGCTAGCTACAAACATGGAAGCTTAGCATGCCCAAGGGTGCATGTTCACGGCTAAGGAAGAGGCGGAGAGAGCAAAAACAAGGCCTCGATGCTAGTATGTCAAAATGGTCAGGCAGATTCTTTCCATCCAGCTGACTGGCTTTTTGGATATTAATATAGTTCCATGTAGACAGCCAGACATCCAGATAGATATCTGATGACTGTGGTTTTAGAGTGGTCTTTGACAAGCAGACATAGAGATGTGAAAATTAAGATTATTATCATAGCTAAGAACCTGAAATGATGATGTTTTAACCTTCAATAAAACGACATCTACATCTCATATTTAGATCCAACTGTAGCAATAACTCCTTTGGCCCGGAAGACTTGTGTTCTACAAGCGTACGTATCTATACCTGCCTATAGACAGCAGAGGGCAGTCAGATGTGCAGGCGCTATTTGACCATCTTAAAGGATTACCATCTCTTCCGCTAGTAAAATAAAAAAACTATTGGCTTAGTTTAACCATTGCTATTTTATGTAGGGTATTGTAACCTTGCACAGAGGGTAACATTTGGGACTGGATGGCAGTAGGCTACCAATGTCTGCTATGGACCCACACATATAAGATTGTTATATCACATCTGTGGCACATCATATGCACATTTCACCGTTCTAAAGCCACTGTTCTTTCAGGGGTATATTAAAGCGGAATATAACCCTGCATTTCAAAACATTATTTACAGTATATTATATGCAACCAGCATTTTTTTTTTTACTAGACCAGCATTGGAAGGGTTACACAGGGCTTTAAAGTTCCTGGAGATTTCTGCAGACGCATCCGAAGCTGAAATAGATACATTTTGTTTACATAAATGTATCTAAGTGTTGAATGTGACTCATCTCTCTCACTGAGAAGGAGTTGGAGGACAGCCAAAGAGTGTGTAACATTTCTCAATAGATACATATAACTAAATAGAATGTAACAATCTGAACTTCTGCATATCTCTCCAGAAACTTTAAACTTCTGTGTTTAACCCTTCCAATGCTGGTCTAGTAAAAAAAAATGTTTTTTGCATATAATATGGACGTGCTTTACGGCACTTTACGTCGGGAAATGCGGAAGAATAGGACGCGTTGCTGTAGGACGACTGGCATTCGGCCGAAAACGAAACTAAGCCGTGGCGGGGGACTGGAGGACACTGGTGGAGCTGCGTGGGCACAGGATGGCTGTAGAAGGGTTGGGAAAGCCCCAGGTAAGTGAAACTTTTTTTTATCCACGGTTAAAGTTCCCTTTAACCACTTAAGAACCACAGGCTTTACCCCCCTAAAGACCATGTCATTTTTTGGTACTTTTCTGTTAGCCGAGCACATCCACTAGGTGGCGTTTATTACTTTTCCCCCTCCATGGATAGTAGGGAAAGATGTAATTCTGGTGGAGTTTTATCGCCACCTAGTGGATGCGCCCGGCTAACGGAAAAGTACCCCTATTTTCTAAAATAGGCCACTGCAGCTTTAAGGCCAAGCTGAAGGGCCGAATAACACAGCACACAAGTGATTACCCCCCCCCCCCCCCTTTTCTCCCCACCAACAGAGCTTTCAGAGTTGTATATTTATTTTGTTCTAAATAGTAGCAGGAGATCTGAGCGCAATCTCCTGCATACTGAAGCCCCAGGACTTTACGCCCATCGGCGTGACGCGGTCGGCTAGTAGTTAAAAGGAGGCCGATGTGAGAGACATATGGAGGCTGCCATATTTATTTCCTTGTTTACAATACCAGTTGTCTGGTTGTTGTCTGGTTGTCCTGTTGAACTTTCTGGTCAGTAGTGTCTGAATCACATACATGAAAAAAAGCATGCAGCTAATCTTGTCAGATTTTTGTTCAAAAGATCTGATCTGCATGCTTGTTTAGGGTTTATGGCTAAAGGTATTAGAGACAGATGATCAGCAGAGGCATTGTGCATTGTTTAAAAGGAAATAAATATGTCAGCCTCCATAACCCTCTCACCTTGGGTTCCATTTCAGATTGAGGATGGTCTGAAAGGACCATAACGTGTAGTATGCTATTTGTTGTCAATACAGTTTGTTACTGCAAACAGCCTTTAGTGTGCAGGCTCGTTTTTTTGTAATAGGTGTTTTTGCACTACGCTGCTTAAGTTGGGCAAGCACCAGCTGACCCTGTCTTGTATAGCAGATGTAATTTGCACTTTATAGGACCCCACATTTCTGCCACACCTCACTCTGTTTTATACATGTATTGGATTTTGGAAGATAACCCTCTACAGATGCCTTCATTCAGCTTTGGGACGGATCTAGGTTCCACATCTATGGGTCTGGCTCAGTACTTAAAAGATCTTTAAAAAGTAGGATGCAATATTTGTGCCAGACCTTGTCCTTCCTTTTGGCTGGTAAATAGTGGCATAACTACCATTCAAGGGGGTCCCCAAACAAAACTTTAAAGAGGAACTGTAACCAAGGATTGAACTTCTTCCCAGTCTGTAGCTGATACCCCCTTTACCTTTTCACAAATGGATCATCAGGGGCGCTGTATGGCTGATATCGTGGCGAAACCCCTCCCACAGTGTGATGTCAGGACAATGGTCCTGACATCACACTGTGGGAGCCTTGTTGCATTGTGGGAAATAACAGCTGTTTACAGCTATCTCCAACTGCCAAAAAAGCAAGCAGCATCTCCTTCCACTGACATCACCTGCCAGCAGTAAAAATGTCACCATGTGATAAATGACAGAATGTAAATCAGGAAGAGGAAAGTTTTTACAATGGGCAAACACTGGCTAAATCATTTATACATAATTATTGTAAAAATGAAGCACTTTTTTTTCCAATACGTTTTTTTCACTGTCGTTCCTCCTTATTGCCCCCCCCCCCCCCATGTTTACACCACTTCCCTAGCCTTCCATTGGTGCCTTTCATGGCCTTGGGGCTCATCTCACAAGGGTCATAAAACAAGTGTGACCATCATGATCTTCACACCCATAGCCACAAAAGCACCTGATCTGAAGTATGGTCCCCTGTATTGGAGGGTGGGAAGGTTATTAGTTGCGGCCCCCGCAGCTCGGGGTCCCTCTGCAATCACAGGGGCTTCTCCCCTCCAGTTACACCCCGGCTGGTAAACAAATTACAAATCTCAATGTTTAGTGTGCTTTTAGTAGGAGGGCTTTTCAATCTCTTTTAGTCCCCTATATTTTCCTAGTGGTTTTGGGTCACCCCGAGCTGCTTGCTTACTCTGTAGTGTCTTTATGTAAAATGCAGCTTTGTTACATTCTATTCACCCATCACTGAAGCAACTTCCGACTGGGCATTCCTACCAGAGCTAAATTTGACTTCTATTGTACCAGCTCTTATTCTTCTTCCTCCCTCCTAGCTATGCTTTATAAGGGTTTAAATTACTTTTCTCAGGGTAAGTCTGGGTGTTGCTCGATTACAATAAATACAGGTGTTTGCATGTATGTTGCCTGCAGGAACACTATTGTGCAGATTAAAATGATCACGCCATGTCTTCTGAGATCACCGAGGCTTTCATTGCTGAGCTAAAATCTTCATTCTTCAGCAATGCAGCCTGTAGAGTCTATACACCCCGGAGAGGGAGGCCGCAGCATTTCCAAGAAGCTAAACTGTTTCAACTTGCTAAGGCATCTAAAAATGTAGATTCCTCTTACAGGTAACTAAAGATAGACTAGCGTTACACAACAGTACATTACAGTTCTGAATGAGAACACATAATTACTATTATGTTTTATTATGTATTATAGCACTGAGATATTCCATAGTGCATTTTAATGTCACCACCAAGTCATAGTCTAATATACCCATCACAGTCTATGACAGAGGTGAGCAAATTTCCTGACTTGTTGGCCACAAAGGGATACTAAGTTTTACAGAGGACCGGACCAGTGTAGGTAAACTATGTGCCCCCCTCCTTTCCATGCTGGAAGCCAAATTTACCCCTAGTCATAGTTTGGCCCCCAGTTCAGGTAGCCAGAGAGCTTCCCCCTAGTATAGATAGTCTGGTATACCCTCAGTATTAGCAGTCCTCTCCTCAATATAGGTAGCAGATGTACCTTCAGTATTAGGCAGCCCCCTCCACAGCTTAAGTGTCCAGGTGTTCCCCCAGTATTAGGCAGCCCCCTCCACAGCTTAGATAGCTAGGTGTTCTCCCAGTATTAGGAGGCCCCTTGCCAATTTAGGTAGCCAAGTGTGCCCAGTATTAGGCAGTCCCCTCCACAGCTTAAGTGTCCAGGTGTTTCCCCAGTATTAGGCAGCCCCCTCCACAGCTTAAGTGTCCAGGTGTTTGCCCAGTATTAGGCAGCCGTCTCCACAGCTTAAGTGTCCAGGTGTTTCCCCAGTATTAGGCAGCCCCCTCCACAGCTTAAGTGTCCAGGTGTTTCCCCAGTATTAGGCAGCCCCCTCCACAGCTTAAGTGTCCAGGTGTTCCCTCAGTATTAGGCAGCCCCCTCCACAGCTTACGTGTCCAGGTGTTTCCCCAGTATTAGGCAGCCGTCTCCACAGCTCAGATAGCTAGGTGTTCTCCCAGTATTAGGAGGCCCCTTGCCAATTTAGTCAGCCAAGTGTGCCCAGTATTAGGCAGCCCCCTCCCCAGTTTAGGTAACCAGTTGTGCCCCCAGTATTAGGCAGCCCCTTCCCCAGTATAGGTAGCTGGTGTACCCCTATATTAGGCAGCACCCTCCACAGTAAAGGTTGCATATGCGCCCCAAGTATTAGCAGCCCTCTCCTCCGATACAGGTCTGGATTCAGTGCCTACCTCCTCTCTCACCTCTTCCCTCCCTCATTCTCTATGCAGAGTTGCAAGAAAAGTGTAAATGACAGGTTACTCACCCACTCACACCTTCCAGCACTGATCTCCTTTCAGCCACGTGTCTAGCTGCCAATGGTGGCTACAGTGTGCCGCTTTTCTTGTGGCACATACTAGCAGTGGGTCACATGATGCCTCTGTAGCCATGGAGATTCGATGCTGGACAGGCGAAGGGAGATTGGTGCTGGAAGCTGTGAGCGGGTGTGTAACCTGTCATTTACACACCACTGGCAACTCTGCATAAAGCAGGAGGGAGACACTGAATCCAGCCCTGCGTTGGCGGGCCAAATGGGCTGGGTATGGCCCGTGGGCCATAGTTTGCCCATGTCTGGTCCAGGATCAATTTTGGAGGGAATACAGTTAACATATTAGTATGATTTTAGAAAGTAGGTGAAATACCTAGAGAAAACCCACACAGACACCGGAATAACATATTAACTCCAAGCAGATAGGGCTTATGGGAATTAAACCTAGGCAAGGATTGTTTTCAATATTACATCATGCTGCCCACAGTGGTATCTAATCTTTTACACAGCTCTACCTTATGTCTTCCTCCTCCACCCAAGCCTTTGGCAGGGTCTCTCCCCCCCAGCGCTGCTTAATATGGTGGCGGTTTATGAATACAATAAAAAATAAATAAAAGATGAATCTAATAATAAAACTGATAGCAGCCAAGAAGATATAAGTTCCTGATGCATACAACTATACTATTATTGGCTCCCAGCTGACTTAGGATAGATTTGCTTTACTTCTTTCCCAAGTCCTTTAGTCGGAATAGACATTCCTTCCCTGGCTCTCCTGCCAAAGCCTTAAACTTCTGAAGATCGACTTACACAGGCAACAATAAGCTGAACAGGAATTTGTTATGCCACTTATTATACATGGCTGATCAAGCCTTATATCATTGTACCCCTCTCTGTATAAAACGTATAACATGGGGAAGATCTTTCCCGAGAGAAGCCTGGAGGCTGCTATTGCTGATCTCCTTCTGATAATACTAGCTGACCGTTTTGATTTTGGCCCTCTGCCTATAATACTTACTGGCTCACTCATATGGAACAAGTATGCAGATCGGTACAGTATTGTATCGAGAGCAGCAGCATTACACCCTGGAAACCATATTTAGAAGGACATTAATAATGAAATTTCCAAGCCTCCTTTTGGAAGATTCGGGTTTCTGGTTTTGTTTCAGGATGGTTTTACACTTGATATTGTGTTTGCGGTACGATGCCCATCTCCTGGCAAAACTCACAGCAGTACACAAAACCAAAAACATAATACTCTGCTGCAGGGTGTACCATCAGGGTCACATGCATACTGACCACCCCCCCCCCCGCACGCCACTCACTGCCCCTTGCCCAGTGACGCACTACTCTCTGCTGTACATCACTGGGATCCCCAGGTTTCCCACTTGTATTCCCATCGTTCCACGCATGCGCCACCCATTGACTTACATTACTGGAAGTTGGCTGGTAATACGCTGTTGACTTTGCGGCAGCTCAGTGGCAGATCGGGCACTTCCAGTGTGATGCTATGCCCCATTGCCTTGCATTAACATTGCATTACCCACGGTAAAACAGGGTAATGCAATGCAGGCTTAAAATGCAAGTGTAAAAGGGGCCTCAAGGAAACTTGAAGTGAAATGAACATGTATACTGTATGTATTGAAACTGCCATTGCTATCACCTTTTTAAAAATGCAGCCGCCTAGCTGATCATTTGGCTTCATCTGTGCGCTACACACCTGTAACAAGCAGGCAAGAATCAATCAAAGTATTGCTATTGCTGGCTGTTTATGATCACTGTAGATAACACATTCAAACTCTTAAGCTCTCTTTTGCTCACACATACTTATATATACTAGCACACTTACAAGCTACCACTTACTCACACCCACACAAGTGCACACAGATACACTGATACTAACCCATACTCACACTAACACACACATACCCATTAAAGCTGCAGGCATTTCCTCTCTGTCCTTCCTCATCAGTTGAAATTCTGGTAGGTTGATTGCTTTCTTCCAAAATAGACCCTTATATGTGACAGGGACTTTAGATTGTGGACAGCGTGTAACGTGACTTATTCCTATTCATGTGTAAAACACTGTATCATCTGTAAGTACTGGAGAATAATAGTAATAAAAATTATAGACGTCTAAAATAAGATGGATATGGGAGACCATACTTTATCACCTTTTAGAGCCAGTTGCCTGACAGCCAAGCTGTTTTGGTGGGTCTTTGTCGCCTCAATACAAGTTACAACCTTGTCCTGCAACAAGCATGCAACCAGTGGAGGCATGTAAATGTTAGGGATGGTCAATGAGATGCAAATATTTTTGAGTTGATACGGGATTATGTTAAATATGTATGCAAATGTATGAAGCTTAAAAATGAACCAATCAAATTTTACCTCAGCAGGATTTGATTGGTTCATGTTCAAGCTGCAAACATTTGCATAATGCTGCATTAACACAAAATTATTTGCATCTCATTAAACATCCCTAGCAACCATAATAGTAATATTAATAATGATAATTAGTGAGTAATCTGTATGCCTACTCTGGGTGAGTAATGCAGAGAGAATCAAAGACAGAGGATCACTGCAGGAGACAGGCAAGATGATTTATTTTCAAAGGGAAGCCAGCAATGGCAGACTCCATGTTCCTCTCACTTCAGGATCACATTGGCATATGCATAGTGCTGGACAATGAAGATTAACCATAACAATAGTTATGGCCGATTGGCTGCAAGTTGCATGTCTTTCCTGCGGTGCAGGCCAATGAGATGATTGATACTCCCTAATTACAATATTGGCTGAGAGTAGTGAAAATTGGGCCACATAGCAACATTCAGGGGGAATCTGATTGGAAATTGCTCATACTGCTGCTCAACCAATCACTAGATGCACTACAAAGCTAGGCAGCTACTGATCTATTTGGGGCCTAATCATCAAAGATACGCTGCTATTCCTGATTGTGGTTTGGAAATCAATCAGGAATGTATTAATTAGCGCTGTCAGTGCTGTGGATAGGGCCAGATTTCTAGAAGAGTCACAAAGGCCAGGGCCTTGGGCAGCTGCAGCACAAGGGGACAGCCGGACCTGGAAGAGAGATAGCTGGATATTGAAGAAGAGTTGCTGCATATAAAGGAAGAGGCGGCAAATTGAAAAGAAAGGCTGCAAATGGAAAGTAACACAAGGAAAAAAAGATGCTGCTGTTCAATAGAGCGAGAGAGGCTGCTGTACATGGATTTTACACATGGAAAAGTGGATGTACATCATGTAACATCATGTAATGGAGGGGATTGATGAACATGGAAGGGTGACAAGAATGTTGGCTTAGGGGCGCTAAAATTATAAATCCAGCCTTGGCTGTGGAAGTTAAGTGATTTCAAGTAAATTTAGTCAAAGTGATGAAATCTGCCTGAAATATTGACTTTTATATATGTCTAGATTACAGACAGTGGATAAATAAAGGGCTTTCTCCTTGTGTGGTCACTATTTGGGATAACAGGAAGTGGAATTGTGCACCGATTTTGTTCCAACATCCTTTACGTGAGATAACTACATCAAGCTGAAACAGAACAAGCTCGTGTAAAAATTAGAAATATGTGCTTGAGTAATGTGCTGTAATCTTCTAGTTTACTGTCTAAATGCTGTCAGATTTATGGCTGTGACAGATGTTTTTATCTGTCATATCAAAGGCAGCATCCATGTTGGTTGAATGAAATAATCTTTTACAGAAAGAAGGGTAAAAAAAACAAACTAAGATGGGAAAATTGGCTCTCATCCTCAGCTGTCTTCACATTAACAAAACTGCGGGGCCTGCCTCTAAATGTTTCATATTATCTGCTGTTGTGCCAAACTGTCCTGCTCATATAAGAGAAGCAACAATGTAAGTAAAACAATCACTGCTCGTTTCACTTCCATGAAGCAGCCACACTCATCCTAAGGTACAGGGATTTTTTTGCTCCTCAAAAAGAGCCAAAAACATAGCCCAAAACTGTTCTTTATTTTTGAAGTTAATCTCCTTGTTCCTCTTTTTGGCCTGATGTACAGATTTGTACAAATACAGCGTATTTATCTGCCTACTAAGAAAAGGTTTTTATAAAAAGTAGAAAGAGTGATGAACAAAATACTAGTAATGTAAAAAAAAAATCCATCTTTTGCTGATAAGCTCTTCTTGATAAAGCTGGGGGTGTGATGAAAGTCTGATTTTAGGTGTAATGAAGGCCTGAAGGCAGTATAAGGGCCCTGTTCACACAGGCTTCTAAAAGCAGTGGTTTCGTCATTTAAAAGTGATGAAGCACTGTCCATTCAAATGAATGTAAACGCTTTTTAAACATCAATTATAGCTTTTCACATTATTCATGTAAATGCCGCGCTAGGTAGAGATGGCCCCACTAGGCAAGATTTTTTTTATCATAATCCATGCTTACATTGAGGCACTGTACTTTGCACTGACAGCATGTCAGTGCCATTTCTCTGCTGGCTCAACACAACTGCTGCATTTTAAGTTACGTTTTCAAACTTGAGCCAGGCTTGGTTTAACATTTATCTTATTTTATGAAAGGTATTTGAAGGCTAAAATATTACTACTGTAAGATGACTTTCTTCCACAGTAAGGAATATTGTAGTTGGAAGGCCTCAAGTCATCCTCCACCCAGGAACAACTGATAACTACTCCTAAATCACCCACCTATTTCATTGGTCTTTTAGATATTATCTTCAAAACTGGCTAACTATCTTCTCTTGCATTTCATAAAAAACATAGATTTGGATAAAACATGGGGTCTGAATTTCTAATGTTCTCCACAGGACTGGTCAGGATCAGGGCTTGCTCTTGGCCAGAAATGTGTATGTTCCTTCTGATAAGTTAATTAGTATCCCCCAATATGTGTGTTAGACCATAATAGGGACATTAAACTATGACTATGTTAGGGGTTATATTTTGAATTCTTCATTTTGTCCAAGAGCCTCCTATTCCATGTGCAGCCTTTTTAGACCCCTAGAATGAGGCGTAAGTGGTCTTTACTGAAATCTAGGACACCTATGTTTACCTGGGTACTTCTGAGCAGTATAAGTGACTAAGCATAAGAATGCATTCTTCTGTGAACTAAAACCCCGGCTTTTAACTTAGCTGTAGGGATAACAGTTGTGCCTGGATGAGTGAATCTGTGAATGCATTTGTTTGAACATTTGCATGCGAGAGTGCGAAGGGTTAATAGATTTTTACTGAAATCTAGGTCTTGAGAGCCTGGAAGAACCTAAGTTGTGTAGTAGACCTCACCTACATTAATTGCAGATTTTCTGCTATTAAGTGAACAACATTTTCAACAATAAGTTAAGGATACCATACACCAAGACTTAAATATCAGGCATACATTATTAATTAAATAATAAGATGATGAAAAAAATAATGAAGATAGATAAATGCAGCAACCCTTAGCAAAAATATACTGTTGTGAATACGTTACAATAATTCCTTATTTCCATATATTGGCCTTTTCAATAAACCTATTCCAACAAACTGTGCATTTTTGAAAATCTGCATCAATGTGTAGAGATGGCATTTCACCCATTTCACCAGATTCAGTCACTTTCATCTAACCTGCCAGTGTTTTTGACTCCTGCAAGTCAATCATTAGGCTTCCAAACAATATTAGACAGTATATTGACCAAACTGTTATGAAGAGTGGTGGTAATTTTAGTTGATCAAGCAGAATATTGGCAGCAGGAGATCAACAGCTGCATAGCTTTGTATGGCATTGATCAGTACACAGCTAAATTTATAGGCTATGAGCAGATTCCTGATGAAACCTGCTAAAGATTAAGTAGTATAAGTTCATAAAACAATTGCCACTGCCCTGGAGATTTCAGTGCATTTACCAGACAAGGCCAAATAAGGAAAGGACCAAAGAACAAATAAGATGTAACTGTAGGTTTTATATACTGCACGTTATAAGTAAAAGTGTAATATAATTAAAACACACCTTTACTCAGTGCTTTAATTATTTTGTAGGTGACGATGGAATGGATAATATAACCAAGAAAAGTTATCGGGACGGGGGAGACACCACAGGAAGAAGTAAGATATACTTGTTGTCTTGTTTATACTTATTTTGTTATAATCATTGTTTGTTGTGAAAGTCCACTATTCTACAGAGAGTGGAAAATGGTCCTAACCCATTCATGGTTTTTATTGCTTTTCTGTGTTCTTTTTGGAGTGAATTATTCTCACTTCCTGAGCTAACAAGAAATGTAATCTCTTCAAATACAACAAAAGAAAGAAAAAGAATACTTGGCAAAATGTTCCACTAGCATTGTGGGTAAAGTAATCCACAGTAGAATGTTACCCACGTTATTAGGGTTGTCACTAAAACAACCACTCATACAACTTCAGAGATGTTCTCTGGTTTATTGCTTTAGGTGCGCTCTGAAGGACTTCCCGCTACATTCTCCAACCTTCAAGTTTGTGGGTATGATTGGCAGTGCCTAAAAATACCTATAGGGGTTGATTAGTATAGAAATAGTCTTATAGATAGATAGACACCCCTAGATGTAAGTGGTACAGGATACCTTACCTCCTCATAAAACACACAATATTATTATATATTTATATCCTTTATTCACTCACAACATTTATTGCCTAATACAGCTGGCTTCATCGGGTGATATTTTAATAATTAGACGTGTAGCACTTAGAGTTATGTGCCTAATCATTAAGATATCGCCTCTTGCATAATTAGATTGAGGCAGTTGCCATACAGCAGATTAGCTCATCCCAAAATGTAACAAGAATCTATACTAGCTAACTGTTTTGATCTATTATTTTTCAGCTTATACAGAAACAGTAACAACCTCATCAAGACTAGTATCGCTGCCACCAAGTAAGTCATCATATTAGTGTTTTAAGTTCATTGTTATATTATTTATATACAGTTTACTAACTATTGCTTTACAAATTTTGAATAGCACATTGTATGTTTAAAAATATAGAAGAAATAGATTGGCTTCTTAAATCTTTTTCATTGTTTTATCAAAACAGAGGGATCGAACACAAGCGGTTCCAAAATCTCCTACCAGGTTGGTGGGGGTGGTATGGAAAAGAAGACCCTGGTACAAAGCAGCACAACTTACAGCACAGCGGGTATCTCAGGAGTCTCAGGAGTCTCAGGAATCTCAGGAGTCTCAGGAATCTCAGGATTCTCAGGAGTCTCAGGAATCTCAGGAATAGGCTCAGGTATATACAGAGTGTTTTATGTCTTTGTTGTGTCATAAATTGTCAGCTTCCTGAGAAAAGCAAGGACCTGTAATTCCTAGTTGTGGCCAGCAGATGGTGTATGTTTTCACTGAAATTAATCCTGAATAACTGTCATGCATACAGAACCTGCACAGACTATAGTGGTTCTTTACACAACAACCTTAACTCTGGCTTTAAAGGGATTGTGTAGTATAGATCTTTTATTTTTCAAAATAAATAGAAAACTTAAAATTAATTTTCAACATATTACATATTACATATTTGTTTCCTTTTAAAATATACTGGTTGCCTGACAGCCCTTCTGACCTCTGGCTTCAGTAGTATCTGAATCACACTCCCAAAACAAGACAGAAACATCTGATCTGTATATGCTTGTTCCGAGTCTATGGCTAAAAGTATTTGAAGCAGAGGATCAGCAGAACAGCTAGGCAACTGGTATTGCTTAAAATAAAATAAATATAAGTCTCCATTATCCTTTTCACTTCAGGTACACTTTCAGTTGTCTTCCTTTATTGGTGTAAGCGACTGGTAAACTAACTTACAGAAGGCAAAGCTTTTTATTTAGTGACTGAAAACGAATCCACAGTTTTTACTAAGAAACTATCTTATCCTCACTACTTACCAGTAAACAAGAATGGTTTGGAGATACTGGCATATGTGCAGGTTCAGGATGGTGGTTTTTTTATTTAGTCATTTATTTTCTGGTTGGACTTGAAGGATGAATGTCTTTTTTTCTACCAAACTATAACCTATGTAAATATACAAAACTTGCTATTAAAATAAGCAAGTGGAAATGCAAAAAAAAATAAAAAATAGAAACTTTCATCTGAATATATTTAACAATTGATTTTTTTTTTACTCAAAATACTACTTTTACTGCTAATCCTAATATATAAAGAACATATACAGAATATGTATATATATATATATATATATATATATATATATATATATATATATATATATATATATATATATATATATATATATATATATATATATATATATATATATATATATATATATATATATATATTTAAGTGGTTAATATAAACACTAGGCATTTAAAGGTTGTGGAAGGAAAATTATTTTCCATTCATTTGTCTCATAGTTCTAAGAAAACTATATAATGTATATTAGAGATCTGTATACTACTCTATATAAGATATAATCCTCTCTATAATTATTGACTGATTTAAAAAAAAAAAGCTATTTGTAGCTGTGAAAATGCAACTATCCACTGTGCAGCAGATATAATATATACAGTATACTGTATAGCCTGAAAAAATGTTTTCTATTTTTATTATATATTAACCTCTTGCCGACCACGTCACGCCGATGGGCGTGGCCGCGGCGGCAGCCCCAGGACCGCCTAACGCCGATTGGCGTAAAGTCCTGGGGCTCTGTTTTGCAGGAGATCGCGCGCAGGATGTGCGCGCATCTCCTGCTTGGGGGGGCGGTGTTCCGCCCCGCCTTTAGTCTCCGAGCGGCTATTGCCACTCATGTACAGCGCTGCGATCGCTCTCTTGTCCCCTGGGGGACAAGAGAGCGATCAGCTCTCAAGCTCTCATAGGCAGAAGCCTATGACAGCCGATCGCCATAATTGGCTGGCTGTGGAGAGGGAGGGAGGGAAGAGATTTAAAGAAACATTTTTTTTATATAAAAACAGTAACAATAATATTTATTAAAAAATAGATAAACATGGGGGAGCGATCAGACCCCACCAACAGAGAGCTCTGTTGGTGGGGAGAAAAGGGGGGGGGGAGGATCACTTGTGTGCTGTGTTGTGCGGCCCTGCAGCTTAGCCTTAAAGCGGCAGTGGCCTATTTTGCTAAAAATGGCCTGGTCACTAGGGGGGTTTAGCACTGCGGTCCTCAAGAGGTTAAAATGCACCCGAGTGCACCTCGAAGAACAGATCGAAAACTGTTCATTCCACATAGAAATGCTGTAAAAATCATCTGCACTGAGCTGTTTTTGTTTATTTAGATACATTTGAGTGTAACATGAGAGTACTGTAATCAGTAGGCATGACTCACAGCACCTTTGTCTTAGCTGTACAGGAAAGACAGATGTTTTAACCCTTCCTTTGCTTCCTGAAAGTTAATCCAGTACATTTTCAGGGCTTTTTTGGGGGGGGGGGGGGGGGGGGGAATTCCTGTGCATCATAACAAATCTTTTTTTCCCTGATAGTTTTTATACTGTTCCTAATCTTTTATAGCAGAGATGAAGTTCTGAGCTCAGATCCACTTTAAGCACTTTTACTGTAAAATATATAGATTTGTTACAATGCCCATTTATTTGTCAGTACTAATAATACTGTTATTAATACCATACAATTTTGTATTACAATTCAGCTTCAGCTTCAGCTGCAGCAGGTGGCAGCTCAAGAATTAACCTCGGCACCTCTGGAACAAGATACGCCCAGTCCCCCACTTCTACCCTCTCAGTATCACCCAACTCCACCTTCGATAGGAAGGTTCACATCTCCAGTTCTCGTCAAGCGGGTTATGAAGGTAAGGACCACCCACCATAATCATGACATAACTAGCTTCCACTATACTTTACTATACTTACTGCAGATTGTTTGTTAGTTCTCTTTACATTTACTAGTTTCAAATATCTCATTGTGGATTTATTTCTAATTGCAGGAAGTTCCAGTGGGAACTCTTCACCAGAATATACAAGAAAAGAAATGTGTATGTATAACTATTGTATAACCATATGATCACAATCTTGTCTTAGATCTGTTAGATATGCAGTGTGATCTTGTGGTCTCCTGCATCACCACCCAGATGAGATGGGGAAGGCAAGGATTCTTCACACTGGCACTTGAGATCACACTGGGATATTGGTGGGAGCTATGGTGGAAGAGTAAACTTATCAGGAAGACTATACAGAGCACTGACCCATTCATAGTCCCTGTGTTATCTTATCACACTAGGCATATCTCTTGGAAATGTAATACTTAGTGCCCTACAAGTTTGCCTCCTGCAATATTAGTATGACTTCCATGTTAAAAACTATTTGTGGTACTCCAAAAATCCAAGGTCTGGTTCATTAATTTTATTTTCTTTGTACAGCATCTTCTACCAGCAGAGGGCGTACTCAGAGCAGAGGTAAGTCCTTGCACAGGCTGTATGTCAAAAATGATAAGTTTATGCAACATGATATGAAGTGCAGTCAATTATAATAAAAAAAAAGTTTCATTTTTAATCATGTTCTTTTTTTGAATGAATTATTATTTTTAATTGTTCATACTTTTAGATATTCATCTGCTGGTATGACCCTAAAGGTGTGACCTAACTGTCACCTAATGTGAAAAATAGTTACCCAAATTGATCACAAAGGTATCTTTTTAGTCAATAAAAATAAAGTCCATCCCACATTTATTATACAATGGTACAACCTTTTTTTGGACTTACAAAATGTATCCATCCCACCTGCAAGTGCATTTTATTTAGTATGTTACTGTTTATTTTCCTAATTTCTAAAAAAAAAAAAAAAAAACATGAAATATATGAAGTGCGATAAATAATTAAAACAAAAAAAAATATTATAATTTCCAATCAGAATATGGATGGTTTAACCCTAATCACTTCCACTCAGGAAATCGTAAGAAGCACTACACAGTTTAGAACAACAGAGTGTGAGGAAGGCTTACCAGCCAGAAGCTTACTGTAATGCTGGGGGGTCATACTTTCTGACCACCCAGCACAACAAGGCTGAGAGGCGGATAATGGAAGAGGTTACACAGGCTGCCCAGAGCAACTGCAGCTCTGGGCTTCCGATATCGCTACAAATAAAACACAATGGCAGCGTAATGCGATGTTGCACTGCCTTAGTTCACACTGTGCTGCCTTAGTGATAGCAAGTATTCAGACAGGTACAAGACAGGACTATGGATTGGAGCGTAACTAGTAGCAACCGCAGCTCACAGTCACGTCCACAGAAGCAGAGCAAACTGGCTAACAACAGTCACCAGCAAGTATCCACCCAGGCAAGACTACATGATAGAACGTAACTAATAGCAACTGCAGCCTATAGTTACGTTCCCAGAAACTAGAGTAGCAGGAATACTACCAGTTACCAACGTGGTGATGGCAGAATCCAAGCTATCTGGATAATGGACTTCACTGATCCACCGCGGATGCAGCGAACGTCCATCAAGCATGGAACTAGGCAATACACAATGATAAGAAAAATAACAAACGGCTCAACTAACGGATAAATATATATTAGCAAGTCTGCATATATATTTATCAAGAACTAGCTAAAGCACAAGTAATAAGGTTGCATAGAACTACAATAACAGAACTATACAGAGTAACAAGGTGCCCAGTAGATCAGCGAACTGACCACTATGATGAGCGGGGTATGAAATGGGAGGCAGACTTTTATGCTGGCAACAGCCAATGGATGCAGGTATGCAAATCTCCACACAGCTGAATGGTAATCACTCAATCCTGAGCTGGCTTGATTACCATTTGCTAACTGGCTGTGAATGCAAAGGACCCCCATAAGAAATACATGCAGAATTATGTAACAACATGTATGCAGGAAATCCAGGGCTATCTGGCCGCAGCTCAGCTGTAGTAAGCAATTGGTGGAATGATGACAGCATCCCGAGCTGCCCAGAACTGCAGAGCGATTGCAAATGACAATGAGACCCATTGCAAATGCACAACCGAATGCAAGCGGATAAACCAGAACTGTCCATTTACAGCTCTAATGCAATGGACAGAATACACCACAGGAGGGATCCTTACACTTACTCTTTTTCTTTTAAGTTAGACAATAAATGTTATCATCCTGATTCAAAACTTCCAGTTTAGGGGATACAAACTGAGAAAACTCAGTAGTACACCATGCCTGAAGTGTATGAAAAGCGTGCTATTGTAATTTGCCCAGGTTGTAAAATTAGCTCTCCATGTCCCTGCTTCTACTACTGGCTATTCCAGACTGCTGCAAGAATTAAGCTAGAAGTAGCCCAAGATGTCTTTGCCAGACACAATTCTGTGTACATTCACTTGTTACTATAGTTGGTTGTGAGCATAAAAAGCATAAGCAATACAAACTAACTTACTATCTAATAACAACCGCTTTGCCCTCACAGCTAGTCTAAAATGAGCAATATTAAATAACCACATGGTATATGTTTTAGTTATTCTAAAATGGTGTTGTTTAACGGTTTCTATTAAGACATGCGCACCTCTGTACAGTATTAGGAATGAAAGAGCCCTATTCTGAAAATCAGATTGTATTTTATAGTTTTTGGATCTTTAAAATGAATTAATCACAGAAAAAAATAAGAAATAAGCATAGAACAAATATACTGGTCTGCATTTTTTCCCACACTTTGCATATGCAAATATTTAATTTAACAACTTCTTAATTTTACAGAAACTGAAATCCGCACTAGGCTTCAGAGTGCATCCCCCTCCACAAGATGTAAGTATTCATATCATGCTGTGCATTATGTCACAAATAACATAGCATGCACAGTTTTATATACAGTAGAATCAAAAAATCTCCAAAGGACCAGGAAAAGTGGTTTACTATATCAGAATTTGTCATACCCAAGCACATTAAGTATACTATAGTACTGTATATTAATTCAGTAAATAATTGAGGGTAATTTTTTTTTCAATGCTTCAGCAAACAAGTACAGACAGTGTGCAAGCTAGATCACAAAGCACAGTGCTCATTATGCAGGGATTTGCATGCAATAATAACGCATCAGCTTGCACATGAAGAATAGACCTCACCAGTTATTGCAGGTAAAGTGCTCCTCCATCCACATTTCTGTGCAGTCTGGATGATACTGTAGCGTTGCAGCCATGCACAAGCAAGTCACAGATGACAGGCAAGTCCCTCAGTAAGCAGGCAGCAACTTACACAGGAAGCATGGGTCTCAATAGCTGGTGCTTTTGAGGTAATCCACGCAGGCCCAGAGTAGATTGCAGATAGAGAGCAGGCTACAAGTGGTGGCCAGCCCGACCACTGACCACAGGTCATGGGTCACTTTCCAGTATAAAATACTACAGGGACAGAAAAACAGGTTTACGGTAACTGAAGTTCAATTTTATACAGTTGTACTACACCAGGCGTTACTCCTATATACTTATAATGGTGCTTTGCCGAGACCTGGACATTTAGTTTACTAAACCCAAAGTTTTACTATATCACAGTTTACTATAACCAGATGATACTGTAACACAATTAACAAATGATTGAAAAATGAAAAAAATTAAAAAAGTTATATCAACTATGCCAACCAATTTGTAGTTACCTTTTTCATTTGCTTGTTTGCTAACAACAGTTTTATGTGTTGGGACATTAACTCAAACAGAAATGTAGTACTCTTACCCGCCCTTCCTCTCCTGTAAATTTAGCAATGAACAGCAATTTCACCCAATCAGTAGCCTCTTATTTTATTGTCTCTGGAGCTGCCTCTATACCAGTACAGTACTAATGCCAGCATACACCAGTCTAACTCCTTGGGGAATAATTACAGCTGAGTAGACAAACAGGATATTAAAATATATTTATCTGGTAACATGACAGTAGAGAGGGAGAAGGATGATATGCATTTGTGTGTCTATATTTCCTTAGGTTTATAGATCATCCGCCACCCCTTATAACTATGGTATTACCACATGTTTTAAGGTGATGAAATACTTTCTGTTTCCCTAGGGACAGAACTTGATGATGTGAAGAAACTGCTGAAGGGCGGCCGGTCCACCAGTGTCAGCCCCACCAGGTCCCCTACCAACACTCTCCCCATTCCTAAAAAAGCAACTGTAGAAACAAAGGTGGTGACAGAGAGCTCCCAATCTGGTGAGGACTTTTGGCGGTGCACGACATACCTCCATTTGGTCTTCTACTGATCCTAACTGGTGGTTCATGGTTACAGTTTCAGGTCAATATGACACCGCCATACTGGATGGAGCCCTCCCATCATACATGTGGACCTCAACACTTCCTGCTGGATCCTCTATGGGAGGCTACCACAACAACATGAACGGCATAGGTGGCATGGGCGGCATGAGTGGCATGGGCGGCATGAATGGCATGAGCGGCATGGGTTATGGTTCATCCATGATGAACGCCCATTCTTCAGGATCAGGTAGACCTCAGAACTGAAATAGCTGATCACAGTAACCCCACTGTTTACATTTTTTATAAATGGCTGATTTGTGATTTTTCTTTGTAGTATTTGGGATCCCCAACAATCTGGCTCCAAGCTCTCCTACCTTACATTCAGGACTTTCCACGTCTTCTGCAGGTAACTAATTTAGTAAAGCAGACATAGCCTCTTACTTTTCTCTAGAGAGCCTGTTGTGACCAATATAATCAATGTTATTCAGCTTCCTACTTAAACAATATTTTCTGCCTGATCCACTCATTCTCCTATTGTAGTTCATCATCTTCATAACCATCTTTGTTAAATGTTCAGTTTCTTAAAAGACCACTATTACAAAAACATGTAAAATGTAAAATACATGTGAATAAGAAGTATGTTTCTTCTAGTGTAAAATGCACTATAAATTACTTTTCTCTTTTGTTGCTGTCGCTTACAGTGGGCAGTAAAAATCTGACAGATTTTGGACTAGTGTTTGAACTAATCCATCTCCTCATGGTGGGAGTCTCAGTATTTCCTTAATTCTTTACAAAAGCACTCCCCAGAAAGGATTATTACCAAGATTCCGGCCAGCAATTGATCATGCATTAACAAATGTATATTTCATACATATGCATGATGCATCTGAAATTGTACATTTTTTTAGATAGTTGTCCTTCAATATTGATTTATTTAAAAGAGAAAATACGGTAACCATTTTCCTTTCTACTCATAATATACAATGCAAATAAATAAACAGAGTCACTAGTTTTATTTATTTAAATAAGTGACAGGTCCGTGGAACTTATTTATGTAAAGTTATAGTTTAGAATTTGGTAGACACTGGAGTTAAATCACTAAATTAATTAAATTAGACACTGGTTTGGACAATGACATGCTTACATGGGAATGGTCTGCACAACAAATATGAGGAGCTCCTACCCCCCTTGTTGGATTTTTAATTTATTTTAGACTATTTAACAGTAAGGGCCCTTTTCCACCAGCGCTGAATCGAAAAGTCGCAAACCGCTAGCGATTTTACAATCGCTACGGTTTGCTTTTTAACATAGGAATCGCGGTAGGTCATTTCCATTACCGGGATTCGTTTTTTTTTCAGGAACGCGAACGCGCGGCGGAGCGATATTTGCCGCGATTTTGCTATGCAGTGCATAGCATAGCAAAATCGCGGCCGCAAATGTCGGGGAATCGCCGGTAATTGCGATTCAGCAATCGCTAGCGTTCAGCGTGAACGCTATCGACTGCTAGTGGAAAAGGGCCCTTAGAGTGGACATGAACAAAGCTAGTAACTACTTTTGCGAGATGTAAATAAATTGTGGGAGACCCAGCCAACCAGACTGTACCTAGTAGTGTTTTCCATCTTGGAATGTATAGTGCATTTGATATTTTATTAATCTTTGCTGTGTTAGTTGAGGGAGGATTGCTCTGTCCAATACCACAGCAGGGAGTGGAGCAGGGAGCCATCAAAGCGGGTGGGTGGGAAACCACGTATCATTCAAATGCACCAGAGCCCAACTGGATGCTTTTTTGTGACCAAGCACTCCACCTGCTGGACATATGAGGAAAATGTGAAACAGGTATATGTAATATTTCATACTTACATTAATCCAATATAATTTTTTTTACACACAATTATTATTGAAAAATAACAGCTATATGTTAGCTATTACACTCAAAAATATATTTCCATTTTTGGATACATGCTATGAAATAAATATATTTTATTGTATATGTCACAGTCAATATTCTTCTGTTTTACACAGTATTTGGCGTTCAGAATAATCTCGCCCCATTATCCGCACATCCACAGGGAACAGTATTAAGTGGGGGTCATGTTGGCAGCGGTGGAATGACAGTCTCAGGCTCTTCAGGTCAGTAATCACCTCTCACTATGTAGAGTGACTTTATCTATGCCTGATTATTATGATATTCATGAAAAGTAATTTTTTTTAAGGAGGCGGCGGATATGGATTGCAGAAAAATATCACACAAAATGCTCAAAGCTCAGGTGGAGTTAGCAGCTCTGTCACTTCATCATCTGGTAAGCTTCTCTTCTCTGACATGTACAGGAAAATTATGGATAAAAGCCCAATTCCAGGATTTTTTTTTACTGTAGATTTGAATAGTAATGACTATAGGACAGCTTTTGGGAAAAACAAACTCTGTCCTGTGTCCCTTTCTGTGAGATTTTCCATAACTTCCTGTTAAGACAGGATGTGGGGATATCTCTTCTGACTGAAACAGCCGCAAATAAATCATAGTTTGCAGAGTAAGGAAGAGTTATAATTTCCAACTTGTTTTTATTGTTTTGCTTCATTTCTTGTGCCCACAACTATCAGTACTTAAGACAGTAGTTGTATGGACTTCCCAGAGGTAGAATGGGGGGGAAAAGCTCACATAAATAGCAATAAGAAACCCCCTATATATTCCTAACCACTTTTCACATTATTCAAAACTAAAAAGTAAAAAAACTTTTGCATTGGTAACTGTTGTTTTTGTGACCAATAAAAGGCTGCATACATGTGGAACTCTTTTTTCATTTCCAAGCAACAGTATTTTCTTGAAGTATTAACTTTTGGGAGCACAATTTCTCTTTATCAGATCGACAACATACTGACTCAGCTGTATACATCTGAAAGCTGATTCAGAAAGCCATGGATCTGAAAATGAGAAATTGTAGTCGAAAGGTGATCCTTGAAAAATCCATGAGAATCCCTGTGTGGAAAGGGCAGATAGTAGAAGATCCTATTATGTTTACATGCAGCTACGTGCAGCTATCTGAAACACACCCAGCTTCATGAATTTGCCATTTATGCTTGTTGGAATTTCCTACCTGATCCCTAAAATATACTACCCATCATTGAGAGTATTCTGACCTCTCCCCTCCCTTCACTTTCCATAGAGATTAACAATTCTGCTAAGCCAAGTTGAGTTGCATCTTCACATTCTGGTCTGGCATGATGGTTGTCAAATCATGATTTGCATGGCCAGCAAATATCTAAAGTTTGCATAAGCCTACAATAGATATGGAAAGGGGGGAGGGGGGTAGAGCTGTATTAGAAATTGGAGATTGGTAAGGCCTTATGTCATGTCCCCATAAACTCATCATCCCCTGGGTGTCCTGCTACCTTCTCTACCCTCCTGCTCCTTTGAAGTTAATTGTTTCTTTAAGCATCACAAGTGCTCTTTAATACTCATCTCCTTTTCTCTCTCTTACAGCAATAACCACAAGCAAGACCCAAGGTGAAGAAATACTCAGCAAGGATTACAAGTTCCTTTTGCTGGAGAAGGAAAAAGGCCCAGCTAAGAAGGATGGAGACATGCTCATAATGTCCAAAGACAGCGGCAAGGTCTTCACAGCCGCCAGCATTGGCAGTTCAGGTATGCAATATTATAATCCAGGAATTTATGGAGCCAAATGTAAGGCAAAGGGTTCTGTGCATAATGCAGTAATTCCTCCTATGGCTTCCCAGACAGACGAGAGAAAAGATTACATGGAGACTGTAGGATAAAGGACAAAAGTGCTCCAACAATATCTTAAGCAGAGTACAGATATTGGTTGATTTTCTGAAAATGGCTGTTCACAAGCCCAGCATGTAGGTTCCGATAGACCATTGTTGGACAGTAGTGAGGAACATTGGAGAGCAGGTGTGCACCTACAGAGGACAGGGGTGTCAGCGTGATCTGTATTTAACAGTTGTACATAAATAGCTAATGTAATCAACCATTGCCATCAGTGGCATATATAAGGAGCTGTGGGCCCTGATGCAAGTTTTACAATGGAGCCACCCAAGGCTCTATACATAACAATCGATACAATGGACCAAAACCTTCCAATGGCAACTACAGTGTTAGAGGTGCAAGAAGGGGATGGGGAACAGTTTGTTAATGATTACCACTATCTAAAATATCTATAGAAGTGATTATTATGAGCACGGGACCGATAGGGAGCTAATACTGTAGTTGAGGGAGGGCCCCTCTGGCCCAAGCACCCTGATGCGGTCGCTACCTCTGCACCCCCTATTGCTACGCCTCTGATTGCCATTGGTAATTCCTTGGGGCTCACTCATGCCATCTGTGTTCCATTTTAACACATGCCTTAGGCAGCAAGGCTTAGAAGGCTGTGTTCACATTATATGCATAATGTTATGTACCCTGCACATATTATTTCATAGCCTGATTCATTACTATGGTACAGTGCTTCTAGAGGAGACTCAGGGGAGGACAAGCAGGAGTTGTCCCACAGAGGGAACTACAGTAGCAGTCACCTGAGTGTTATCCAGATCACTTACTGGGAGGATCAATGATGTCGATGAACATCTCTACTCTTGCTAGATTATCAATTTAAAAGAGAAGTCTAGCTTACACATGTAGCCTAGCTAACTTTTCTCTACTGCTCTCCAACCTTATCAAATCAAGGCCATAAGCTTTGATACTAACTTCTCCATCAAGAGCCTTGGGATGAGTAACTCAGTGGAATACATTACAGCCTTAGCTTTTCCACTTCTTGAATATTCCTGTTTACTGTATGTGAATATCATTTTGCATTCTTAAAACAGATTTGTAAGTATAAATTGCAACTCATCAAAATCTTAATATTGTATGTTTTTTCAGGCGGTTCCTATGGTGATGAAGTTCTGAAGAAAGAAAAAACAGTCACAACCAGTATGGACACCTCCTACAAATCAGAAGCTAATGGTAATCATTGTCTTTCTCACAGATGTTACCATTGATGAAGCTGTACATTAGACTAACACATAACTTCTTATTTTGTCTTAGGTGGTCTACGTGTAACCAAAGACAAATCCACATATGCAGGTAATAAATCTTCATGCAGCAGTTCATTCATATCAGCAGCATTCCAGATCTATGCTATGGGAAGCCCTAGCTTCAATTAGATTTCATTATTGTGCTTGCATTGTGACAGAAACAAATTTCTATTCATTACAACTTCTCTGGGATATGGAGTGTCAGATCTCGGGGACAGGAAGCAAGGGATAAGGCATGTCAGATCTCGGGGACAGGAAGTGAGGAATAAGAAGTGTCAGATCTCTGGCACAGGAAGTGAGGGACAATAAGTGTCAGATCTCTGGGACAGGGAGTGAAGGACAGGGAATGTTGGATCTCTCAGACTGGAATGAGGGAATGTCAGATGTCTGGGACAGGGAGTGTCAGATGTCTGGGACAGGGAGTTAGGGACAGTGAGTGTCGGATCTCTGGGACACGGAGTTATGGACAGAGTGTGTCGGAACTTTGAGATAGAAAGCAAGGAGGAATCTCCCTAGCAGCACCACAAATAGCAATTAAAACCCAACAGAAGTATTAATCCTTCATTATCCTATCCAAGTAGCAGTAGAGTATTGTACCATGATAGATATCAGTTAAATGTTTTGCTTTTACCCTATCCAAAATAAGAACAAGGTTTAGCTGAAGTTACACTCTAAACATGGAAAAAGCACTGTGGTCACTTGATAGTGGTATTCTTACATATAACTTGATTCTTTCCACAGAGATTCACCGAGTAGATGGCTTGAAGTCCGCCAATGACCAGTACGTGGAAAGGCGGGAGCAGGATAGCGGAATGAGTGCTGTCTGTGGACCTTGTGTCTCCTGCTGTAAATGGTGGATGTGGGCGCTGGGCTTAATCCTGGGCACACTCTTCCTTTTGGGACTGCTCTTTGGACTCATATCTCTATGTAAGTAGCAACTACATTATTAGTAGTTATTATGCTTTGATATAACAACATCAGTAGAAGATAAAACACTACAACAAGCATCATTTCACCAGTAATGGTCAGACTTAATAAAAAAAAACTGATGTTCAGCTTTCTGGGGATAATAGATGCTTGTGGGTTGAATATCACAGCACCTTGTTATATTTATTTATATTAATAGACATTTCCCAAGCAGCGTTTGTGGCTCTATACTTTGGCAAGAGGTAGGCGCGGCCCACCTTTCCTTAAAATGAACCTCCAGACTAAAAATTGACTCAGCAGCACTGAAAAGGCCTGGTGTTTCTTTAACAGTTTCACAGCATCAGAACTTTGTTTCTCTTATACAAGCCTCATTTTTAGCTGCACTGAAGAAAACTGCCCGGGCATTTTTCCACTGATGCTGTGCAAATCATGATGGGATTTCTGATGTTGTTGTTCTCATTCTGATGTTTTGGTGCAAATTTTTTTATTTTTTTTTATTTTGAATTTGACATTTGAAGCCTAGCGCGTGCAGCTGGGAGGGGTTATCAGGTCACAGGACAGTTGGAACTGTGTCTCATGCTCCCTGTCGCCTCCTTTCAACCAAAAAGCTGGCTGCCCCCATGACAAAGATGGCAGCCCCCATGAATCACAAACATTTGCCTGTTCTTTTAAAACAGGGTGGGTAAAAGACTATATTACCTATCTATTCTAATTAACATAACTAATGTAACTTAATGACAGTATGTTTGTTTAGGCTGAAGTTCCCCTTTAAAGGCAGTGATAGGCAAACTTCGCTCACCAGCCGTTAAGGAACAACAAGTCCCACAATGCATTGCAGGAGCATGACAGCCACACACATGATTCATAAAGGCAAATGCATTGTGGGACTTGTAGTTCCTTAACAGCTGGAGAGCCAAGTTTGCCTATCACTGCTTTAAGGTAGAAAATAAAGAGCCAGAGAAGAAACTGTTAATCCCACATAATGGCTGTAGTAGGGAAATACAAACATGCCATTTAACTTACCAACATCTGCCAAAAACTTAGTGTAACTCCAGTCAAAGAGAGCTGTCAGTATGGCTTATCGTACAGGTAATGATGTTTTCATCAGGCAAGCCTTCTTATCGGTCAATATCAGTTAACCACTAGGGAGCCCCAGAATTCAAATATGCTTTTCCCAGGGCACAGCTTCAGTTTAGTGTTGGGAAGGCATGGATAGAAAACACAAGATCTTCTTTTTTTATTTTTAACTAACTGTGGGAAAGAAGAAAAATTTGAATGTACCCTTTTGCACACTCTCCTTGGAGTGGGCGGATATTGGGGACCCCCTCAATAAAAGAGGCTTCCAACTACCAAAATAATTCCTCCCAGACTATTACCTCACCCCCATTGGAAGTGGGATGAATCTCTTGTACTTGACATTGGACAAGGGTGCTTTGCAAGGGAGTGGGAGGATCCCCCACACACACACACCAGCAGAGTATCCCATAATGAAATCAAAGATACAGGTTGGTTTTGTTAAGGCATTGGGGTGCCATGTTGAGGGAGCCTGTTTATATTATATATATATTTTTTTTTTTTAATAAAAAGTGAAATAAATTACGGTAATTTAAAACGTTAACCATAATTAAAATAAACCAAAGTCACCAACCTGGACTTATGGAGATGTCTATCTAGGCATAGCAGGACAAAAGCTTTTCTGATAAGTGCTCACATTTTTGGTACAGAAAAATGCCTCTTACATCTAAAATTTTTATTTCTAGTTATGCATGTTAGGCGATTTTCACACTTTTTTAAAATATAATCACAAAAGCTTGAATGCGTTAGACTATTGTTAGTCCAAAATGCCAGCAATAGTTGCAATTGCCCAAGGTCAGATTACTCTTGACCATCATTTTGTGCATCAGGCCTGAACAATATTGACTCTACAGCTCAACTACTATTTTTGGTATCGTTCTCTACGTGTATGCTCTTAGGTTTGATAACAACATCACTGCAAAAATATTAATTAGTGACTGGTCAATTGAATACAGGGCAAGACATGAAGAATCTGAAGGAACGTGTAGGCATTCTGGAAAGTAGCAGCTCAATGGGACGTTTGGAGGCAGGTCCTGTGGTACGATCTTCAGGTGGTAATGTGAACCTAGCTAGCGAGCTGTCTGGTGCCAGCACATACACTGTCCAGGACAAAGACGTTATCTGGAGTATTGTGAGGGAAAAGATGCTAGCAGACAGAGGTAATGGATTTTGTTTTTTGCTTTTTGCTTGTGATTTGTCCTCCAGTTAGGCTATGACCACATATTAGATCTTCAGTACTCAACAATTGTTTTTGATCAGTGCATGTGAAAATCTAGCCTGAGTGCAGGTGTCTGCCCACCATTGTCATTAACAGTGACCCACAATGGTCACTCACTCTTATCTACTGCAATTGTATTTTAGGGATGGTTAATGATATGCTAATAATTTTGGTTTGCATGCAAATTTAATTCAAATCATATGCATTATAGAAGTGAACGCATCAAATGCACTTCCTGATGATTTTGATTCACCGAGTGGATTGCACTCTCGCCCTGCATTGTTGGGTCCCCAGTTTGAATCCCACTATGTGCAAGGAGTTTGTATGTTCTCACCGTGTCTGATGTGGGTGCAATTTAGATGCAGCCAAAGTGCAGCAGTTGTAACACTACGCGCGTCAAGCCCTGACACGTGGTGGTGTTAACTGGTGGTATCTGAGCACGGCTGTGACCACACTCAGCGATGAATCCGTGGGGGGCCGCCTGTCCAGCGTCGGTATCAAGCGCTAGCAAGTGCCCAGCCGGTGCAGGTAGCAGCTGACAGGCGGCAAGTTCACCACCTGTCAGCTGTCTATCTGAAAGGGGCCTTAGGATGATGTCTGGGGGAGGCTAAGATTTTGCATCTTGCTCTTAGTAGCAGATGCCAGGAAGATAGAACTATAATGGGAAATCTGTACTCCAAATGATCAGATAAAGATAATATTTCATACCAGTAAACTGCAAAAAGGTTTGTGTAGCATAGATATACACTATACCGTTCTCTTATGTATTTTTTCAGACAAAAGTCAAGCCCATGTTTACATATTTTATTCATTACATAGATCATTTACCTCACCATGTTTCTAGGATCTCTATGTTTCTTTACTTGTAGTACGTATTTGTATTTATAGGGGCATATTTATTTACTTTCTCATTTATTTTGCAATTTCTCAATTACTACAGGAACCTTTGTTGGTGTAAAGGGTGAAGCTGGACAGAAAGGTGAGAATAAATGCCCTAAAATAACGATAATAATAATTGTTGTAACAATAATAATTATAACTCTTGGCTATGTTTATTTCAATACACATTTATATACTTATTCCAATACACATTTTAAACACTGGGAGGCACTAAAGTAGCATGGTACAGTAAATGGAAAATTGTGAATTTGCTACAGTAAAATTATTATTACACTATACAGCTCTTGTATTTCTTAGATACTCACATTTATCCAAATAGTTAATGCAAACTTTTTAAATGTGTGTCCCTCTATCGCTATTTGGCAGGGTGGTGGAGGTGAGTATAGTTAAGATTGCTATAAACATCTGTCCAGCTGCCTTTAGTTGACCTGCTTTATTGAAAAGACATTCCCCTGGCTGGCTGATCACACCCCCACCACACTACTGACATGGTAAAGCAGCTAATCGTTTGACTACAGATTCCTATGAGACACAGGAGATGGGAAGAGCAGCTCACTCTTGCACTTCCGCTGGGGGGGGGGCTCTTTTCAGTCCACTTATCTCCACCAGACAGGTATGCATAGCAAGCATATTTCCATTCACTTCCACCTACACTAACCACAATGGCTGTGGTTCACCATATAACATAACAATATTGCATCATGCATATCAGAGCTTACATCTAACAAACTGCAAGTCCCGTGTGCCTATTATTTTATTCTCATATGTCTGCATCTTCTCTCAATGCAGGTGAGGCTGGATTTCCTGGTATTCCCGGAATGCCTGGAGCAAAAGGTTGGTCACCTATTCTAATAAATATACTATAGTTAATGCATCTATTGTTAGACATAGTGCTGAAGTATGTCTTTATATTAGCTTTCCATTAAACCTCTATGTAGCAGATGTCACACTATAGATGAAGACCTGTTTGATGTTTGTAAGTGCTCCAAACCTTCCAATAGCCAGTCCTATGAATTGGATCTTCTTTACAGAACATGTGATCAGCTAGGTTGGGCTTTTGATGACCAAACACTATTGAGGAGTGTTAAGTACAAGCTGCAGAGATTCATCATATTATAAGATCCCTCCTCCCATTTCTAGACCTCCTTTACACCTCCAGACTGTGATCCAAGGCCATCAGGATTGCAAAAGACCCCTCCCACCCTATACCTCAATCTACCTCCATTGGGCTGCCGCTTCATGTCCATCTCCACCAGGACTTTCAGGCACAGAAACTCCTTCTTCCCCCAAGCTGACCAACTCTCAACTAACCCCCGCTCACATAGCTTCCCCCAAGCGTAATGTGTACCCATCGCAATATGTAATGTGTGCCCATGCCTTCATGTACCCATGTGTGTCATTTCCTCCCTGGAAAGTTCGCTACCATTCCACTCTGAGCTGTATGTACCAATAATAATTCCTTGTCCATTACCCTGTACTTAGCTAATAAAATTATAATAATAATAAATTCTGGTATCCCCAAGTATCCCCAAGATAAAGCGCTGTAGAAGATCTTTTTTTCACCTGGAACATAGTGATTCCTTTTATGATACAAAACCCTGAGAGGTATAGGACCTTCCCAAATAACCAGAGAGTAGCTGAAAGCCATTTCTGGCATTATACAACCATGTTATTCATCCTGCCCTGTTGAAAATACAATGCATAATTGGTTTAGCCTTTATAACAAATTTAAATACACATTATAAAATGCTGACTGCTATGATTTTATCATTGGGTTGGAGAAATTAATGCATTTGTTATGATTTTTCCACAACAGGTGAACAAGGATTCCCAGGTCCACAAGGTATGTGTTAATCAGTTTAGCAGCCGGTATATGTGTTTTTTAACATTCAGGTAGAGCTGTTTTCAATTTTGCTTTTATGTTTTCTTGCCTTTTTATATCACTAAGTGTCATGTCCCTTTGCATTGACTCTCGTGTTGATAGATGTCATAGAGCATATTTATTAGATTCTTATGTTAAATTGCACATACAGACTATGAACCGCACAAACATTGGATTGCGTTTTCCAATAGTTATGTGCACTTTAAAATCTCACAGCAAGTTCCTACTTCCTGTATACTGTATGCAAATCACATGCGATTTGCATGCAATTTGCATACAATGCTTTCCTATGGTAAACCAAAAACGCATGAAAATCGTATATATTTTTTTAAATGGTCTGATAATGTATTTTTTTAATTGTTTAAAATTAAGATGAATTAAAAGCACAGAATGGAAAATGCACGAAAACACACAAAAAAACTCAAATGCAGGAAAAACTGCAGAAACGCTTCCAGTCTCAATGAGAACACTAAAAAGTCTCATTGGATTTACTATTGAACAGCAATAACTTGTGTAACTTATATATTTTAAAATGCTTTACCATATAAAAGTTGCCAGCTGTAGAAGTTATCAGCACTCTCTCTAGCTGTCTGGCTGTTACTATGAGTCTAGAGTGTAACAGGAATAAGGAATTATTGGGCCTGATTCACAAAGCGGTGCAAAGTGTTTGCACGCCAGTGAAAAGCCCTTTATCACGCCTAAACTCAGTTTAGGCATGATAAGAAGAAACTCGCACAAATTTTCCGCGCGCAAAGTTTTGCGCGCACAATCGCACGCCATTGAACACCCTATGGGCGCTGCGCGCGGAGTTGCGCGATTGCGCGCGCAAGACTTTGCGCGCGATAAAGAGCACAAATCGGTGCTAACTCAGCGGTGCAAAGCTTATCATGCCTAAAGTCTTTTAGGCGTGATAACTGAGTTATCACCGCTTTGTGAATCAGGCCCATTGTCTGAAGTCTAAATGTAAACCAATGTCTAGGTGAGCCATATTATCAATCCCAACAAAGCGGGGGGAGGTATAAAAAAGACAGTTTATCTCATTCCACAAAAACAGTTTTTTTTCAGCAGTTTTTAAGGAACCGGAGGTGGGAGGTATATGGAGGCTATATATATATTTATTTCCTTTTATACAATGCAAGTTGCCTGGCTATCCTTCTGTTCCTCTGTCTCTAACACTTTTAGCCACAGACCCTGAACAAGCATGCAGATCAGAGATTCCCAAGTCTGACTGAATTAGCTGCATCCTTGTTTTAAGTTTGTGACTCCGACACTACTGAAGCCAGAAGATCAACAGGACTGCCAGGCAACTGGTATTGATGAAAAGGAAATAAATATGGTAGCCTCCAATATCACTCTTACCTAGGGGTTTTCTGTATTCATTGTGTTAAGTAAAACAAAATAAAAGCTCTAAATAAGTTTAATTAGAAACATTAAATATTACAAACAGTTAATTCCAATGTTTGGAAGGAGCTCTACCTGCTGGTTTGATCGGTAACATTTCAGCATTTGAACTGACAAAGCTTCTAATTCAATCCTGTAGATGGATCCTAGACAATGATTGTATTTGTAATATTTAATATTTTCTAGATTCAAAATTCTTTTTCAAAAATAATATAACCTGTTCACTGTATAATCATCACTTTAAAGCAGATGCAGAAGAAAATTCAAGGTCACAAAGTCACAAATAATTTGAGGGCCCAAAAGTACACTTTGGTCTGGTTATGGAATGTTACCTGCCCCCCTTGCACCCCCCCCCCCCCACCTCCACCACCACCACCACCACCACACACACACACTTGGGATGACAGCCCTAATAGAATTTGATTAGTTGCTGAATTTGATCCCCACTCAAAACGTTCTACCAGTTTACAGGGTTTATCTACTGTACTCTGTTCTAGATGTAATGAATTTTATAAAAAAAAATCTATTTAGTTTTGTCTGTCGGTCTCAGAAAATCTCACCATAAAATTTCATGATCTATCTTTTCAGGAGCTCCAGGTCTTATTGGGCATCCTGGTGCAGAGGGACCTAAAGGCCAAAAAGGAAGCACAGGTGAGAAATCATATAAAAAGGAAAACAGTGAGACTTCAGGTTTAGGCACTTATTTGATGGAAAAGGTTATTGTCTATGTTTTTGGACCATGAGACCTCAATGCCTTGTTTTCCTGGCAACCTTAGGTGATATGGGTGGAGAAGGTCCAGCTGGGCAGAGAGGACGAGATGGATTACCTGGATCTCGTGGTGAACCTGGTCCTCCAGGTGTAGGAGAGAAAGGAGACAGAGGTAAGCCTTTTCTATTTTCATTTCAGTAGGTGAATAAGGTGAAAGTGGGACGACCTTATAAAGGTGATATAAACTTCCCATGAACCTTGTGGCAAAATCACTCTGCCTGACTGATCAGTTGTTTGATATAGTATATTAATTTTACATTGCAGCTCTTTTTCCACTAGCTGCAATCTGCAACGATAAGCAGATCCCTGCTGTTTTGCCGATCGCAACAGCACCGCGGTCCTGTTTTTCTGCTAGTGTGCTTTAATTTTGTTTGAACTGCAATAGTTGGCCTGCACGATTTTTAATGTGATTGCGCATCTTTACCCTATGGTGCAAAGCTCAATTATGGTGAGTGGCAATTGAAAGAAGTGCGATTGCATTGAAGCCTCATTTTGCACGCGATCACGCTTCTTAGCTGAGAAGGTCCCAGATTTGACAAATCAAAATAATGGAGGATTCTTGTTCGCAAGTTGAACTGTATAGTCGTACTAGGAAAAAACGTTTTTTTCTTGGGTCTGCAACAGGACTTGTTTTTGCCTGTATAAAGACTGCTGTCAAATACATTATTTTCAAAGTACCTGGTCAGGAGGCCAGACAATGGCCACTACCTGCACAACAGACTGTCACTGCTGTAGACTGCAAATTTCTCAGACAGACTCAGACTGTGCCTGCCCCCTTGCCATCTGAACAGCAAGGTTATGCAATGGAGGCAGAAGCCACAGTAGCACCTGAAACAAATTCCCCATTCTCAGTTTCTCGTCATGTGATCAAAATTTCATTACATTTTTTTATTGCTGCAGAAAATGATATGCTATGCTATACTCTTGCCAAAACAGAGTTGATCTTTCCTTGTGAGCTGCAATTTTTAGACAGTAATATCTTTTCATAGTGAATTGCATAAGTGGTCTATGAGAGCCTTTTCAGAGAGCAGGGCCCCATAGTCACACAACTCCATTCACATGCCTGATACCACAGAACACACGTGATCTCAACTGTCATTTAGCGTTCTACATTGAAAGATGTAACAGCTGTAGGCATATTACTGTTACTGTAGTTAAGCTATAGTTTATTTTACTGTTCCAATACCTCCACCATCACTGTTCTTTGACTTTATAGTTCTAATCTACAGAAGATGAGTATTTATTGTTACATTGATCCTGAATCCTGCTGCTTTTGAACATCCTTATTATGCAGATGTCACTGTTAGAGGGTAAAGCATTTGTCCTTGCACAGTGGGAACATCCATTATATATACACCATTGCTGCAATATGCTGTGGTACTTGGTTGAGCTACCATATGGTTATGGTTATTCATGCCTGATCATTGTTCTTTACTATTTCTGTTTATAGGTTTGTCAGGTGATCCAGGTATGCCAGGAAATCCCGGCATTCCAGGGCCAATGGGGCTTAAAGGTAAGCAAGAAGGGTTCTCAAATAAGGTCAGAAATGTAAAAATATAATTTACAGTATACAGGGCCTTTACTCTTTACCCCCCAAGGCCACCGTCACCAGCTGCCCCCCTGGTATAGGTAGCGAGATGACCCCTCCCCCCTTCCCTCCAGTATAGGTAGCCAGAAGACCCTCCCCCCTTTCCCTCCAGTATAGGTAGCCCGATGACTTCCTTAATCCCTCCTTTTTCACCCCCCCCCTTTCAGTATAGGTAGCCTGCTTGCCTTCACACTGCAGCAACCATCTGTGTCACTCATTTCCCCACCCGTCTCCAGTGCAAAAGCTTCCTCTTCCTTTCCATCTCCAATGCTGCCCATGTCCATAGACGCCGCCTGCCAGCCACACTGCAAATGTGCACAAAGAGCAAGGTGGCTGATGCACAGGCAGCTAGTGGCAGAGTACAGCATTCAGGTGCTTGCCTGATCTCCCTGAATTGCAGCATTTGCAAGCTTGCAAATGCTGCATAGGTTTAGCCTGCTGCTTTGGTGCCCTTGCTCCTGTGGTGCCCTAGGCTATGGCCTGGAGGCCTTGGCCTAAATCCGGCCCTGACAGTATATTGCTGTCCTGTGTCCTTATTTGTGAAAAAGCCATTCATTTCCTGTCCAGACAGGAAGTGAAGAAATCTTTCCAATAGTGACAGAGGCAGCAAAAAATCTAAATCAAATTTATTTCCTGCAACTACCAATTCTCATATTGAAGCCACAAAGCATCACTAAGGTCCCAGGGACAGGAAGTAAAGGGAAACCTCCACAATCGGGACAAAAACATCAGTAAAAACCCCTTCCTCTGAAAGGAACATAGTTTAGAGTTTAAAGTAAAAAAAATAAAAGCTTTGATTGAGAACTATAAAGAAGGTTATTTTATTATTATTATTGCATATTTATACAGTGCTGACATTTTCTGCAGTACTTTTACTTGTCTTGTCACTAACTGGAATCAAGCTGAATAAATGAGGCTTAGTAGATGGAACAGAGTTATAGGCTGACAGGGGCTCGTTTAGGCCTCGTTCTCAGTGGTGCGGTGTAACGGCTGCTTTGTAATCTGGCTTGCCGCGCAGCAATGCACAACCTTTTGTGACATTCACAGTGAGGCGGGTGTGTTGAGGTGCAACAGCGTGCGGTATGGTAACACATTAAAAACAAAGTAGTGGATGGTCCGCTGTAACCACCTGCTATGGTTAAGGAGTTATTCGCACTCCGATACATGTGAGCTGTTTTTTAATCATTTGCTGTACGCAATTTGGCTAAATAAAGACTGGACGTTTTACTACATCCGGGTAGCGAAACCCTTGTTTTGCATACCATATTAAAGCGGAATGAAACCCAGCATTTCTACTTTGCTCTAATAGATTATTTACAGCATATTATATACAGCCAGCATTTTTTTTTTACTAGAACTGCATTCAAAGGGTTAACACAAGCTTTAGAAACTTCCCTTCCAGCAAAGCTGGCCGCTTCCGAACTTTACATAATGTTATCTTGTGTTTAATTGTATCAAGTGAGAAATGTAAACAAAGCCTTCTCTCACGCTGCTGGGTCCCCTGAACAAAGTCAGACAAGCATAAATGTCAGACAAGCATAAAATAAGTTAGAGGATGAATATAGTAGTTATAAATAAAATGCAAAGTCAGCTCTCAAAATAAAATAAGTGTACTTTAGGAACATATAATTCCTAAATTAATAATAATACTTATGCACAAAAGCAAATATGCTAACCGTATGGCATATAAAAAGTAGAAAAACATGTTTTTATTGAACATTATGTCAGGGTTTTATACTGCTTTAAAGAGGAGCTGTTAGGTATAAGGTCTCAGAGAAAATAAACACATATATCAGTAGCTAAAGATTGGCTGTACTTACATTACATATGCATTTCACTGTCCACGTTTGGATTTCACAGAATTTGTATATAATATATGCAGAGATAGATGCTCCTGACAGCTCATGGCAGGCTCCATGTTTTTCTGTCAAATGTGTCGTCATGTCCTGCCTGCTTCCTGATCACAGATAAGCTCCTACTTGAACAACACAGTGTGCAGTGAATATTAATGAGCCATGTGGCTAGGAACAATAGCTGACTCCTGCAGAGTACTCTGCCCCGAGATTTATCAGTGCTACACAGCTAGACTGATTACAAGCTTCTGTAACGTCTCATTAGCAGCCGAGGGGAGGGCCCCAGAATGCTTTGCAGTTTAGCTGCGGCTTGCGTCTTTATGGGTCTATAACAGACTTGCTGATAAGCACACATCAAAGGTAACTAAAATTTTTATCTTCACTAATGGCTTTTGAGCTTCCTTCTAAACTGTTTAACACAGGAGAATAGAGGTTTAAATTAGCTTCTGCAGCCTGACAGTTACTCTTTAACAGACTTCATGCAAAATGCCCGCGTTAACAAGTGTGGTGAAGCTTACTTTTAATTGGCTGTATGCTTCACTGTATGCAAGGCAACGCTGCTATAACATGTGAAACAACTTTTTCGATCTGTTGCGTTCCTGTTATACAGAGAACATAATGCAACGTCCTACTGTCAACGTGACCTTAAAGAAAATGTAGTGGATGGACCAGTAATCTCTCTTTATAGTCTAACATTTGCTCTTCTGTTTATAGGTCTGCAAGGTCTTCCAGGGCCCCAAGGTCTTCCAGGTATGTTGTTACATATGGTTTATTCCATGGAAAACCTTTATCCTGAAATAAGATCTCTGCCTCCTCATTGAGTGACTGCTTCTTAATTTTGACATTTCTAATACAGAAAAGAGGCAGGACATGTAAATTATTAGTTCAAAGTGAAGCAGTTTGGGCCACCAGGCCAGAAGACTTGGGAGCTTTGGCTCATTGATATTTGGCCCATTGATATTTTGATCATCAGATCCTACTGCGGGCTTGTAGTTCCTCAGGACCTAGAAAAATAGTTGTTTATGCTATTTTAGATATACCATATATACTCGAACAGTCAACCTCGTGTATAAGTCGACTCCAATATTCAACCCTCTTAAAGTGGATCCGAGATGAACTTTTACTCATTGCATAATTGTGTTCCTAACATATAGTTTATAGGGCATTCCTCAAGCCAAATACTTGTTTTTTTTGTTTTAATACCCTAATTTCCTATAAACTAAACCAGCCACACCCACAGCTTCTCCAGAGTGCCTTGGCGCTTGCAAGGGATTGTGGGATTTCAGTCTGGGCAGGTGAAAAAGGTGTTACTAGCTATAGATTTCAGAGGCAGAGTTTTCACAATCTGAGAGCTGCAGTGCAGATACAGATCAGTTGCTTGTGTAATGGAGGAGATAAGAGTGGAGTTTTCACAGAATATGCAGATTAGCATGCCTAGATACAGATAAGCTTGCCTGTGTGTGTAATTGTGTAATAGTGACAAGCAGAAAACATGTCTGCTCCCATTGTATCACAGGAAAAAATATTAATATACTGTTGAAGCTGTTTGAAGATAGATTTGCTGTGTAAACTATCTAAACTTTAGATAAGATATATAGACAAGTCACTTGTTATATATAGTTTTTCATCTCGGATCCGCTTTAAGCTAGAATGTTTTATTGACTCAAGTATAAGTCTACCCAGCAAAGTTAATGGCTGCACTTGGGGCTCAGGAGGTGTTAATGACTGCACTGCATACAGTATTGCAGCCATTAACTGCTCCTGTCCCTTAAGTGTAGTCAGTACCCCCTCCAGGCCCCCAAGTGCTGCAATTATTCATTCCCTTTTATGCAGCACAGTATTTTCCCCCCCCCCTGCCCCTTTCCTTGTTAATTGTTGTGGCCAGGACTATCAGACCTGTGCTTTCTTGGCATTTCCTTTCTTCAAAGTATCACTTACCACAGGGTAAATTGCTGCAAATGGGAATGTCACTATTAATACACACATTACTCAGTGTGCTCAGTAATGACCATGACTCGTCTATAAGTGGACCCCAATACTTTTATGAAGTGAATCAGACCTACATTTCTAGACTTACACTCAAGTCTATACAGTATATGGCAGCGATATAATGTCTACAAAGTTCATTAGGAATTGACCACAAACATATTTTATTTACAGTAAATAACTGAATACACAGTATATACCTGTTCACTTCTTTGGAGTTAACGATGTTATTTCATTCGGCAACAGGTACTCCAGGACAGCAAGGCTACAAAGGGGAAGGTGGATTACCTGGGCCCAAAGGTAAGATTGTAGTCACAGCTTTGACATCTGTTGAAGACACAATAGAAACCATGGCTCATCCACTATTGTGCAGCTACCAGTTCCATGCTTTTGGTCTCCTTCCTACATGTTCTCTAGAGCAATAATTCTCAAAGTTCTTTGGTCTATTTGACCACTTTAGATAATGTCTCAGATGCTGACAACCACTTATCTCCTCTTTTTAAGGCCTGAAAATGCTAGATAAATCATGGTAACCTGATAATGATTGCCACTGCAATATGCAGTATGTGTATAGCAGCCCCCTACACTCTGGCGGATCCCTTCAGCCAAGCAACGGCCGTGTACTTTATTCTTCCCACTCACTCATGCAGCTTCGTAAACCCCCCTCTTGTACAATGACAGCCCTGCAATGTCACCCAAGAGATGCATGGCAACATTAATTGAGCGTGTGTATGGGCCTTTAACCTTTACAATTATCTCCTGTTGATGTATATCTGGTATTGAATGGAAAATGCTATATAAAATACTATTTGTATTTTTAATGTTTCCTATGTTTGTTTCCTGAATTTTTGTGGGCGCTATTTCACTTACAGAGGAAGCAGAACTTGTAATTTGACCAGATGTACAAGTCACAGCTCATGCCAAGGACAACTTAACCTATGCCCATGGCCTTCCAGTGATCTCTAGATCTTATTTTGAGAAACAGTAATCTAGAGAAATCAGTTACAGTGCTGAGCTGGAATTTGAAAGGGACTTTGCCACATGTTTATTATAATTCTGGGTACACACAGTGCTTTCCCGCATCGAATGCGCTGCTCGATTCCCGACGATTTGATTATTTCCGAGCATTTCCGAGCGCATTTCGATGATTATTAGGTCGAATGCCATGTAAACTATGGGAAATCGACCTGACGATCCATCGACCCGTGAATCGGACATATCGGAAATAAACGAATCGACGGGAATCGAGCGGCGCATCGATGGGAATCGAGTGCGGGAACGCACCGTGTGTACCCAGCATAAGTCTCCAGTGGAAACAAAAGATCATCCATGCACCAAAGTATTCAGTGCTCTTCTCATATGTAAGCTAATGTAGTTATGTTAACAATATATGGACATAGAAATGAGCAAGTATTTTTGTCATCCCACCCAGGTGAGAAAGGACTTACTGGACCACCTGGAAATAAAGGTATAATCCTTGTTTTATATTTGTTCTTTGTATTGCGCTCTATTGTTTGGCGTTATCATAATACTACATTCATACAGAGATTGTGGTTTTGCAAAACAAACAAAACTAAAAACATTTTATATTTCATCTATTTTAGGTGACCAAGGAGACAAAGGAATCAAAGGTCCTACAGGTCAGTAAATAAGGTGGTAGTATCCTCTGAACATGAATAATATAATGACTGATCCTGTAAATGTTTTTACCCTCAATAAGTTGAGGGTAAAAACTGTATCATATGTGATGTTGGCACAGACAATAATGTTGTAGAATATGTCAACACTCCCACAGAGATGGAATTCGTATTATGGTTTGTCGAGTAGTGCTATATGGTGACTGTGCTGTACTGTTACTCTCTCAGTACAAATCTATAACGGACCCCAGACTAGACAAATAACATTTATATCGCGCTTTTCTCCTGGCGGACTCAAAGCGCCAGAGCTGCAGCCACTAGGACACGTTCTATAGGCAGTAGCAGTGTTAGGGAGACTTGCCTAAGGTCTCCTACTGAATAGGTGCTGGCTTACTGAACAGGCAGAGCCAAGATTCGAACCCTGGTCTCCTGTGTCAGAGGCAGAGCCCTTAACCAGTACACCATTCAGCCACCACCACTAGCTGAGTAAAGCACCATGTCTGCTTGGCCTTAATTCTACAGACATAATGCATGGATGCAAATTGTTCTTCTCTAACATACAACCACTAGGGGGAGTATGTGTGATATAATAACAGATATTGAACATCCCCCCCCCCTTAAAAAAAAATATTCAAGTGGACACTTTATTTCTGTGCTTTTGAAACTTGAACAGCCATCTCTAAGTAAAGGTGTTACATATTATCAGTATTCCACTGTATTTAAGCATTTTTACCCAGACACTTATCTTTAGTCATGTAGCATAAACAATTAACACCTGCATTGCATAATGGACTGAGTCCCTAAATCCATATTTTCGAATGCTAAAGTGAAATTTCATATATGCTTTAAAGTATTAAACACAGCATAAAATTAACAGCTAAAAGCTTTTTAGTGGTTTCCAAGGTACCTTATATACTGGCGTTTAAGCCTAATTTTTCAGCACAAAATATGTGCTGAAAAGTTACCCCCTCTGCTTATATGCGAGTCAGTGGAGCAGAACGGATGGTAGAGTTTGCATGCAGTAAAACAGAGGCGCCAAAAGAGTAAAATTAGCTAAAATTGTTAAAAAGGAGGAGGTAGCAGTGGACTCACCCCCTTGAAGCAGACACAAGATGCTGTTGGTAATTTTTTAGCAAAAATAGTTAATTTACATACTCCAAATGGATGCGACGCGTTTCGCAGGTATATCCCGCTTCATCAGGCTATAGAAGGAGCATATGACTGATGCAGGTCTGATACAAAGCTTAGCGCCTCTGATGGTAGAGTTTTTTACTGGAAGATGAGCGTAAGAATTATGCACTAGTGATCCTGCTCTTGCCTTCTGGCTTCCTGCTGTGTCTGTGCCCCCAATCCACTGCAACACGGTGTGCAGAGTGCGCTGCTCTAGACTACCTTTGTCCCCTGGCTTGTGGAGCAGAATGTGCAAGCAGCATTGTCAGCTGTTCAATGATCGAGGATTCTTCCTGTATGGCAAATGCTGTGTGTCATATCTATGATGCCATGTAATGGCATCTTGAGACACAGCTGTGTGGGGAGACAACTGGCTATGGGGAAGGGGGCTGACTTGTACTGAGGGTATATCTGGCTACGTTGGAGAGGGCTATACTTGGGAGGGGGCTTATAAGCGAGTCAATCACTTTCCTGGTTTCTGAGGGAAAAGTGGGTACCTCGGCTTATACGCGGGTCGGCTTATATGCGCATATATATACGGTACTGGAAGGGTTAACACTCAAGATTTTCCATTCATTTAGGTGCTAATTGATAAGCTTACCATTGACAGCCAGCATTATCAGATTGTACTAAAGTATACTACACTGTGTAAACAAGGTAGAAAAGTTTCTGCTGTATCCAGAGGAAGGTAGATAACTTTCTCTTCTTTGTTTACTCACTAATTAAATTAATTCATACATTACACGTCTATCTGATAATTTGTCTTGCAGCCAGCAATGTTATAAGTTAGCTTCAATAAGGTGTTAATATGCATTCAAATGACATCAGGCCAGTCTTATAGTGTTTCATATTCATGTTACTGTGTTTAATGTTTGAAAGCAAAAATGTAATTTTGAGTATAACCCCTCTTTAAGTTATTGGTGAAACATTTTCAAGAATGCAAAAAAAGTCAATTTTGTTTTCTTTGGATAATCTATGCATGACTTGGGAAAATAAGAACATTCAAAGAAATATGAAATACCAACATTTCCACTGCTAATATTGTTAGCAATGGAAATATGATAAAGATCATAATAGAATCACATTAAAAAAACTAATCTTTGTTCACAGGAGATCCAGGGCCAAGAGGATTGCCCGGACCCAGTGGAGAGGCTGGAGCTAAAGGATCTGCAGGTAAAACCACTGGATTTAAAGTGACTGAAGAGTTCCCAGTTTTGATCTCCCGACACCCCCTTCCCTCCATCATGCTCCTCCCATGGACTCCCTAACCCCACCTCGTATTTCCTTATAAGGCAAATGAAGCACATTTTACTTAAAATAAACACAAATAAAAACCAACAAAGCATTGGTTTGTTCCCCCAAATACTGGTCATATGAACATAAAGCTAAAATCATAATAGTCTGAGAGTGACCTGAACATTTGCCAGTTATCATGAGTCCCATCGTTCTATCCCTACTGACTGTTTGTCTGTTTACAAAGCCTGATTAATTAGTTAATCATAAATAAGATAATATTGATGTTATAAGGAGTAGAGGGAATTGTTCAGACAACGGATAATACTCAGAAGTAAACCTAGACATGCATTTCTGTGTCTCTACTCAAAAAAGTGCCACAGAAACAAAAATCAGGGTACGGCAGTAGGAGACAGGTCATTCACTCATTAATATTTACCTAGGTTTTTTATTTCAGCCTAGCCACACAGAAATCAATTCTGTCTTATATCTGCAACTAGAGATGCACTGTTATACCAATAAGATATTCATTAGTTATTTAGCTGCATAATGATATGACACATGGTAAAAATACATTTACAAACACAACAGCAATTTACAGCTATAGATAAAGCAGTAAAAAAGCCAAACCGAAACTAAATGTATTGCCAACAGTCTGTAGCTGAATGATCACAGATATACTGTAAAAGCAGCGTTCTACTGTTTATTTATCCCATTCTGTTCAGCAGCATAAATTACAGTTGAAAGTATCTAAATCATCATTATGTATTATTTAAAATCCAATTTTCTTTTTCTTTTTAGGGCCCCCTGGACCAGATGGACATCAAGGACCAAGAGGTAAAATCTAACATTCACCCTGCGTTAAAATGTATGGCATGCTGCCCCTTCCTCCTCTCGTTTTCTTTTTTAGTATCTGTTTCCCTTTCCTTGTGCCTTACTATGCCCCACATCTGTCTGGTCATTCTTTCCATACATACATCAGCTGGTCACCTCCTTCAACTTGCTTCAGTAACACAGTGTTCCTGCTGCAATATCCCTCTTTAGTTTCAGTGGGATCTCCTGCACAAACACTGTGACAGCAAATGATGTTTTAAGCATTCTCACATGGGAAAATGCTATGATACTTAACATGATCTTTAGTCATGTGTTATTTCAGTCAGGACTCATGCTACGTAAATGTATGGAATGCCTGCTCCAAAGATTTGCACCTTGGTTATCTTTATGTAAGCAAAGAGCTAATATAAAGAAATGCAAGCGCCTAGACCCCTCCCACAAATGTTCCTCTTGAAGAAGAACCACATAATGACTGGCCTTCAATGAAGACTATTATTTAACCCCTTGCGGACCGACAGCTATGGTTGATTTAAAACCAGAGTCATCATTGCCCTTTTAAGAGTGGTGATTGCTGTGAATGGCTCAATATACTATAGACAATATATTATAGATATTTTTTATATTTAAAGAGAACCCGAGGTGTGTTTAAAGAATGTTATCTGCATACAGAGGCTGGATCTGCCTATTCAGCCCAGCCTCTGTTGCTATCCCAAACCCCACTAAGGTCCCCCTGCACTCTGCAATCCCTCATAAATCACAGCTGTGCTGTGAGGCTGTGTTTACATCTGTAGTGTCAGTCTCAGCTGCTCCCCCGCCTCCTGCATACCTCCGGTCCCTGCCCCCGTCCCTTCCCTCCAATCAGCAGGGAGGGAAGGGATGCAGGCGGGGACTGGAGTTCTGCAGGAGGCGGGGAGAGCAGCAGACTGACACTATAGAGATAAACACAGCCAGCTCTGACAAGCTGTTTGTCAGCAGCGTGGCTGTGATTTATGAGGGATTGCAGAGTGCAGGGGGACCTTAGGGGGGTTTGGGATAGCAACAGAGGCTGGGCTGTATAGGCAGATCCAGCCTCTGTATGCAGATAATATTCTTCAAACCCACCTCGGGTTCTCTTTAAATAACAGTATGAAAAATCTGAAATATTATAGATAAGATAGCTAGATAGATGGATAGATAGATATATTTTACTTGCAATCTGGCTTGTTCAGGGTCCAGTGGCATAGCAATAGTGGATGCAGAGGTTACATCCAGTGGAGCCCACTAGGGGCGCTCTCTCAACCACAGTATTAGCGCTCCAATGGTGTTATGCTGGTAATGATCACTTCTATATATGCTTTGAATAGTGGTAATCATTAACAAACTGTTCCCCTCCTTTGCTTACACCTCTCATACTGGGGATGTCCTTGGCAGGTTTTGTTGCACCATATGAATTGTTAGGTATAGAATGCTTGGGGGCCCCAATTAAGTACAAGAGGGATGGAAGCAGCAAGAAGTAAGCAGGCTGAGAGGGGTCTGTGGCTACTTTATTAGTTCTCTTTTTTAATTTCAAGGGTGTTTATTGAGATATTAAATCAAGTATACAAACATGCTATTTAGTGCAAATGTGCCCCATGCAGGGGGGAGTTGGTCCTCATTTTTGACCGGCTGTTGTAGAGCTTCTGTGGGATGGCAGGTTGCCTCTATCTATATCTTTATCTTCTACTGTAAGAAAAAAAAGTTTGCTTCCCCTAGAGTGATAATGCCTGTCATGTTTAGGTGAACAAGGCCCTATTGGATTACCAGGACCAAGAGGACCACCAGGCTCATCAGGAGACCCCGGAATTCCAGGTAAGAGGCTGTCTCCTCCTTCTCGTGGAATTACAAATTGCGCAGTTCTTAGCCTAACCCTGCTATGATGACATTACATCAAGTGTAAGGACACCTGCAGATCACTCTTTGGTTTATACATTCGCTGCTGGTTGATCCCATTACTCTTTCTGGTCGTTTTGGGCAATTTTTCTAAAATGACACTCTGTTTAGTAATAATAATATAAACATTTGTATAGCGCATTTCGCTTATTGGACTCAAAGTGCTCAAGAGCTGCAGCCACTAAGGGCACACTCAATAGGCCACCCTGCAGAGTTAGGGAGTCTTGCCTTGAACTCCTTACTGAATAGGTACTGACCCTAGCCAGGATCCAAACCCCGGTCTCCCATGTCAAAGGCGGTGCCCTTAAGCAGTACACTATCTAGCCACTGTTTTGCATGGGAAAAAAAAGATGTGCATGCTTTATTAGAAGCTAGGTTGAGATGTGTTAAGTAACATAAACAAAGATAAGCAGGTCTACAGTTTACTTAAATAACTAGAAATCAATATGAAAGCTATAAAGTTTCTCTCAAGGGAAAAAAAAAAGTTAATGGTACTGTTTGAGTAAATTTATCACAACATCTGCACGACTGTGACTACAAGACTGCAGATGCTTATACAAAGTCAACATAGACACTGTTTGGTAGCCTAGTATTTCATCCTGTATTATCTATGTCTCGAAAACAGTAATAAAAGACTGGTATAATATCACTGGAAGGCTTAGTTACTTCACTGAAGCTACCAGTACCTGATAACATTTCTGGTTGCAAGACAGATATCAGATTGTCTTGTAATTAAGTAATTAGTAAATATAGCAGATAAAGTTTTCTTTCCACTCCTCCCCTTGCTAATTAGTGAAGATTTGCACTATTGCAGTTGCAAGCACACACCCACAGACTTAGGTTCACTTCCACTAAGATATTAAGAAAAAAGTTTGCCAAGAAATATACAAGTATGTAACCACCACTGCACCTAGTAGTCCCCATCTCCAACTGCGGTAAACCAACAATAGTTTCTGGGAGGAGGGTGTGGCCCAACTGCCAGTCCCCACCCCTCTCAGTGGAAGAGGAGCATGTCCGAGCTGCCACTCAAACCCATTCCATTGGGGTTAATCACCCTGGCATTCGGGGTGAATCACCCTGGCATTCTTCTATCAGCAGAGTACAACAATACTACCAAGACGGCAGAGGTTGTAAAATTAAAACCTTTATTCTTATTATAATAGAATACCAGTGGAAGGCAGAGGGAGTCAGACAAATAATGAAATATGTGCCTAGAGAGAGACTTTAAAACATGTAGAAAAAAATGGATTTATTAAGGAAATAAGCTGTCAATGTACCTGCCACTCAATGCCTGCTATATTTTAGCTAAGCCGCTATGTTCTGATATAACCTAGGTGCGAGTTGCAGACCTAATAGTAGAGAGTTTGTAATAAAACCTAGTCCATATTTGCTTGATCACTTATGTTTACCAGTGTTCATCAACCATAGTAGTTTGACTCCTTGGTGTAGCCCATGGATGAGTCGGCATGGAATAAACCCTGTTATTAGCAAGCCATGATTAGCGATACTACTAAGAAAACTACATAGCTCTGGCTGGCCACAGTATTAACACTGAGGAATATAACAAGCTATATGCTGAGGGTGTTTTTATATTTTTTCTGCATGACACTTGCGAGAGCGATCTCAATTTTAATGTAGCGTTTTTAGTAAAGGAACACTGAGGAAAGACATTTGCCACTAAGCTGACCCTTTGCTCTAGAAATTAGATTTTTTGCTTCCTTTATTAGACAGCAACTGAGTCTGTCTCTGTGGGTTAAGAAGTGTGCGGGTGTACCAGGCGCAAAATGTCACCGAAAGTTTACACTATAAATCATTAATGCCGTGTAGGATCACAAAGCGCATGATATCTATTTCCACATAATCCTTTCTGCTCAGTTGTTGCCTTAATTATTCATAGTGCGAAAGCGGATCCTTTTAGAAAGCTGCTTCAGTATTTACATTACAATGTAGTTACGTAAACTAATATATTAAATTACTTTGTTTTCGTTTTATTTTTAGGACTTCCCGGAGCACAAGGCCCACCAGGTAATGTTTCTGAGTTCAGTGTACAATGAGGAGGTAGTACTACAGTGAAACTAATAGCTAGACCATGAGGATTTCTTAATACATTTGCTTACTAACACAGTCTGTGTACATGACTGTATATTCGTGTTGTAGGCCATGCATGCCCATGGGTGATCAATATCAGGCTAGCTAAAGAAAGCTAACTGTATTCACGTGTTAGTTTTGGGTTGGTGAGTAGGGATGGCCCAGCCTAGGAGAACTCATGGAGAAGCATGTGATCAGTCTGATCAGCTGATAGATTTGAAAGCCTCTGATTTGCTGTGATGACTTCCTGGTTTAACACATGATCAGGACCAGCAAATCAGAGCCGTACAAATCTATCAGCTAATCAAACTGATCACATGCTTCTCCATGAGTTCTGCTAGGCTGGGCCATCCCTATTGGTGACTTCTGTTTTGTTGTTTAAAGTGGACCTGAGCTCTTGCACAGGACCGAAGGAAAACACAGAGAAATGCACCCTGTATGTATTTAGATAGTTTAGTCTGTCTAATTTCCCCTCATCTGCGACAAATCACAACTGTCATTTGATCTCTCATCTGTGTCAGCTGGCTGCCTCGTTAGAACAGCTAATTTGTGAACGCAGGATGTTAACCCCATGTCTGCTTCCATGAAAGTAGGAAGTAGACATACTGCAGATTTATTGCAGGATTTGTATCAACTGAAAATAAATATGTTTCCTTAAAGGTTATGATGCTGTTGCTTATCTTTAAGAGCAGAGAGGAAGTTCTGAGTTCAGGTCCACTTTAAAAGCCATCTACATGAAAAATTGCACAAGGTAGATTCTAATAGTAATCAAGGTGATACATGATTATTAGTTTCACAAGCCCAGTGGGTGAGTCAATCAGAAGTGGCCATGTGACAACTAAAATAGATTGGATAGTAGATACAAGCATTCATTTCCCAATATGTGTGCTCTATAAGGGGGCTCAGATTAGTAGTTCACCTGAAATATGTGTTGTGTCATTGTTCGGACTACAACCTACTCACAAGAAACTACTGATATTTTAGTAGCTCTACGTGTCTATAGATAGGTGCACAGCTACAGGCAAATACAGCTACACTAGGGATTTTTGGTGTATGTGTCTCAATAGCTTGGCGCCATTAAGTTTAGTGTGTTTCCCTCTCTACCCCATCTAGCTATAATCCCACCCAACATAAAATACTTTTTCCTCATCATGTCCTAGAAATACCTGCAAAATAAACCGCTAATGTAAAATACTACCCCCCCCCCCCCCCTTCCTCTCAACCACTCACAACGGTAATTCTTCATCCCTTCCCCCACCTCCATATTTAACACAATTACACCTAACATAACACTATTTAATAAAACACCCCACCCCCTCAAATTGCTCCATTGTAGAGAAAATATCTACTTTCAGTGATTGTTAGTCAAGAACAACACAACCTCAAGTTATAATTGTGACCTAACCTACTGTAATCGCTGTAAAGCTGGTCCATACGTGAATCAGTGTCACAATTCAACAGAACAATGGATTCAGTCATATGATCAAATCGATCAAGAAATCAAAAGTACCACCTTTTGTTCCACTAACCATAGACATTTTAATTTCCAAAACCAATGTTTAAAACATTAGGCAAACCAATCAAAAGTTAAATCATGATAAGCATGCATGTTCTCAAAAATAAACTGTAATTCTTCAACTTGATGGCCCATATGCAATTACCTTTTTCACCTGGGTTTTCTCCTAGGTAATGGTTTCACAACTTGTAAACAAAATGCATTTTAAGCCAACAGCAAGCAAGAAAGTACTCAAAATAATTTTGTAAGCACCTTTTTTTTTACCAATTTTTGGTACTTATTCAATGGTAAAGTGGTAAAAAAAACTATTTTAAAAACAAGATAAAAAATGATCTAAGAGAAAACTAAGGAGAAAACGTTAATTGCATATGGGCTAATGTATCTAAAAAAGTTGGTTGTATCTCAAATGGCCATCATTCCATTATATGATTAGTCTGTTAACAGCATACTCCAGGGATATGTGAAGTAAATGATAAATCCCATATTGCACTTAATTTATCAAAACTATTTTTCCTTTGTGTTTAATATGATTTGAAATATTGCTGAAAATAGCATTTCTGAAATGATAGCACTTTGTATCATGGGGTGAGTGTAAATAGCTTCAGAGGCTTTTTGTTATGCCTGCCACTGTGTTAACAATGATAAGTCACCCTCAGGAAGAGCACAGACACTCTTTTGTCTTTAATGAAGACTATCTAGTTGCTTTGTAACTCATTTCAATTGGTGGGTCTCCCAGCAAGCTGGAAAGAGGTTTAAAAATTGTGCCGCTAATAACTTTTGAAGGATTTTTTTTTTGTTAGGGCCCGTTTCCACTGGCGAATGGGATCCAAAGGGATGCTATGCTGCTAAGCATCACTTCCACTCCTATTCGCGTCACTTCCGCATCAGGAGATGCGGCCGTCCATGGGATGAGATGGGGCGCGGATGCGACCATGCAAGAATCTGCAGCATAGTGCAGATTCTCGGATCACTATGCACCGGTCTGGATAACCAGCACCCAATGGAAACTGTTCCATTGCCATGCATTGGTTTTAGTTCTGTTGTAGTGCGAACGGGCCCTAAAGGAATAAATTATAACCATAATCTTTCATTGTTCAATCCAAAGAGAATCTATGGAGCTCTCCTTTGAGTAAAATATTAAAATATTATCCTGAATTTTAAAAAAGACATCCATGTAATTGCAATTTCTCTACCTTTGTAGGACCACCAGGAACACCTGGCCGAGCAGGAGCCAAAGGTAAAAGAATTGATGATGACCGACAGAGGTGGAATTTCTTTTCACCTATAGAAAAACTAGGACAAAATATTGTTTCCTGTGTGATTTTACTTTGCAAGCTAGTGATAGGATGAAAATAGTAACTTTATCTTTCTGATGGCTTATCTTTCAGGTGATCCAGGAGACCCAGGAAGAGTTGCTTCCGGTACGTTATACTTTAGTCTTCTTAGTAAAGATGATCTATTCTCCTTCTGCTAGTAGAAGTTATCAAGGAGCACATGACTGATTCATCTGGTGATTGAATGACACTTTTCTGATTGGCTGGATGGTCACCATCAGCCAACAGACAAAGCAAAAATAAAACATGATCCAATGATCATGACCACCCAATAACAGAAGTAGATGAACTGATAACTTAATCGCAAGCTTTACCCTGCAAGATGAATTCTCCTAAGAGAGTTGATCATCTCCATGTCCCACTCAGTGCAAGTGTACTTGAAGCCAAATCATCTGCACAACAGAGAAGCGAATAGTATTTTTCAAACATGACCGTAACATGGCAGCTTCCACGTTCCTCTCATTTAACATATTATTTTAAGGCTTCCGGCATTATTACCAAAATTGACAAAACTAACATTCTGTCTATCAGCTTTCAATTCAGACAGTATTTTTTTCCTTTTCAGAGATTGGCTCATATGCAGTTCCAGGACCACCAGGACCAGCAGGACCTGTGGGCCCACCAGGATCTTCCGGTGTTCCAGGTATGTTAGTACTCTAGTACATACAAGCTACAAAAGGTAGATATATTGTATTTAATTTTTATTGATTTTTATATACTTGACCTTAAATAGTTGACGTTTAAAGTAAACCAGAGACGCTGACAAGGCAAGATTTGATAGTTATCTGGGGCTTTCTCAAGCCCCTCCCACGCATGCGCAGAAGACCCCGACTGACGTGACTTAGCCAGTTACCTGGGCTGATCGCGGCTGAATGGCAGACCGTGGGAGGACAGCGAAGGACTCACATGTGCTTATGGGGCTGGAGGAAGCCCCGGGTAGGTATCAAATCTTGCGTTGTCAGTGTCTCTGGTACACTTTAAAGTCTAAGTTCTCCAGAATATATAAAAGATTTGTTGATGGAGATTGGGGTGTCGATACATCCACTGATTGCATATATCTCTGGTATCCCAGAGGATATATTTCTAATGCAGCTTCCTCCTCTGTTCCCAGTTTCCCTGCCACAACTTTTTTATTTCAAAATACTGTTCAAGATAGCCACACCCACCTCATCTTGACTCACATTCATAAAAAAGTAACTTCAATCTGGTAGTTCCTGATAAAAAATTTAGGATTTGGAATATTATACTTTTTTGCAAACCCAATAATTAAGTCAACATTTACTGATTTATTTATTTATTTGTTTGTTTGTTTTGCAACAGGTCCAATTGGTCCAGCTGGTATTCCCGGAGCTCCAGGTAAAATAAAATGATATATTCAATATACTGACTTTTTGGCTGTGTATAAACATTTTTATTACTTATGTGGATGTGTTTTGGACAAATATGCTAAAATATGATTTATTTGATCAGGTGCCAAAGGTGCCCGTGGTGACCCTGGCGATCCTGGCCTTACAATCTCAAGACCAGATAGTAAGTTATTTCTTGAAAACTGCTGTGGAAATTGCATGAATTTGCATTAAACACACCCCATTTTAGTTCATATAATTGGGCATTTTCTTTAAAAAAAATTGCTTTTCTTCGCATCATTCTCGTTAATGTGCCCATTTTTAAATACACAATATATACAAAGATGCATGTCTCAAAGGTAATTAGATGACATTGCAGTCTTTCAAATATCAAATGCCAGGAGTTATTGTTCCACAAGGTACTTCCACTGCTGCACATGCATCAAATTGCTCTCTGTGGCAGCATTTTCCCATTAACCAGTTTTTCACAGTGATCATAATATAAAATAAGAGTTCAGATTTTACATGACGATCAGGTCTTCCTTGGGAATCAGTTGGGAGATGGTTGAGAATAATAAACAGTTCCATCTATCGCCAAATCCTGAATAGTAGTATATGGAAAGCAATGAGAGGAAAGTCCTACGAAAGGGACATGAGCAGCAACTGAAAGATAACATAGGTTCTAATGCCCGGTACACACCATGCAATTTCCCATCAGATAGGTCGAATTGATAATTTCCAACAGGTCTGATCTGATTTCCGATCATCTTTCTAATCAATTTTCTGATCACTTCTACACAAAATCAATCAGAAAAAAATGTTTAAAAATCAGATTGGAGCTGTCGAAAATAGGTTTGATTTACATCTGATGGGAAATTGCATGGTGTGTACCAGGCATAAGATTTCCCTGCTCTATTCAAAACTTAAGGAAAAGTGCTAGCTAGCCTTTTACTTCAAGACTTTGTACATTAATATTAGAGCAAAAATACTTTATGGCTGCCCCCCATACACATATATAGTTACAAATTCATAATAGAAACAAGGTCTTTAAAATGTTAACTCATAGTGATATAATATGCATAAAAAAACATTAAAATTCCTATAATTACACATTTACTTTGACTCTATTGTAATAACAGATTGTAAAACCGATGCTAATTTCTCTTTCACGATAGTATGAAGTATTGTAGCCCCAGTTGTATCACAAACCTGATCAGTAAACAATAAGATGATTAAAAACTTAGAAGTTATTTTCTTTGAAAAGCAGATGTCAGAACACTCAGTGGCTTTTAAAACTAGAGAGTGCTGAAATCTGGTGAAAGTAAAAACAAAACAAAAAAAAAGGATATGGAGCTTATGAATTTCTCATATAGGTCAACTCTCATAATGAGGACCAGTAGGGAAGCTTAATATCTACTGAACTCCCCCACTCCAGGTAACCTCAGGCATAGTATTTTTTATATTCTCGGTATGAATTGCCCAGGTTTGTGATACATGCACATAAGCTTGCGATGCATATTGTTAATAAGAAGATAATGCCCATTTGTCTGTGATGATGGATTATAATGGGGTGGGGGCAGAGACATGGGAGGATAACACATGGAGAAAGCAGGTGATATAGGCTCACCAGAGTCCAACAAAAAACAAACAAACACGTTTATCCAATTTGCCAATATTTTGCAAATATCGGCATCAAGCAAATCTGCAGAATCTAGGCAGAATCTAATTTCTCTCCTATCTGTTCGTGGAAAAAAAATATCATGATCTGTAAGACAAAATGTAACAACTGTATAATATTTTTTTGTTACAGCTTCAATGTTGCAACAAGCTCTACCAGGACCTCCCGGACCACCCGGACCCCCAGGTACAATGACTGAAGGCTTGATGCTCTCTAAAGGGCTCTTGATTGAAATTCAAATAAAAATAATACCTTTGAAAAAACATCTACTTAAACATAATGTGTTGCAATGCAATGTTCCCCAACCCTGTCCTCAAGGCCCACCAACAGTGCATGTTTTGTGGAAATCCACACAGGTAGTTAATCAGCTCTGCTGAGACACTAATTACCTCACCTGTGAATTTTTGTGGTTTCCTGCAAAACATGTACTGTTGGTGGTACTTGAGGACAGGGTTGGGGAACTGTGTTATATAGGACATCAGAGCTCTATATGTTCGTTTGACTGGCAAGCTTTAATATCAGGAATGCATCCTGTTTACCTGTTGAAGTAAATATGTCTGTAACTTAAAGAGAAACTCCAACCTAGAATTGAACTTTATCCCAATCAGTAGCTGATACCCCCTTTTACATGAGAAATATAATGATTTTCACAAACAGACCATCAGGGGGCGCTGTATGACTGATTTTGTGCTGAAACCCCTCCCACAAAAAGCTCTGGGTACCGCGGTACCCTGGGCAAACTGCCACAATGTAACAATGTTCACAGACAGGAAATGGATGTTTATAGCTGTCTGTAAAGCCAGAACAGCTAGAAACAGCTACATAACCTGCCCACAGTAACAATGTCACCATGTAATACATGTGATCTGGGAGAGGAAAGATTTTACAATGAGCAAACACTGACTAAATCATTTATACATAATTATGGTAAAAAATGAAGCACTTTTTTTACTACATTATTTTCACTGGAGTTCCTCTTTAAGAGAAACTACATTTACCGACTTGGTAGTTGATCATTATCAATTGTCCTTTAAAAAAACAAAAATAAATCTTCCCTATGTATTTCAAGTATTTTAGCCAACAGTTTTTTACAAACAAACCTTTGTTTTCTCTGATGACGCTCAGGACCTCCGCATATTTTGACTATAACAGCTGCTTAACATTGTTTAAACCTGCTTTTGGGTATTTATATGTTTCTAGTATTCCAAATTAAAAATGATATTAACAAATAACACAAATCACATTCGTTTTTTAACTAACCTTTATATATACATATACAAAAAATCTATACATTCCAGGGGCGTAGCAATAGGGGGTGCAGAGGTAGCGACCGCATCGGGGCCCTTGGGCCAGAGGGGCCCCGAAGGGCCCTCCCTTAACTACAGAATTAGCTCTCTATTGGTCCTATGCTCATAATAATGACTTCTGTAGATACTTTGGATAGTAGTAATCATTAACAAACTTCTCCCCATCCCCTTCTTGTACCTCTGACACTGTAGCTGCCATTGGCAGATTTTGGTGCGCCGCATAAATTGTTATGTATAGTGCTTGGGGGGCCCCATTGTAAAACTTGCATCGGGGCCCACAGCTCCTTAGCTACGCCACTGATACATTCCCTTATAAAAAAATAGTAAACCTGTACATGAGAGCTAATTAAAACAAACCTATCCTGAACATAAACTTATCAGATAATTATATGTGCAGTACTAGTGGTAAACTTTAGTAGTGTAGAAGAGAGTCTCACTTTTTTTTTTTTTGCATTTTTAAGCCTGGACTCTAAACAGCAGCCATGACAGTTTCATGTAAAATCAGCTTTATAGAACGGCAAAATAAGCTGTTCACAGCCTCATTTGCATAGATAACCGAACTAGTTTTTTCAACCATGCAGTGCAGGGAAATAGAAAGGAACGTCAGGCAATTTTTAGTAGGACTAGAACTATAGGTACCTGTGTTTATCTTATGATGTCCAACCAAAGCAATACAAGTTTTCCCACACTGGACTCAACACTTTTACGGATAAACATCCGATTTCTTTATTACATATAAGTGCGGATACAGCAAACAGATAGCACAACATTTCGGGCCAATCGCCCTTTATCAAGTGCTTAAACATTTTATCTTTATATTTTATCTAACATTTAGCTTTTATCTTATGATGCCACATGTCAGTTCAGGTACCCTTCAAAAATATGTTTCAAATTTAAGAAAGTCCTCCACCTATATTGAGTAATTTTATGTTTGGTGGTGCATGACTGAAATATCCTGCATTATGCTCAGCTTATTTAATAACAGCATTAATATTATCTTACAAAATGTTGGCTGTTTTTGAATGGTATTTATATATATTTGACTTCAAACTAAACACATATTGTTTGTTATTTAGGTGCTTCTATCCAGGGTCCACCAGGACAAGCAGGTGCTCAAGGTCCTCCAGGACCTGCAGGTCCAGCAGGTCCAGCCGGTGCATCCGGTCTAGCAGGCGCAGCAGGACAACCAGGTCAGCCCATACTAAATTATTAATAACCAATAGTAAGCTGTCAAGATATTGTGCAACACAAGAGTATACCGGTATATCTGTGTTTGTTCTATTGTTAGAATAACCTCACATCCGGAATAAATTGTAATTTGAACAAAGCAAACTGTAATAGCCATAAAGTTTATTAGTGAACATAAGAAAAGCATTGAAGCAAATTAGTTGATAAAATAGCTGTTTCACAGGCCAAATAAGATATTGAATTCCATTGCAGCTTTCCTCTTTCCCCTTTTGACTGTAGCTTCTGAGTGGGCCAATCAGGTGTTATATGTGGCATTAAAAGTAGGAGGAGCAACAGATAGCAACTTATATTTCACAGCATTTCCATTTAACAGTGGAAAACATGTGTCCTCTACAAGAATGGATATACTGTATGCTTGTAGTTTACACAAAGCACATGAACAGTTGTAGGACCAAAACCTGCTGATAGGAGCCCTTTTACATACCGATGTCTGTATGTTTATATGCATAGGAGCACACATGGGGGTAAGCACAGCTACACAATGCTTTTTTTAACTTTCAATTACAAGGTAATACTTACAATTTATAATAATCATAATGACTGGTTTGAGAATTTGCTATTTCGCATCTGGGTTTTGTTAGACCTTAAAGAAAAGTTATACTTAGAGAAATATGGAGGCCAATCCAGATAGAAATATGGCCTCAGTTTATATTACAGTTATCCCAATTATTAGCTCATTAGCCAGCAGCAGGTTACTGCTCTATGCATAGGTACAATGGGGTTCATTCCAGTGCTTTTCTCTTGAATTATATCACTTTACTTATTTTTTTATCTCAACTATAAGGAGGGCTTATTCAAGAGATAAGTAGATAAAGAAATGTATCTTGTTTTACAGCAGATATTCTTATTCAATTCATGTTTTCTTCTAAGTTTTCTCCTATGTCATAATGATTCATCTTCTGTTTAACACAAGTGTTCAGCACTCTGCAGTTGAAAAAGTACTGTCAGTAGGTAAAAAGTACTGTCAAAATTATTCTGAGTATTTTCCTGCTTGTTGGTGAAAATATCACCTAGGAGAAACCTTACGAGAAAAAGTGAATTAAATAAGGGCCACAAACAAATACATTATTCACTTAGACAGATAAACAAAGCTAATTAATACGTTAAACAGATAAGCATTTATTCATTTAAAGCAGAATTGTCAGCCACAAAATCAAATTCTATTTATCAACTGCTCTGGGTTTATTATGTAGTCTACATGCAGTCTGCATTGGAAGCATGCCAATATAATCATAACTGTTTCTGCCGTAGTGAATCTTAGCCTGGCTTTATTCAGGTATATTGCTGGGAAGCTTGTTATCTCCCCTCCCACATTCCTGCTCCTCACTGATTGGCTAAGGGCAGTTCAGTGTGACAGGAGGCTGAGAAGGGAAATACACCTCACTCCTCTGCAGAAGCTGCTGAAATACAATATACTATAATGTGCTTACATGTGTTTACAAAGCAAGCTAGATATAAAAGTGAAGTTTCTAGGGGAGGAAATGACATCAGGATTGGCTTCAGTCAGAGGTTGTAAAGATGGAAAATGTCTGGAACAGTTTTCTCTTTATTAATACTGAAATCAAATTAATAAAGTGAGCTAGTTCATTACATATGTAACATACATTTTGAGAACCAACTCCAAATATTTACAGATAGTATATTCTGCAACATTGTTCCAGTCTTCCAACTCAAGTCTCATGCAGTAATGAAATGCCATTTAATGCCATAAAATTAGTTTATTAATTAAAGAAAGACAGAATAATTGGATATATGAAGACTATATATAGATATACTGTATATATATATATATATATATATATATATATATATATATATATATATATATATATATAGGAACATTATTATACTGTTTAATACTGTGTAATAAACCACATTTGTTTTGCTTATTGTCTTGTTTAGGAGAAGGTAAAGCAGGAGCTCCAGGACCACCAGGCCCAGCAGGTCCAGCAGGCCCAGCAGGTCCAGCAGGCCCAGCAGGTGCAGCAGGTCCCCCTGGTCCTGCAGGATCAGCAGGTATGTAATCACTGAATGGTTAATCTTAACCTGCCTACTGAGCTAAACATAAAAGATTTTGTACTAACTGAATCTTGTCATCTTTTGTACAGAAGCTGCCGGCACTGGTCCTGCCGGACCTCCTGGCTCGCCAGGTTCTAAAGGAGACCCAGGTATTTGAAATCAAAACAGACTGTAAAAAGTACATCTCTTTGTCTACACATAGGAAGGTGTGTTCTTATAACATTACCATGTAAAGTAAGTTTGCGGCCGTGATTGAGATAGCAAGTCCTTTAATGGTAACTGTACTTAATTATCATTCAGATTACCCTGCGCCCAAAGGAATGGGTGGCGTACTAATACATTTGCACTTAGGGGGCCCATCATCCGACTCTGAGGCCCTGGGAAACTGCCTACGTTGCCCCTATGGAAGCGCCAGCCCTGCCTAAAACACACCTGGCATATACTGAGAACTAACTGAACTGATAACCGTGTAGAAAATTCCTTTGTTTCAGTCACCTTTAGATACTGAATCCCAGCTGTAAAACTCTGCTTTTCTGTGGTCAACTATTTATTAATGTATAAAACATCTGATTTATTCAGCCCCATCTTGAAACATATACCAAGCTTAAAGCGGATCCGAGATGAAAAACTAACTATAACAAGTAACTTGTGTATATATCTTATCTAAAGTTTAGATCGTTTACACAGCAAATATAGCTGCAAACAGCTTTAATACAAAATGATTATTTCTTTCTGTGATACAATGACAGCAGCCATGTTGTTTGTAAACATTACACAGAGGCAGGCTTATCTGTACCCTCTGCCTCTGAAATCAATGGCTAGTAACACCTCCTCCTCCTCCTGCCCAGACTGAGCTCCCATAAACCCTTGCTGCCAAGGCTCTCTGAAAACCTGTGGGCGTGGTTTATTAAGTTTATAGGGAATTAGAGTATTAAAACAAAAACAAAAAAGTATTTGGCTTGAGGATTGCCCTATAAACAAAAAGAAAGGAACACAATTATGCAATGAGTAAAAGTTCACCTCGGATCCACTTTAAATAAGAAATGTTTATATCCAAATCCATCTCACATCAAGGGAAATAATCAAGAATTATTTTTTTTCCATAGGTGATCCAGGTCAAAGGGGCATGCCAGGACAACCAGGTAAAACAAATAGATGTTTTGTTTCAGTGGAGAGAGCAAGATTATGCGATCATGAACTCAATTTGCCATAACACGTTAAAATTGACAGCCCTCTAAACGTAAAAATGAAAAAACAACTGAAACGTAAAATAAAACTCAATCTCTTCACTTTCACATGACATTATCCTATAACACAAATGCCCGAGTGCATGTATGAAACAAGACAAAATCTAGATAGCTTTTAATAAATTCTACTGCTATATCTTCATGCCTGTAACCCAGTTTTCTCAGTGTAAAAATGTAGGCTGAACTCTTTATTTGTTCCTTTTATTTATGAAATATTTCCCCTAGCTAATACTAAAATTATCTCTGCATTTTAACTTCCTCTGTGACCATAATGCCACTCATCCTAATATGTGCATGCTCCCCAGTAATGGGCTTGGATCAGTGGGAGGAAATCCACTTGCTGGCCAAGCAGCAGTAATCAGGTGTTGCTGCTCACAGTGAAGACTTGATGCAGGTTTCTATTGGGAGGGATAACACAGTGTTACTGCTGCTTGCAGGTGGATTACCTCAGTACTTCCACCTCCCAGTCTGACACTGGCTTGGATAGTCCTAAACTGAAATTTCCAACTTCCAAAGATTAGATGAAATTATTGCAGATATATAATCTCCAGGAAGAGAAACTTCATACCTAGGAATCTTCTAGCCAATGTTACATAAATGTAGGTAGCCTATCAAGCCTTCTTACTCTCAATCTCTAAATTGTGTCGGCTATAATTGGGGCATTTACTAAACTGAATAAAAAAATCATTTTATTCTGGTTTATTCTATCATGACTGAATTTTTAAACAAAATTATATGAAGCGCAAAAAACGTTTTTTTATCCTCTTCATAGTATAAAAAGTTGGTAGTCCAAACAAAACAGGCGTATACAGAGACAGAAGTTCATTGTGCTGGAAAAAAATGACTCTCTCCTGCTTTTAAGATAGTCTCAATGGCCTCAATTCACTAAGTTTATCTCCTGTCTTTAATAATGTTTCTAGAGTTATCACCATGGTGATAAGGAATGTAGTATTCAGGTAACATTTTACCTCAGGCAAACATAGAGTTAACTCTTCTGTCTTTAAGTTAATGTGAGATCTCTAAAGTTAACTCTTCAATCCTTAAAATAACTCTAAAATTCTAAAGTTAAAGACAGGCTGTTAATTAACTGCATGTGAAAATAACTGTGTAGGAGGTAACTTAAGGACTGAAGTGATAAGATAAGTCTCTCGCTGTGAAAACTTATCTCTACACCTTAATAAGGCAAGATCAATGTGTGATGGTAAGTTTTCTCTTGCCTTATTATCACCAGCATGATCTTAGTAAAATGAGGCCAATGTGTCAATTTTATGATTCAGCTTAAGAAATTAATTTTACAGACATTCTACAATATATATATATATATACAATATATGTGTAACGATTGCAGAATCGTCTCCGTGGTCAGCGCACCAGACGTGCGCTGACGCGGCGGATTTCCTCCACAAGCGTATAATTGAGGACACCCAGGCTAGGTGCTATGCACCTGCAGAGGGAAATTCCTGTCGGCAGGTGGAGCTGTGGAGTGCAGAGGAACAGCTCCTCTGCCCTACCACACACGCCAGACAGGAATTGTACGAAGGGAAGAAACGCAATCGCAAGAGAAGCGATTGAGAGTGAGCACAGAGACAGATTGTGTGTGTGTGCATAAAATTAGTCGCCAACCCGCGACTGTGCACACACCACAGCAGATAAGAAGCAGGAACGCGATCGCGAGAGGTGCGATCGCCAGACGTGACACAAGGTTACAGCAAGGCGGAGCACGAGAGTAGCAAAGGCACAGCAAATAAAACAATAAGGAGATACAGAAAATAACAAACGCTAGCTAACCGTGAACACCGCACTCATTCGCAAAAGTGCACGCGGTTATGCGTGGTCTCCACGTGATAAGCACAATAGAGACAAGCACGCCTAACTAACCATTAACAGACAAACATGAAACAGAGGACGCGAGCGCTTGCTTAACGGTTACCTCACCGAGCCTCCAGCAAGCGCAGCAGACAAGACAGACACACGAAAACAGGGACAAGCGACAGAAGGATCCCCAGCGCTAGCGAAAAGTGGCTAGCGCGATCCCAGAAGACAGAACAAAAGGATCCCCAGCGCTAGCGAAAAGTAGCTAGCGCGATCCCAGGAGACAGAGTAGCAGAACAGAAGGATCCCCAGCGCTAGCGAAAAGTGGCTAGCGCGATCCCAGAAGACAGAACAGAAGGATCCCCAGCGCTAGCGAAAAGTGGCTAGCGCGATCCCAGAAGACAGAACAGAAGGATCCCCAGCGCTAGCGAAAAGTGGCTAGCGCGATCCAAACACAGACAGAACAGATGAGGTAGGCGGAAACAACCGCTGTTCCAACCTACACTCCAGACTCAATCAGAAGGATCCACAGCCGCTAACGCTAGGGCTTGTACGATCCAAACACAAGACAGACGGAACAGGCAAAACAGATAATACAACCTGACTGGACTAGAAGAGGAGCCTAAAGCAACCCCCAGGAATTAACTATACTAGATAGCAATGGCTGACACTCCAGCAGTGTCCATGAGGAACAGACCATGGAAGGGAAATGTCCAGCAAAGCATTCTGGGAGCAGAATGCTTTTATAGTGCCAGTCATCAAGAGAAGGCAGGTAAGGGATTTGCATGACTAATGTATGCAAATCCCTCAGCAACACAAGCTGCAAAACTGACAGAAGGTCTCTTTTAAAAAGACCTGCAGTATGCAGACGTGAACAGTGGTCAAAACGCTGCCTGTCTGCACAGGCAGCTGAGCAGATTCTCACAATATGGTTAAAGATAGAAAAATGTATGACCAATTTTGACCATAACTGTATAATGCTTATTTTTACAATTACAAAGCAATTGTGTTCTAAACATTTACTTTGACTTATGTCATGACCTCTGCGTAAAGCTTTATTCTAGAAGAAGACATTAGTTTCCAATTCATTTTTTCTCCTAAGTGTTCTCCTAGGTAATATTTTACATCTTATCAATAAAATACATTTTAAGCCACCAGCAAGCAAGACAATACTAATTTTGACTGTATTTTTCACCCTCTTTTTGATACTGTTTCAATTTCTGAAGTGCTGAAACATAATTTAAAAAAAAATGATATTATCTCCTAGGAGAAAACCTAGGAGAACAAGTGAATTAGATTGAGTCCATAATGTACTATTCAAATGCAGCTGCCTTCCATATTATGTTCCTTTTAGACTGCTTGTTTAGAGCCTAAAGTTGGTCTACAACACAATCCTTGTGTGCTTTTGGTTGATGTGTCATCACATCAACCTTCGCTGTCCTGTACTGTTGGTTGCTCACTTTTACTCAAAATTTTGGTAACATTTTGAAGCAATTAAAGTAAACTCCAAAATCTTTAGATAAAAGTTGTGTCTGCCATTTTGGAATCCAGATTTTTAACTATTGTGAGCCACAATTATAAATTATATATCCTAACTACGTCATGGTATTATTTACAAATATATACAACTGCTGTCTTGCAGGACAACCAGGTGATCCAGGTCAACCAGGAATTCAAGGACCACCAGGCCGTGATGGTCAGTATCTTTGCTATCTAAAAATAATAATAATAATTTAGCATTGTAATTGTTTAATTTACATAAGTTTCATCTGCTTATTACAGCAATCATATAAAAACAGAGAAACATTTTTCTTTTATTTTGACATTACAGCTGTTGGACCTGCCGGACCTCCAGGAAGCCCAGGATCTCCAGGTTCTCCTGGATCGCCAGGAAGCCCAGGTCAACCAGGACAACCAGGAGAAAGAGGTAATTTGTACTTTTTATTATTTTATATGCCAGATCCCAGGGGGTATTTCTAAAACAGTCAGGAAAACATCACTTTTTTAGAGTTTTAAATAATCAAAATAATAATAACAATAATAGGTATTTAAAGGCCCCTGAGAATGTCTGGAAAACATTTTTTGAACACCCTAAGTATTCTTCTACTAAATGAAGCAATTTATATGGGGGGATTAAGAGGTATCTAAGATAATTTTGTATGCATTAGGGAATACTTAATAAATGTTGACTTTCACAAAAATGGTACATTGAAACATGGTTTAATAATTTAGATTGTAAATATACATTAATTTGCTTAATAGCTCTCCAAAGAACAACATGATATCAACTGGAAAATCATTTATCCACCAACAAAAGCATTAGAACTTGCCTACACTATAAGGTGTCATTAGGAGAGTGGAACTGCAGCTAAGATTCAGCCAGGACAGAGGATATAATTAGGTTAGATGACAGGACTATGAGTAAACTTGGGAAGAAGATATGGTTTGAATTAGGCAATGAGATTAGAAGTAGGCTCGGGCACAGGGCACTGGATAGGTAGGGATTTACATAAGGTTTACGAGCCTAAAGAACGATAAGAATAGAATAAGGGCTAGAAGATGTTAACATTGGCATTTGTGGCATTTAATAGTCCACATGTTTCTAACAGATTAAGGTGCCCATACAGTACTTCATTTTCCGCCGAGCAAGTAATCGATCGACTTTATTGGGCAATCAACAACAGTGTAGTTGATTGAAAGATGATTGACTAATAGCCCACACACTGTAAGTGAGATCTTATATGATTCTCCTTCAATAATCAACCTGAATGATGTTGAACATCCATAACCTGAAACCAAAAATAGTTTCTGTGTTAATCGAAATCATGTAAACAATAGACGATTCCTTCACAACCAACCAATAGTTTCCATTCTGTCTGATCAGTATAATCTTTTCTGTTTTTAGGGTCTAAAAGCGTATGAAAAAATGGCACCGCTTTTAGATCCTAAAATCCAGAAGTAATCATGCCGCTAGGGAGGTATACAATTCTTCTTTCATGAGGATGACATTACAGGATAATATAATCGCCTGTGTGTGATGATGTATTCCCCGATCACAAATCTGATATGGTTATATCTACTTGCAGGAGAAGCTGGTATCCCAGGTGCTCCCGGTATTCCAGGAAGTTCCCGAGGTGAGAAAACATTGTCTCTAGTCCATATAAATTAAATGTACTTTGTCATAAATTAGCCATTTGTATTGCAATACACTTTTACTTGCCTTTTAAAAGAACAGGTGAAGGATCATGTTACATGGCTACATACAAGTTTGCCAATGAGAAACGTTTACAATTGCAGATAGTTTCCAGATTTTTGCGCATGATGATTTATTTGCAACCTTTGTATGACATTCATGAAATATTAATCATTTTTTGTTTACCTTTTTATTTTAGGTCCACCTGGATCAAGACCTGGCGGCCCAGGCCCACCCGGTCCTCCTGGTCCACCAGGTCCTCCTGGCCCACCCGGTGAGCCTGGCAGCTCTGGCCGTGGAGCAGAAGAAGTCCAACAGTACATTGCCCAATACCTTCAAAGTAAGCGACTGCCCATGCCTCTTACACTCATTCTGCAAAGCACTGCAGGCCTGGCCATTGTCATGTCAATGGCAAAGCTTGTTCTGGTGCAAGTGCAAAATTTTGATACCTGACCTCTTGAGTTCCGCCAGATATTTTTAAAATATTGGTTGAACTTAGGGATGCTCAATGAGGTGCTAATAGTTGATGCAAATGTGACATTTGCAAAATAATTAGCAACAAATATACATCAACTTGGAATGAATTGCATCTCTTTGACCATTCCTAGTTGATTCTGATGGACATATGTATTTTTCCAAAACACTTCGCTCAATGGCTAAAGCTTAGCAATTTCTCCTTGCAGGAGTAGAATTCTAATTTTGTAATCAGGGCCAGAACAGCTTCTGCATGGAGCTTGTTTATTCTCCCCTTGTTTGTGGGGGGTTGCTACTATTTCCACTCACAACCCAAGAGCATACTAATAGGCCAAAACATTAGCCCTGAAAGGTTAGACTGTGAGTTCCTCTGAGGAACAGTTAGTAACGTGACTTGTTTGAACTTTTCTGCAAAACTGGGTGAAAAAGGTTTTGATGTTATATAAATGTACAATAATAATAACTACAGGATGTAACTGTCAGATGCATGTCCTCAAGTGATTTCTGGGAATGAAACAAATGAGCCATTTTTTTTATTTATACAAGTTGTTTGGCATAACAAGTGTAAGACAAAGGCATTGTTTGCTGTTGCAACCTGGGGTGACAGGTTAGGATACCCTACAGACATTAAAGGGATCCAAGCAGCTTTTTTTTCGGCAGTTTGTCCTTGTTTCTAATAGCTGTATGAGCTCCCCCCCCCCCCCCCTTCCCTCTGCCCTTATTTGTCCAGGTAAGGGGTGAATGTAATCAAGTGTGACTTCTGTTTGAAGTACAGTGTCCTGAAAAAGCATGAAAACCTCACCAGCATAAGTCCATTGAACAACTACAGACTAATAATGTGAATTTCTTCTTATGTAGGTGAAAATGTCAGAAATTACCTTGTTGGACCTCAAGGACCACCAGGGCCACCAGGAGACAGTGGACAGGCTGTGGACTATGCAGAACTGGCAAGTCGTGTCATGAGTTATATACGAGGTAAGTAATGAGAATCCAGAGTCATGAGAAACAGGGGCGTAGCAATAGGGGGTGCAGAGGTAGCGACCGCATCGGGGACCTTGGGACAGAGGGGCCCCCGAAGGGCCCTCCCTCAACTACAGTATTAGCTCTCTATTGGTCCTGTGCTCATAATAATCAATTCTATAGACACTTTGAATAGTGGTAATCATTAACAAATTGTTCCCCATCCCCTTCTTGCACCTCTGAGACTGTAGTTGTCATTGGCAGGTTTTGGTGCGCTGTATCAATTGTTATGTATAGAGTGGTTGCGGGGCCCCAATGTAAAACTTGCATCGGGGCCCACAGCTCCTTAGCTACGCCACTGATGAGAAATATTCAGTATACACATTAAACTGTTTATTAAGCCACCAGCCCTGACACATTCACCTTTCAGCCACACAATAGTCAGACCACACAGAGTTGAAATATGATTGGATGGTTAGGTGAATGATACACAACTTATTTCAGTGGCTCCTTATTAATGAGATCTTTTTACGATATTTTAAGACAGATAATTAAGAAACTGTTTCTTTTTTGTTTTGCTTTTGTGTATCCTTAGGTTCTGGATTAACTTCAACTGACCATGATGTAGGAACCGTCCTAGGTCCAGCAGTGACTTATGATGAGATTCTCTCCATGTTGCACAGTAAGATGATATTTCACTCATATTAACAATCATAGCAAGATCATTGTTAAAAAGGAACTTTACTAAATATAATGTAATTAATACAATTATTTAGTCAGTGTTTGCCCATTTTAAAATCTTTTCTGACCCTGATCTACATTCTGAAGTTTATCACAGGAGGTGACATCTTTACTACTAGCTGGTGCATCACTGACAAATGTTTGCTGTTGTGTGTTCAGAAGTCAATAGCAATAATACCTGATCTCCCAGAATTCTCTGGGAGAAGAATTCCGTATAGCTAAACAGCCTAAGCTGAACATCACAGGGAGGGCAGAGTTACATACCAATATACACCAATATATAGCTATAAAAAGCATTTCTGATGCTGAAACCGGGGAAAATTAATGAAAAAGTAGTGATCCTGAATAATTTACTTCATTCTACTTAATGTCACTGAAGTTCCTATTTAATTTAATTATTTTCCAATTATAGTGATGTGTTCTTCAGGAGAGGTGAGGCACATTACCTCCCACGTACAATTAGAGTTGTTGTTAGCAGCTATTATTACTCTCCGGTCGCCTCCACCAGTGTTTTGTAGATAGTCATACTCCTACTTGTTGTTATAGTTTTTAGTGTTGTCCCTAAAAACCTCAGAGGAGAGTGACCAACCAGCACCTGTTTAGCAGACCTGAATACTGAGTGGGGATGGTTATTTCTTGCTTTGACGGTGGTTGATGTTATTGCAACCCACCTTGGTTTAAAGTCTCAGAGGTTTGGTAACCACCCAGAGTCATTCTTCCATATAGCTGACAAGCATTCAACCTTTTGTCCCTCTATGCACATTTTGCAAGGCACCAATTTAGATATGTGTAGCTGCATTATCCTTAAAATTAAATCTCTATTAAAATCTTAATTTTGACAACTGCCACTAAAACAGGGAACCCATTGGAAGAATTATCTTCAATTCGTGTTCCAATAACAGCTGTTTAATTTCGGATTTACTCTATTTTTTAAACCGGTGTCAATTGTGACCAGGAAAGATGTGATTAGGGTAATCCTTTCACTGGAGACAGCAAACAGTAACTTGGCAGAGGTTATAGCCTTTCCCCGCACCATAAAAACTAAAACAACAAATAAAATATTGTCTGCAGTTCTACCTTAAGGGACCACTATCGCGAAAAAAAATAAAATGTAAAATACATGTAAACACATACAAATAAGAACTACATTTCTTCCAGAGTAAAATGAGCTATAAATTAAATTACTTTTCTCCTATGTTGCTTTCACTTACAGTAGGTAGTAGAAATCTGACAGAACCGCAGTTTGGGCTAGTCTATCTCTTCATGGGGGATTCTCAGCATGTACTTTATAAAGTATGTATTCTTTATAAAGACACTCCCTGAAAAGGATTTATACAAAGATGCTGGTCAGTTTCCCAGCTGGCTTCACACTTTTTTGGGCAGTTGGATGGCGCTGTCATTCCCTAAGTGCTTTTGAAAATAAAGAAAGCCCTGAGAAACTCCCATGAGAGGTTGGGCTACTCCAAACCTTTCGGTTCTGTCAGATTTCTACTACTTACTGTAAGCGACTGCAACAAAGGAGAAAAGCAATTTATGGCTCATTTTACTCTGGAAGAAATGTACATCTTATTTGAATGTGTTTACATGCATTTTAAATGTTACGATTTTCACGATAATGGTCCTTTAACCGTTAAAGACAGATATCTTGTGGTTAGAAATACAAGCGTGTTTGTGAACATGGGCAGGCCTCTCAGGCCTGGCACGACGTTGCTTATAAGGCACTGCACCACCACCGTTTCTTCAATGTCAGCAATTAAAAATTCGCAGACTCACAACTGCATCTGACAAATGCCAACATTTGCATATTGCCAGTCGAAGCCAAATCTTATAAACCCCTAAACAAAAAATCACTGAGCTCAGACACCAGTGCCATTTTACGTTATTTATGGTTGCTCCTGTGTTTTCTAGGTCATGGACTACAGATTGGCATTCCAGGACCACCCGGACCACCAGGCTTGCCAGGATTGCCTGGGTCTAATTTTGGTGGTGATTTGTCAGCTTTACTCCAAAGTAAGAAACAATGTCAAAATTCTGAAATTATCCGTTACATACATACCAGGTATAGGAGTGGTTGTACCAACTGAGGTTGATTTATTTAATTGAAAAAAAAAATCTTTAAATGTAGATCTCTTCCCAAAAGTATCATAAAGGTGGCGACTAACAGTCCAACTTCTAGCGAAAAATCATTCGAGCGATCAGAAATTCTAATTGGATTGGTTGTAAATAATCTTTGTTGATGGGCACAATCAATTACATACGATTGTAAAAATCAGTCGTCCGATTGGATTTTCGTAGAACCAAAATTTGGATTTTCTTGTTGTTTGGGATTGATAGGAAGCAAAGATTGGTGCATTACTGGTGTAGTGAATGATTTCACTTCCGATCAGAATTTCTGATCGCTCTAACGATTTTTCGCTAGACATTGGATCGTTAGTGGCCACCTTAAGTCTAACCTTAGCACCTCCCCGGAAAGCAGCTGTTAGTTATTTTATAGTTATTTTATCGTTGAGTTGGTGACAAACATTTGAAAGTGTAATATTTGAATTAATAGAAATCTGTCATGATTTGAAATAATGCCTGTTCTTTGCGAACCCGGGGTGTGAGACATATGGAGGCTGCCATATTTATTTCCTTTTAAACAATACCAGTTGACTGGCAGTCTAACTGATCTCTCTAGTCCGTAGTGTCTGAATCACATGCCTGAAACAAGCATTCAGATAATCTTGTCATATTTTTGGCAGAAACATCTGATCTGCATGCTTGTTCAAGGGCTATGACTAAAAGTATTAAAGGCAGTGGATCAGTGAGACAGCAAGGCAATTTGTATTTTTTAAAAGGCAATAAATATGGCAGCCTCCGTATCACTCTAACTTCAGTTGTCCTGTAAGACAAGGTACACAGTGACATATTGCAGTGCTTTGCAAGGGGAAGTATAATAGCATTGGTAATGCCAGGCAATGTGCATTGTTTAAAAGAAAAAAAATATGTCAGCCTAGAGGCTACAACTTGGGTGTACCTCTCACCTTGTGTTCCCTTTAAGCAGTGGTACGTGGCATCGAGTGGTTCTCCTTTAAATAAAAGTATCCTTGTCTCAAAATATATATTAACGTGTCCATATTTTAATAGTGTATTTATATGTTTCTATCAACCTAGCATCTGAATTCAGATCGTTGGCTGGGCCCCCTGGCCCACCAGGTCAGCCAGGCCGTCCAGGCCGCCCTGGATCACCCGGCCCACAAGGACCGATGGGACCACCAGGAAATTCAGGCGTGAGCTTAACATCCGGCTTCTCTCCAGAGGACTTGGCAAGTTACCTGACAAGTAAGTAATTCTACGTTCACACATTATATTACTGTTGCCCACAACAATTGTTGTCACTATTTTAGGTGACAGTTTGCAACAGTAAAATTACAAATACACTGCTTGGCTCTCTGTCAAGCAGCTTGCTCTGTGGAAGAGGAAGGATAAGCAAGAGGCACTCTCCATGCGCACTATAATAACTACAAGAGCAGTTATGCAAATTGTTTTCAGCACAGCAGATGCTGGTCAACTACATCAAAAGATACCTCTGCTCATGTTCACTCATGACTATCTCAAATGATTGTCTCAGGTGATGAAACTGCGTACATTCGTTTTTGCCGCCCGGTCACTTTGGCACAGGGTGAGCCGAATGACGGCTCACCCTTCTGCCGCTGAGATTCCAGGCGGGGTTAATTACTATTCCCCCTCTGAGTCATAGCAACTCAGAGGGAGAAGTAATTATGGTGTCTGGCAACCGCTGTATACCCTAATTACCCATGTGCATTGCTAAAGCTGCACCAAACTCAGGCGCTATGGGGAGCGCCAAGAAGCCCTGCCTCGGATGGAACTACCTTACAATACAAAGTCCACATACCTATTAAAAATACATGATTCCAGTATGATCATTATCTATTTACCTGTACTTATATATGACTTGTTATTTAGCTCTTTTTTGAACCATGGCAGTGACAGTTACAGTTACGCACATCCAGCAGAGTCAGTGTAGTTAGTCCTCCTACCATTATGCTTCCAGATTTTGTGGAAAAAAGTGGAGCACCTCGAGAAATCTTACTCAAGCACTGGGAGAATATACACAATGCATACATATAGTATGCATTATGGTAACTAAACTCAGAATTTTAGGGCTGCAAGGCATTGGTTGACCACTTGTGCTGTCATTGCATAAATCAATAAAGCAAATATAATGAACTTCATAGCCCAGTCCAATTATATATTCACAAATTGACAAGAAAGCCGATGCACTTTTAAGGTAACATACCATTTGCATACCATATCCATATATATTGGATGATATACTTCATTAAAGATCCGTCAGTCCTACCTGTGTATCCAGCCAACAAAATCACATTTTCTAAAACACCTTCTCAAATTACAAGGTTATTTTACCAGACAGAATCCTGATATGTCTGGGGACTTGATGACCTATTGTAATGTTGCTTCCCATTAAACTGTATGTTGAAATAATTGGTCAATAAAACAACCAATCACATAAAAGGTCCAATAGGGAAGTCCTGAGGTGCATGGCTGGATTTACACTTTTTGTGCTTCTACTTGAAACAAAAAAGAAAAACCGAGAGCCCAATATGGTGCAGTAAGTCTAGCAATTGTTGGCAAAATAACTAACAGATGTGGATATACTCACAAACACGGGCTACCACATGGGCAGCCACTTGAAATGCAGGTGGGGAGCATTAGAACCTGACCCCACTCAGGTTTAAGAAGTCGCTCTCTGTAGATAGAAAGAAGGGGAAAGTCCCCTCCACCCAAGGTGGACTATATACTGTGCAAATTTGGACAGAGGCACCAGGCAGGTTAAAATGATCTAAAAAACAACTAAAAAGGAGGAGTACAGGTGGACTTACCGCCTGAAATGATGGACAATCGAGATTGTTCAAATCGCAAATAACAATTTATTTTGTTACTTCGCAACGCGTTTCGCAGGTATAACCCGCCTCATCAGGCAAGGAGTGCAAGCTCAAAAAGGTCCAATAGTGGCAATGCGCCTCTGTCTCTGTTTTTGTGCTTCTAGGCCAAGTATGTTGTTGCTCACCTTTCTTGTGCAGCAGCGCACAACCATCCCCCATTTCATGTGCCGTCCTTTCTTCTATGTGTATCAACCATGACCAGCAGCCCTTTTGTTTCATGAAACCCCCTTGAGCATCAGTTTACCTTTTTTTATGTGTTGCTCCCTTTCACATGTAGCCACCCCTCTTTCATGTCCAGGTGCTTTTTTGGGTTGCAGCCGCACAAGGCCTCTTACTTTGTGGCCTTTCCAGAAATTCTACCATGCTGAGGTGGAAAGGATGGGACCAAGGAAAGTCAATATTTTCACACTATTTCAGCAGCCAGTATATCTGAAATTCCTGTTAGTTTTAGTATGCCATTTTCACTCAGGTTAACCTCTATGCATGTTTGCATTTTATGCACATACTCTTATTATTTATATTTTCCAGCACTGTGGCAAGTACACTGTAATGAGTAATCCATTTTATTTGTTTTCATTGAAAAAGTATGCAGCTCAGCCACAACTTATAGTAGTATATTGTACAATAGTAACATGTTACATGCACAGTGTATGAATAACTAAGCAATGCAAAAAGACCAGGGAACTCAACAGCTGCTTTATGTATTAAATATCTTGCTTTGTTTCCTCAGATGTTCAAAATGTTGGCGGGCCCCCCGGACCACCTGGACCACCAGGGCCTCCCGGACTTCCAGGACTTGGCGGTTTGGCCTCCTATGCTTCTGAGGATACTAGGAGTGATATGTTACGGACTGAGCTTATTGAATACCTAACAAGTAAATACAGTTTATGTTCTCTAATGGGCTGCTTTCAGTGGTGATGGTTGACCAAGTGTGGTGATATTAGCCAGTTCTGCAGACCATAGTTGAATGTCCATGGCTATCTTTACCGGCCAGGCATACATAACAGTAATCAAGAAATGTGAGAAGAAATGGCAACACTGCTCTTAGTTTAGACAAGCTTATTTCAATCATAAGTATTCAAACATGGCTGTACCTTTATACAGTAGAAATACATATGTATAAACTGTTCACATATGGGGACTGGTGGCAGTGGGCTCTAAGTTTAAAAGAGTGCAGGGCATCCTAATGACTATTTCATGCTGTGGTGCTTCTGCTAAAGGCTTAGTGTTTTCTCTGACTAGAAGCTATCTCCCCCGAACCAAAGACAGAAGCACAATCTATGTGCACTAACTCATAATAGATAGTATATTTAATGCATTAGCAAAGATTATCCAATACAATATCATCCACTGCATTTCCTTAAATTATGTTACAAATATCTCTGTTTAATTATTAAAAATCGAATCTTCTGTCAAACCAGTTCATACAGAAAACATAGCATTAATAAAGGAAACTTTATTTCACCACTCATTTGGATCCTTTACCGTTTCCCCAGGTGACAATATTAGAAGATACATCTCTGGACCACCAGGGCCACCAGGACCTCCTGGACCACATGGCCCTCGAGGAGCTAAGGGAGACAGTGGTTTGCTTGCATCATCATCATCAGGCTCATCACTATCATCAGGCTCATCATATTCTTCATCTTCCTCCTCATCATACTCTATAGATTATAATGAAGTGGCATCTCGTGTAACAGAAAAAATCCAGAGTAAGCATTATTTGCTAAACTTTTTTCCAGTTTCTTGGGTAGTAGAAATGGATATGTTTGCATTATGATTAAAGTAACAACATGAACTTTTTACATTGAAATGTACGCTCAGTATCATCACAATGACCCAACTGTGTTGGTTTCCAATCTTCAGGTCAAGGACTCCTTGGAGATGTCTCTTTCAACTCACAAAGGTCTTATATTCCTGGACCACAAGGGCCACCGGGACCACCAGGAATCTGCCAGATATATGCAACCAATAATAATATCACAACTGATCTCATGGAAATTTTCCGAAGTAAGTGGCAAGCTTTGACTATTACATGATCTTTGCTATATATATGTTCTTTAAGATACTGTGAGCCGGACCTACAAAACTTTTTTTAATGAATTTTTTCACCTGATCTTTCTTCACTATCTTTATGTGGAGAGAAAGGACCCTAATCAACTTTTCTCCTGAGTTTTCCACCGGGAGAAAATTTTTCATGTTCTCTACAAAATAGCACCTCACATTTGAAAAGAAGCAAAAGGCAGGTAAAAGGTAATATCAAATGTATTTGGACTACTTTATTGCTTGCTAATGGCTTTTGATGGTAAAGTTTGTAAATACCAGTATAAAAGCCAAGGGGCTATATGCAATTCACTTTTTCACCTGAGTTTTCTCCTAGGTGATATATTCAAACTTGTTAATAAAGTGCCTTTTAAATTACCAGCTAGCAAAAAAATATATTCACAATAATTTTGACAGTACTTTTTCACCTTCTTTGTGGTACTTTTTCCATTGCAAAGTGCTGAAAAGTTAATGTAAATTCAAGATGAAAAATTATCTCCTTGGAGAAAACTCAGGTGAAAAAGTGAATTGCATATGGCCCAAGGTGAGAAAGAGATAAAGAGCCTCAGAAAACTCTGGAGAAAATTTTATTTATCTAACACGAGACATTTTCACACCTTATCAATACACTGCCTTTCCCCCGGCAAACAAGAAAATGCTAGAAATCATTTTGATATCAATTTTTTTACCAGCTTTTTATTTCCCTTTCAGTTGCTTGATGCTGAAAATTGATTTTGTACATAGGATGAAAATCAAATGCTTGGAGAAAACTCAAGAGAAAAATTATCTGAATTGGGGCCAAGTAGAGATAGTGGCCCATATGCAATTAACTTTTTCTCTTGAGTTTTCTCCAAGGAGATAATTTTTCATCTTCCATTTAAAATAATTTTCCAGCACTTTTCAAGTAAAAAAGTACCAAAAAGTAGGTGAAAAAGACCTATCAAAATTATTTTGAGTATTTTCTTGCTTTCTGGTGGCTTGAAAGGCCTTTTTTTTTGACAAGTTTTAAAATATCTCCTAGGAGAAAACTCAGGTGAAAAAGTGAATTGCATATGGGCCAGTGTGTGAAATAAGTTTTGTGAATCAGGACCATTATGTTTAAGACAGATGGCAGCAAGAAAAAAGTGTGATATAGTAGTACCTGGTTATAAAGACTAACAGAGGAAGTGTGTTAGGAAACAGTGTGCTATGGCATTGGGAGGCACCACTTAGCAGTTAGCGGTGTTGCACCACCTGTCGGCTTCAGCAGCTAGCTATTAGTTCACATTGCATTTATGGTCGCCAATGTCACCGCTATGCTTGCTAATGACACCATGGCACCACTGGTCAGCTTCCGCTAGCTAGGCACCCCTCATCATAATAAAACAAGGATTTAGAACAGAGGTGCCAAAGTAGCACACAAACATCCAAAAAATGTTTAAAAGAGGAGGTGGAGGTGAACCGGAAACTGGCGATTTAAGTCAACAAAGTGTACTCAAGTTTTCCACAAAGCAACGTGTTTTGCAGGTTCAAACCCACCACATTAGGCAGCAAATGGAGTAAAACAACTAGTGTGGGTCAGTAAGGGACCAAGTGCTCTAGTTTAAATAATTTACCAGTTTTACCAAATATAAGGACTATAAACACATTATGGATTACGATACCTCCTGAAAATATAACCCGCAATGTAAATAATATAGACCTTTCAGTGTTTCTGTGTTTGTGAAAACAGATAACTTAGCATGTTTTTTCCCCCTGCAGCTTATGGAACCATTCAAGGACCACCAGGTCTACAAGGACAGAAGGGAGAAAGAGGATACCCTGGCATCAAAGGTAAGAAAGGACTTAAGATAAACAACATTATTGGTGGGAAATAACCAACAAATCATTTTACTGATATCATTATCTGCATCAGTAGATCACTGGGCGATCCAGGGATGTGCAGTGTGATAGGCTTAGCAAACTATTAAACTGAGCCTTGGATTCTTCAACCAGGTCACCAGATACCATTCCTCCGTTGCTAAAAGCAGAAGTATGCAAAACTTATTTTGTCTAGGAGGCGACAAACTTGTAAGCAATTGGGTCTCGCATGGAGGTCTCCAGTCATTTGGGCCTTTTAAATTAAGATGCCAGGGTGGCAGATTGTCAGCCTATGTACACTGAAGTAGTTTACTTGGCAAGACATAATGGGGTAATCTCAGCTGGGTATATGTCAAAATATCTGTCCATTAAACAGTAGAAATTAGCAAATTCCTAGAGAGTAATGATTCTTCATTTATATAGAAAATCCATTTCATTCTATCTTTGGTTGCCCTTTGGTGACAGAACAGGGACTTCCAATACAGATGACCACGAGTAGGCCTTCTCTTTGAAGAAGCTACACTTCATTTTGCAAAATGTGTGCCAGACATCTTTGATTAATGCACCAGCTATTAAATATCAGCCAACCACACATACATTAAAGGTCACTGATTTAAATTGTCATATTTAGTTAACAGATAAAAATCTATCTAAATTTTGTACTGTTTAAAACATATTTTGCCTCTGTCTACAGTGTGTTTACCTTACCACGGTGCAGTCATACTTTTTTTCCCAAATATTGAGAATCCCATGTTCTTGTGTTTAAAGTATTTTCTATTTTACAACCTCATTGAAAAAGAGTATGAGCACAAAGCATATTACATATGGTCTCAGTTATTGTGTCATTTTTTATCGCTACAGGTGACCGAGGAGATCCAGGATATCCAGGAGCAGAAGGACCAAGAGGTCCCAAAGGACAGAAAGGTATGTTATTAAAATTGTATGTTGTAAAGTCAGCTGGGTAATGTAATGGTAAGGCTGTTGCTAAGACTTTGATGTGGGACTTGAGCCCTTTGCCATGGGTTTGAATTCTGGCTAAAGCCAGTAAGGGGTCTCTGGGCAAGGCTCCCTAATGGTCCTAGCACCAACATAGCCAATAATACCATTGTGTGCTGTGGTGGTGCCCAAATTTACAGGCATGCTGAGCGCTGAAGTCTGTGAGCTATAAATGCACAATGTAGTGATGTTATATATGTGTTGATTACCTAGCACCTGAATTAAAGTCAAGATTGCTGTAAGTCATTCTTTTTTGTTTACGCTTACAGGAGAATCAATAGTTGTCGGAAAAAGGAAAAGAAGGAGCCTGGGTGTTTGACAAGATCATTTCAGCAAGTGCACCGGCTCATCTGCTGCCTGATATGTCGAGAACCATTAACTTGAACTGAGAGTACATTAATTCTATTCATGTATACCAGCAGTATCTCGGTGCAGTGCTGCTCCACAAGCACATATCAGAGCAACAATAATTTATAGGCATCACTCTTCGCTTTGACCTCATTCTCAAGGGATTCCAGACCCGAACATCTCATGTCGCTTTGGAGGAATTGTAAAATTGTGTAAAGATATATTTCTTATGTTTGTTTGTTTGTTTATTCCCTTAAGGAGAAAAGTTGAAATTATGATTGCCTAAACAGTTCAAAGATCCACGGGCATTATGACTTCTGCTGAGCTGTGGTTAGCTGCTCATAGCTTACAGAAAGAGACCTGTGATATCTAAAGGGGATTGTGAATGAAGGAGGTGCATCAAGAAATGTCCCATCATGTAGAATTCAGTCTTAAGTTACAGTGTTGAGACTAATTGAGGACGCTTTCAATATTTAACAAAATATACCTCGGGGGAGGGATTGCCAAATCAAGCAACAACCCAATTGGTTGATAAATTTAAATACACATCAAAAAATAATTCATATTATGCAGCACCTCTTTCCTACATAATCCCCTCCAGTGCCCATATGAGACATGTTTTTAGCTGTCATTGAACTGGTGTTCAGCTTGTCAGCTTGAGCGAGGTAGTTCAACAGCAGCTAAAATTTTCAAAAATTCTATTTCTACTCTTTCTACTTTTTTGGCACTGGCACTGTATAAGACACCTTTGTTTTCAAATTCTGTTACATTATGATTTTGTCACTTTTATCCTTTATATTTAGCTATGGCTGTGACTGTGATTTTATAATTAAACTTGTACATTTTGGTTTTTTTTTACAACCTTGTTTCACTCTCCATAGAATACTGTTTTGGTGGATTTTTATTTGAAATTTGTTTCATAATGGTTGGAGGCCTTAGAGAGTGTTACGTGATTTGGCCTTTGTTGCAGATTGAGAACATTACAAATTAGAAAACTATGAGCAACAGGGTAGATAGTTTTCGCTAACAAGCCCTCTTTATTTATAGATTCCATGAGATAATGCGAATTATCAATTTGAGGGCATGTTTATGAGATTCAGATTAGATTCTGCTAGTTAGAAACACCAAAACGTTTTGATATAGAAAGAATAAAACAATCCAAATAGAAAATGCATAAAAATGTGAATATGTAAAAAAAAAAAAAAAAAAAAAAAGGATCAGCAAGTGGGCAGGTCATCTAGTAGCAAATTAAAATAATTATTTTATCCCATTAGTAGTGAGCTAAGCCCGTTTAAAAATAGGCTCTAGGTCTGTTGCCACACGCGCACACACGCCTGCCCGTGCCGCCTCCTGGCCCCTGCGTCCTGTCCCAATGGCTGTGACAGTGTGCAGGACATGCGCAGTAGCGCAAAAGCACTGACACACAGACATGGGACACTTGTACTTTATTAGGTAGCATATCCAGCTGAAATTAATCCCTGACTATTTGAAACGCATTAAGCTAGACAACACGTTGATGTTACAGTACACGATGCATTTATATTAATTTCTGGGTACCATTGTGATTAACTGAAATTTTTAACAATGCATTTATGTTAAAGTGGAAAAGGGAAAAAATATAAATCAATACATTGCAAAGTGAGAACTTAAAAAATAGAAGAGAGATCAAGAAGTTATTGATATTCGCCATGGAAATTGTTCATATTGTTTGAATCACAATAAGCCTGCACATAATCATATTTACCACTGGCAGACATTAAAAAAACTAGACAGCACCAACTGCCATTATATATAACCACACCCCCTTACAATACGTTAGGCTAAAAGGTTGATTTTTTTTATAGATATACATATGCACAGAGGGAGATATTGGTTGCTTGACAGTTGGAATCAGCTGTTATTTCCCACAATGCAACAAGGGTCACAGACAGGAAACTGTCAGGCCCATGGTCCTGACATTACACTATGGGAGAGGTTTCCCCACAAGATCAGGCATACAGACACCCATGATGATCTATTTGAGAAAAGGTAAACATTTCTCATGGGAAAGGCGGTATCAGCTACTGACTGGGATTAAGTTCAATCCTTGGTTACAGTTCCTCTTTAATGTCTGAGTTCCACCATAATTAATAGAAATACTCAACAAAAGGATTATGTGCTGTGATGTTTTATGGATAAATTGTGAGGCTGCTATGTTGCCCAATGGCCAAAAGAGGCAACATGAGATGTTTCCCATTCATTGGCTAGTTTGGTTGAATGTGATAATGCAAGTTATTTTGTAAAAAAATAAAATAAATTAAAAAATTAAGACCATTCTCATATAAGAGATTCTCATTATACATCTTCCAAGACTACTATTACAAGTATTTTATAAAACTACAAGTACTTTAGTGGTACAGCTTAAAGTCAACCTCTTAAATATAGAAATCTGGGTCAACACAAAGGCCTCAATTCACTAAGCTTATCTCCTGTCTTTAGTAACATTGGAGTTATCACCATGGTGATGAGGCATGTAGTATTCAGGAAACATTTTACCTCAGGCAAACCTAAAGTTAACTCTTCTGTCTTTAAGTTAACTCTTCAATCCTTAAAATAACTCCAGAATTCTAAAGTTAAAGGATGGAGCTGCTGACTTTAGGAAAAAGTCGCCCTGTGTAAAACAATGTAACTATGGAAAGATGGGTATCATTTTAAAGCTCTCTTTCTGGCGACACCTAAATCGTCGCCCTACGCCTTTTAGTTTTCTCTATTTTCGAAATCGCGTCCATGGCAATTTCAATCGCGAAAATAGCAAAAACTAAAAGGCGTAGGGCGGGGGTTTATATATCATTGGAAAGAGGAGAAAGAGAGCTTTAAAATGATATGCACCTTTCTATAGTTTCTGCACTGTTCGGAGTCCCTTTAAGGAATGAAGAGATAAGATAACGCTCTCACTGTGTGGAGGTAAGTTTTCTCTTGCCATATTATCCCCAGCATGATCTTACTGAATTGAGGCCAAAGAAGCTACTAATGAAAATGCAATAAATAGGAGAAAACACGTGGAATATTATAAATAAGCTTCTTTTTAGAGGAGTTGTGAATAGGCAGTTCTTTCTTTTAGTCATTGATAGAATGCATAAATCCTGTACCATATATTTTGGTAATATGGGAATTCAGTTCCTGCACTGCTAATACATACATAGTAGCATACATGTACCCATGTTTGAGGGTCATGCACATGGCAAGAATTTGGGACAACCCCTTTATGTTTGCTTTGTGAAGCAAGCCTTACTTTATTACGGCTTACTAAAAAGAAACCCTAACACTACAGCAGAAACATGGACTTTAAAGTGAATGTCACCTTTGCTGAGAAAAAAATGTGCTTCAATCCTGCAAAAAAATATTTTCTTTTCTTACTGTGATCTTATGGTCCTTTGCAAATACTTGTCTTTACAAAAGAGTTCCTAAAAGAAAATGTCAAACAGGGACACTATTCCATTATGATCACAGCTCACAGGCTTGCTCTTTGCAGCTAATTACTCATGCGGGTAGATGGGAAATTGATGATGTTCTATACACCAAAGAATATAGAAAATAGTATGCAATGGTCATGGCAGCAAGCAGTGAAAGTGTTAAGTGTTCTTAAAATAACTAGAAATAGAAATAAGGATCTGATCATTAATGCAGTGTACCAGAATTACTGATTTTACTTTCTAGAATTTACGATTATTATTGCCAATGTTTACATTACAAAAAATGAGTAATTTAACTACTTCCGCACCGCGTTGGTTGAAATCTACGTCCTGCAGGTGGCTGCGCGGCTCTGACAGGACGTAGATTTCAACTAGCCCACTGCGCGCTCCTGCCGATCGCGTCGCTCTCTCCCCGCTGCAGTTCACTCCCCCTACCATCTATATGACAGCAGAGCTCTGTGAACCAGTTAGGAGCCGCTTTCATTGGCCCCTGGCTGTGTGATCACTGTGAGGCAATCCCATTGGCTTACATTGATTGACAGGCTCAGGAGCCAATTAATTGGCTCCACACCAGTGCACAGAGCTTTGCCGTCATAACGACGACAGAGAGAGGGCATGTAGCGATGGGAGAACAGCGTGACCGGTGAGAGCAGCAGGTATGTGCAATGATTCGCCGGTGGTACCAGCAGTCTCTGGTCCTTAAGGGGCCAAAGACTGCTGGTACATAAGGGGTTAATATACTCCTAGACTCAGAGTTTTCACATGTTATCTACAGAGGGATAATAATGAGTGGAATGGGTATACAACTGTAAAAGTAGTAGAAACAGCTCCAAAATATTTCATTCATGGAGAGATCACCACATTATCAGTGTAAATACAGTGATACATCACTGTTCATAATAGTGGTGGCATACTGTATCTTGAAAGGGGGGCTACAATAAATAATACAAGTATTTTGCATTGATTAGTGCCCCGCTTTAAGACATTGTTCAGCACTGTTTAAAATGACTAACACTGTAGAGTGTAAGTCCACTTTAATAAAAGAAAGAATTCTCCCTAGGCCATTCATGTACATTGCAAAAATGTTAACAAACCGTGTTACACTGATGTACCCATGCCCTAAGCCTAACCATACAATGCACTGGAGTAGCTTACTGGCAGGAAGTGTTTAGGAAGTACCGAAAAATAAGGTATACCCAGCATCATCAACATGCAGCCAAAATGTCTCCAGAAATGCACGGTCCTTCCATGTGTAATGAAGGGGGTCTGTGAAATAAGCATAGAGACACTAGGGTGCTGAAATGTTGCTTCTAGTTATGTGAAGACTTCTGGGTAAGCCCAGAACCAATGACAGAAACCTGTTTGAATTCTAGGAGGTCTTGAGTACATTTCTATATAATGTTGCCATGGTTTCCAGCAAGTTTGCTTATATTATGCAATTACAGCCACTGCAGGCTTGAATGGAAATGCAGTTTAAAACCGCAGTAAACAACAAACTGACTTATCTAGCTTTAATATGTGCATTATTGTCTTTGTAAAGGACCACTATCGCGAAAAAAGTAGGCAGTTAAAATCTGACAGAACCAATAGGTTTTGGGCCAGTCCATCTCCTCATGGGGGATTCTCAGGGTTTTCTTTGTTTTCAACAGCATTTCCTGAACAGCAGTTTAACTGCCAAAATAGTAAGATACCAGCCGGCCTCCATACTCACTTGCACTTATTTTGTCAGTTAGACTTTGCAACTGCTGTTCAGGAAATGCTGTTGAAAACAAAGAAAACCCTGAGAATTCCCCACGAGGAGATGGACTGGCCCAAAACTTGTCGGTTGTCAGATTTTAACTACCTACTTTTTTTGTGATAGTGGCCCTTTAACAAAAGTGGTGTTACCTTTTAAGTTTCATTGGAATGATAAAATATGTGGCTGCATATTGAAATGGATGACTTTTCAAGGCAAACCAAAACTGAAATGCCATGACAGTGTAAAATCAGCACCCACGGGAGAGAATTGATTCCAATTTGAACTATGATATTATCAGATGGTGTTGAGCTGTATTTGCAGAGCAAACAAAGCAGAGAGGCTTCCTCTGTATCCAAGGAGAAGGCAGAACAATTTCTCTGCTTTGTTTCCTCTGCAAACACTTAATTGCAAGCCAATCTGATCATTCATCCGGCAACCAGCAATGTTATCAATTAGCTCAAGTGAAGTGGAACTTTTCCTTCCAGTAATATAGCCTCAAAAGACTAGCCCCACAGGAGCAAGTACTACCAGATACAGAACTGTTGCCTCCATGTATGATGCTCATGCAAAATAAGATTATATGGGACCCCCTAGGTCCATAGGCACGCCCCCCATCCAGTAAACATCCCCACCACCCATTTCCACTATGTAGAGTAGCACAGTGAGCGTTATAGGTAGGTTTTTATTTGCCTCGGGTGCCCTTTAACCCCACCCCCCTGGCAGTCTGGCTCTTTCCGGATTTTAGGGTCTAAAAGCGGTGCAGTTTTTTGCATGCTTTTAGACCCTAAAACCTTGGTAAAAAAAAAATCACACTGCAGGAAGATCTGCAGCAGCCCCTGCATTAACTCACCTCCCTGGGATTCAGCGCTGCAGTTCTCCCTCCACTCTCGGGGAGGGAGAACCTGTGCACTGTACTGCTGCCACCAACATTTTCTAAATGCATTGCCTATTAACTTCAATCACTTCTACTGACGTGGCAGTCCAGCAGTAGCGTGATGTTGCCACTGCGTTCTTGAGCGGTAGATCAGGCACATACAGCGCAACGGGCTGCATTAAGTATGAAATGTCCCATTGAATTTCATTGCTTATGCGGCCCCTTGAAAGGAGAGGAACGCAAGGCAAGAATCCCAGGTAATTTGAAAGGGGCCTTGAAGTGAACCAGAGACGAAGCACCCTCATGTATTTTACCATATATATCAGTGGGAACATTAGAGAAAACACCTACCCTACTCTCTTTCATTCTTCACTGCTCAGCTTGCTTGTTAGCAGCCATGATAAAATCCCCGACTGAGCATTCAGTCTGGCTTTGCTCAGGAATCAATATCTCAATAGATAATTTCCGACAGGTCTGATCTTATTGTCAATTGTTTTTCTGATGGCTTTCTCACGGAAATGGATAAGAAAAACTATTGGAAAATTGATCAGAAAATCGATCGGACAGTAAATCTGCTGAAAAATGTCATTGTGTATTCTCAGCATTAGACATGACCATCAATAATCTTTACAAATCCGAGCAGTGTCGGGAATTCCACCGCAAGCCTTATTGGTGGTTGCATATTCATTATTTCTACCCTAATAATTTATATTTTGCCTGGCACACACCATGCTATTTCTCATCAGATAGATGGGTCGATCATTTCCAACAGATCCTGATTTCCGATTGTTTTTCTGATCGATTTTCTGATCACTTCTATGCAAATTGATCAGAAATCAGATTGGACCTGTCGGAAATTATCGACCCATCTATCTGATGGGAAATTGCATGGTGTGTACCAGGCTTTACACTCTTAATAGCACTATTGGCTCTTGGTGTTTCTTCTTTGTGTTTTTCCAATCCTTGGAATTTCCGGGTTTGTCCTCCTCCACATAATCATGAAAGGTGATTTGTTTTTTGATAGTGACAACCAAATCTGAAACCTTATATGGACAACTTGACATTGTACAGAGGAAGAGGCTATAGGTTATAGTATTTTTAGCCAGAGGGGTAAGAAAAAAAACGTACAAGATTCTATATTGTTCGCAAAAATCCAAGATAAGCTCTATTATTAGTATAAATGGTTCACAGTGGAAAGAAATATACATATACGTTTATATCAAACAAATGTTAGGAAGCAATAGAGAAGTGGTACAACAAAGCCCATCATTCAGAAATCACTGCATTTACAGATATTTTCAGCAATTTACAAATCATAGAAGCATCAAGGAAATACACTATTCTCCTTCACTGCTTTATTCAAAGATGAACACTAAAAGTCAAAATACTGACCAAATATTACCATTTTTGGTGTCTGCTTAAAGAAGTGAATGTATTTTTGAGCTGCATTAAATCTACAAAGGACTTAAAGGGTACCTGAAACAAGGAAAAAAAATAATGTTACGGATTTTCCAACGTGGCACTGGGATCCAGGTGCCAAGTATGGCCCATGCAGGAGCATCCAGAGGCTTCCTTCTACAGCGGTATCTTTTTTTTTTTTTCAGTCAAGATTTGCTTTAGCGCAGTTCAGAAATAATCCTTGTGCAGTGAGTCATAGTAACCAATTTCAGGCAGTTCAGTGTAGACAAGAGTAATGGAAGCTGCTTAGCGGTTTTGGTATATCATACATTGCTGCTGCACCTGAAATAATTGGAGCTCTTTAGAAATTGTGTAATTCATGATCTGTACTCTCAAATTACTATCGAGGTACAGGTCTATGCATCCTGGCTGCAGTAAGCTACTGTGGGGTTTCAGGTCTATGCATCCTGGCTGCAGTAGAGTTCCAGGTCTGTGCTATCAAGCTACTGTGGAGGGCACCCTGGCTGATGTAGAGTTACAAGCAATTGTTTTAAAGCCATTGTAAAAGCCCAGGTTTGAGCACTGTGGCTGCCGTAGAGTTAAAGGTCTGTGCCCTCTAGCCGCTGTAGAGTTCCAGGGTTGTGTTATTTAGCTACTGTGGAGCTCCAGCTGTGTGCCATCTTGCTGCAGCGGAGCTCAGGTCTGTGTTCTCTAGTTGCTGTGGACTTCTAGATCTCTGCTTTTAGGTTAGGTTCCTATATCCTTTATGAGATAATCTGTAGATTATTTTCCAACCAATTTTCCCAACTAATTTTTCCAGAGAAAGTCTAATATGGCAGTATAGGAATACCAAGCATCTTCAGCTATTTCCATGATATAATCACTACAAACATTTCAAATACTTTTGTAAGCTTTTTATTTTTTTTTATTTCAGTACCTTCCCCCTCCCACTAGTTCTTTAAAATAAGATTTCAATGGCAAAAATGAGAACACAAAGCTGGGCAAATGACAGGAATCGTAATACAGTATTAGATCATTGTATTTTTGTACAATAGCTACGGGCTTGAATTTGTGTATGGCGTTGGGAAAAATAATAAAAACCTTAAAGTTACACTGTAGGGGGTCGGGGGAAAAGGAGTTGAACTTACCCGGGGCTTCTAATGGTCCCCCGCAGACATCCTGTGCCCGTGCAGCCACTCAGCGATGCTCCGGCCCCACCTCCAGCTCACTTCTGGAATTTCAGACTTTTAAGTCTGAAAACCACTGCGCCTGCGTTGCCGTGTCCTCGATCCCGCTGATGTCACCAGGAGCATACTGCGCAGGCCCAGTATGGTCTGTGTCTGCGCAGTACGCTCCTGGTGACATCAGCGTAATCGAGGACATGGCAACGCAGGCGCAGTGGTTTTCAGACATTAAAGTCTGAAATTTCAGAAGTGAGCCGGAGGCGGGGCCGGAGCATCGGTGAGTAGCTGCGCGGGCACAGGATGTCTGCGGGGGACCGTTAGAAGCCCCAGGTAAGTTCAACTCATTTTCCCCCGACCCCCCTACAGTATCCCTTTAAAAAAAAAAGCAGCAGGAATACTATTATAATTATGTAAACAGCGGCTGTAATGTGACTGCCGCTGAGCTCTGTAGTCACACTGCAAAATCAGCTATGTTGTGTTGCCTTCTGAGAAGGGAGGCGTGGTCAACATGCTGCTCACTACTCAACCCAATCAGTACATGGGAGGGGAGGGTGACTGAGCTGCCACACAACTCAGTATCACTACTCGTTTCCATCACAGTAAAGGTACTTCAACTATTTCAATAATTAGAGAGAAGGGAAATGTAAACAAAAAAGAAAATTGCCTGGAAATGGGCTTCAATCCTACCTTGAGCAATATAGCAGCCTCTACTCATAGGATAGGAAGAACATGAAGCCAACGTTCTGGATCCTCTCCGGGGGCTATATGCAAATTACATTTTCTCCTGAGTTTTATCCTAGCAGATAATTTTTCATCTTCAATGTAGAATATTTTTTCATCACTTTGCAATGGAAAAAGTACCAAAAAGAAGGTGAAAAAGTACTGTCAAAATTATTTTGAGTATTTTTTTTGCTTGCTGGTGATTTAAAAGGCATTTTATTGACAAATGTAAGATTATCACCTACAAGAAAACTCAGGGAAAAAAAAGTTAATTGCGTATGGGCCCGGGTCTCTTTATCAAGGCAAAACTGGTCCATGGCAATGGTATGTCTGCTGCTGACAAAAGAATCAGTTTAAAATCTGGGTGAAATCTCCTCTAGGCACTCATATCTGTAATGTACAGTGTTCAAGCAGTCCTGAAACGTTGGCTTATTGTATCTCGTCTTACAATAAAGGGGATTTATAAGGAGGCGCCAGTTCTTCCCATTTATTGATTCTGGAGGGAGGTGCCATCCTTCCAATCTACTGAACTCTCCAATTGAATACAGTGGCATATTCAGTAGCAAGTGCAAGACACTATTTGACTTTAATTAGCCTTTACTCATATTCTGTGCAAAGAACAGTAACTGATTTTCGAACTGGTCTATGCAAACACATTTTAGAAACATATAAAATAAATTTAAAATCAACCCTAGACATACAAAACACATTGAAGACCGACAATTTAAGAAAAAGTTATTCGATATGATAAAACAAGTGAGAATTCTTTATTCAGATATCCTCTTGTGCTGGATGCTTGTAAAATGTTAGCTTGTATCTCTTCAAACCGTAGGTTTTGTCCTCTGTGAAAACATGGTATAGATCCTGGCCAACCCAGTGTCCTCACTGGACAGTCTTCTTGGATCCATTTAACTGTTCAATATGGTCTACAAGTCCACTGGTCATTGACCGAGTCCAGCATAAAGGTAAACCACCCACAGATATATCTCTGAGACAACAAAACAACTTTTATAATACTGTCAATAAAATTACACTAAGCCTTCAAAATTATACAAGCTCAACCTTTACTAGATAATAATGTATATGTTTTAAAGCTGTCAATGCCACTGCAGGCAGATGCACAAATATCACTACTACTGTTTTAACACACAAAAAAAAAAAAAAAAATCTAAAAAGGTTACAGGAAAAATTAAATGTGCCATAAACTATCCTCAACACCGCTTAAAGCTTTTTTTCAATAACTGAGTAAAATAAAAGAAAAAAAATCCAGCATTTTTTTTATTTTTAAGAAGAGAACAATTTTGCTTAAGTAAATATAATTGTACTCTTCAATCAAATTCAGTGGAGACAGTGGTTTGCAGATTGGAGTGGCTCTCTGAAGAAACTGCAGAGATTGGGTTTTTTCTAACAAAAGGCTTTATGTATTGTGGAGCCTATTAATAAAGGGATGGATAGTTGAGAGCCGAGGGCCATCTTTTTTTGTTCTCCAATTCTGCAATGTCGATTTCCAGATTTGTAACGTTACATTTTCAACAACAAAAAAAAAAAAAAAAAAAAAAAAAAAAGAGAACATGTATATCTGGCCAACTAGACTTCAAAGATGAGGAAAAACTACCATAAACTACCTAGCTCTACTAAAATGCACTAAAAGATGAAAAAATGTGAACACACTGAAAAGGTAGAAAACAGATGGTGTTAAACGGGCAGCTTAATCAAAAGCCCCATAGATTTGCATTAAAGTAACCTAAAAGTGGAGAGCAGTGGCAAAATTAGATAGAGCATGTTTGAGAACATCCCTCCCACCACTTCAGTAAAGTTTTAAGCACCACCAAAGTGGTAAAAGTACATTTGCATTTTTATAAATGCAGCAATCTTTAAAAAAAGTGGTAATATGTAACAAGAATCAAGAAATGACAAATAAATCAAAAAGTCTATATGTTGTGATATTTTTAAATGTAGCAATTGAAAAAAAAATTGCAAAATTTTCAAGATTTACCAGCAAAGATCAGCTGAACTGCCTATCCACCCCTTTATAAATAGGCCCCTTAGTGTCTGAATGGGGGACACTCTGTTTACCTCCTAGTAATTAATAAGGTGGTTCTTCTCTACCAGGTCTAGCCTGCCTAATCAACAAGAAAGGGAGAAACTGACTGGTTGCTAGGTGGGATGTTCAGATAGTTCTACAGTTGAAAATGTTGCATGCAAAACCCAATGTAACTCGTTTTGTAGACTGGACAATTTACCTTTAGAAGGAATTCTCAATAAAAACACAAGACAACTAATTAAATGTTCACAAAAGTGTGTCGCAATTGTCTGCTACTGTTCAGTTTGTAAATTAGAGCAACATTTTGCAACAAACATTCTTGAGAGCCATTTTCACCCCCCAAAAATAGACTTTTTTTAAACGTTTTTGTTGATGAATTAATTCTACTAAGTGGCCAAATATTCTTAAAGGAATTCTCAATTTATGTTTAATCTCACTGGATCAATCATATTGAGAGGAGTGTTCGCCCGTTAAAATGGCTAATTCATACTCTGAGTGAATGTAAAAAAGATTTACATTAAAAAAAGGTTTACTCCGCCATTCATAAGGAACAAGGTAACGTAAACAGATCAAAGCAACAAAAGAGTTACTCTAGAATGCTTGCAATAAAAGTTTAGTGCAAAATACTTTAAGGAGTGCTTTGCCAACGGGGCTAGATTCTAGTTATAGAAGTAGAAAATATACTCAAAACACTAAACTGAAGCCACTCTAAATTCTAAATCCACTGTAGACATCAGAGAAACCAGAGCCCTGAGCATGCCCCAGCCTAAAATTAAAACAAAATTGTCTAAGGGAGTGAATTTAAGAGGTAACCACATAAACGTATAAATATGTTGCTTTAAATTTGCTCTCATAGAAGCAACGTGATTCAAATGAAATGCTCCCTTTGGAAGCTGTGCACAAAAAAAAAAAAAAAAAAAAAAAAAAAAAGTCTCCCCCTCAACTGTCATCAAATTAAAATCAAAAACCTCTAAAATGTTTAAGGAAATAAAATCTTATCACTTTGGACAGAAATATGATTTTTTTTTTTTTTTTTTTTAGATTTATAGGCTAGCCTTCACAAAATCATAAAACATAATCCAATAACGAGGAACAATGTGCACAAATGCTCGATGTACTTTAGCAACCAATCAGATTATGTCTCTTTTAGTAGCTAAAAAAATGACTGATACATCATAATTTTAAATTCTAACCCTTTACTCTAATAATTTAAAATTATAATGCCAAAAATCATTTTAGTTCTGGAAAGCATCAAATCTGCTTTGGCATTTGGTTAATCTTTCCAAATAGGACAGATGTAGCAATGGCAAGGTCCGATCCTTTTCTTTCTGGAGACATGAGACTTGCCAGATTTCTGCAGTTGTCCCTTGCTTAATGTCCCAGCTACAATAAGGTTTTATGTTAGCCTTTAAGTGTACTACTGAAACAGGGGGGCCCGTTCAAGTGCTAGCATTTTCCGCAAGTGATTTTACAGGAATTAGCGCAATACAAGGGATTAGAACGATCTCGATCAGTGTTTTTTTAAGCACTATGTCGCGATCATTCCAGAATCGCGGAAAAATGCTACAAGCACGTTTTGCGAACCACCAGCAGTCAGCGGCAATCGCGGCAGTGAGATCACTGCCATTAAGTTTGTATTCAGCGATCAGCCGTAATAACCTGCTAATCGGCCGAATGAGAACAGGCCCAAGTGATTCATGCCACTTTCAATATCTAGTTCACATAATCACAAAGGATGATCAATGAGGTGCAAATAATGACTGGTATGCACTTGAACTTGGACTTATAAAAACTGACAAGAAGTAATAGGACTAGTCACATTCTTGGATTTTGTGGTCTATTTATGAGTATTCAGATAAGGGGAAAATTGTTTTTGGCCTTTAATGGGCTTACCAATTTGGTGTATCAAAAGGTACACTCGTTTGCTCCTGGGCTATTTATCTATGGCTTTGATTTCTGCTACTAATAAAAGTACTGTTGTTAAGTTATGTTGAGGCTCCACTGAGAGAAGGAGAGGGAGGGGATTTGGGTAGTTGGAGATTATAAACAAAAATGAAGGTGGATTGTGGACATATGTTGCTATTCCTTACTTATTTGGACAGTTGTTTTGTTAAGAACTACGTGACTTTTGTTGCTTATTTACAGTCTTGAGTGATCATCTTTAAAAACCTTTACAAACTGATGCTGTTATATCTACGTGACATGTTTGTTGCCTACTTGCTCAAGTAAAAAACTTTGAAATAATAATTTAAAAAAAATGACAGGAAGTTGTTCTGATAAATCCAATTTCAAGCTGCATATAATTTACATAAAATTTGAATGCAGGGAGAAATAATTTGCATTTCATTAATCATCCCTAATAATCACATGATAAGAAGCTCAGCTGGAAGCTTTTCACTTCTTTTTACCACAAAAAACAAGTAATTTCCAAAGAAAAGGGGGCAAACATTTTGTTTTGTTGCTCAATAAGGGGTTACGAGCTCTTGTAAGCACCGTTATAGCTCACCAGTAGTGTCCTCCAACACAACACACTTGTACCTGCAGTGAACAGCCATCCAAACCTCAACATAAAAAGAATTATGAATTAGGCTTCAAAAATAAAATGCATATTTAAGTACCTGTGTTTCTCAGCAACCAATTAAATTTTAGCTATTAAAAAAGGATAATCTGATTGGATGCTACACAGATCACACTTTCCTTTCAGAAAATGTAGTGGCAAGAGCACCAGAAAGGAGTGTAAAAAAAAATCCCCATCTAGCAAATTAAATGTCTTCAATCTAATCAAAAGTGGCTAACTAGATATACAACTACATAGTTGTACCCTCAAAAATAACTGTGACACTAAAATAGTAACTCTTTTGCATATTAAATATAATACAAAATATGGCCAAACATTTTTTTCTGGATCCTCACAAGCAACTGCATAGTGGCCATCACAGGGTTCTGTGTCTGAGCTGTACAAAATAATAAAGTTGATTTAATTTAGGTTACGTCATTTATATTTATACATATATATTATAAAACAAAGTAAAATTAGCCTAAAAACAGATTTTTATGAAAAAAAAAAATTCTACCCATGCTTTTTCTAAAAAGTTCCAAAAGTGACATGGCTGAGGCAGGAGTATATAAAACAGCCACTGGGGAGGATATAGTTAAGAGCCTGTTGAATGCATGCTTGGGATAGGATAGAATTTAGAGATCCGGCTTTGAGTAGTGGGGTTAAGGCATTCCGATTCTCCGGACATTTTGAAAAACATTTCTTGTTCCTGAAGTTTTCTTGCAAACTCCTCTTCAAGGGTCTACAAAAGAAAAGGAAAAAATCATCAACTTCAATCTTAGTCATTTACAGCATACAGGTATAGAGTTGGGCCGAACCTCCGATTTTAGGTTCGCGAACCGGGTTCGCGAACTTCCGCGGAAGGTTCGGTTCGCGTTAAAGTTCGCGAACCGCAATAGACTTCAATGGGGATGCGAACTTTGAAAAAAAAAAATAATTATGCTGGCCACAAAAGTGATGGAAAAGATGTTTCAAGGGGTCTAACACCTGGAGGGGGGCATGGCGGAGTGGGATACACGCCAAAAGTCCCCGGGAAAAATCTGGATTTGACGAAAAGCAGCGTTTTAAGGGCAGAAATCACATTGAATGCTAAATGACAGGCCTAAAGTGCTTTAAAACATCTTGCATGTGTATACATCAATCAGGTAGTGTAATTAAGGTACTGCTTCACACTGACACACCAAACTCCACTGAACAGAACAGGTATGCAGTGGCAGCAGGATCACTGAACAGGTATGCAGTGGTGGGTGGGTTCACAGAACAGGTATGCAGTGGTGGGTTCACAGAACAGGTATGCAGTGGCAGGATCACTGAACAGGTATGCAGTGGTGGTGGGTGGGTTCACAGAACAGGTATGCAGTGGCAGCAGGATCACTGAACAGGTATGCAGTGGTGGGTGGGTTCACAGAACAGGTATGCAGTGGCAGGATCACTGAACAGGTATGCAGTGGTGGTGGGTGGGTTCACAGAACAAGTATGCAGTGGCAGGATCACTGAACAGGTATGCAGTGGTGGGTGGGTTCACAGAACAGGTATGCAGTGGCAGCAGGATCACTGAACAGGTATGCAGTGGTGGGTGGGTTCACAGAACAGGTATGCAGTGGTGGGTTCACAGAACAGGTATGCAGTGGCAGGATCACTGAACAGGTATGCAGTGGTGGTGGGTGGGTTCACAGAACAAGTATGCAGTGGCAGGATCACTGAACAGGTATGCAGTGGTGGGTGGGTTCACAGAACAGGTATGCAGTGGCAGCAGGATCACTGAACAGGTATGCAGTGGTGGGTGGGTTCACAGAACAGGTATGCAGTGGCAGGATCACTGAACAGGTATGCAGTGGCAGGATCACAGTACAGGTATGCAGTGGGCTGAGGGCTCACTGAACAGAACAGGTATGCAGCCAGGAAGAAGTTAAGCCTAACTAATCTTTCCCTATATGAGAGACTGCAGCAGCTCGCCCTACTCTCACTAATGCAGGCACACGAGTGGCCGTAATGGCCGCCGCTGCCTGCCTTATATAAGGGGGGTGGGGCTCCAGGGGCTAGTGTAGCCTAATTGGCTACACTGGGCCTGCTGACTGTGATGTAGAGGGTCAAAGTTGACCCTCAGGTGCATTATGGGGCGAACCGAACTTCTTCCGCAAAACGTTCGCGTGCGGTACCCGCACGCGAACCACCTAAGTTCGCGCGAACCACGTTCGCCGGCGAACCGTTCGGCCCAACTCTATACAGGTACAGAAAGTATTATTTAAAGCGGAATATAACCCTGCATTTCAACTTTGCTCTAAAACATTATTTACAGTATATTATATGCAACCAGCATTTTTTTTTTTACTAGACCAGCATTGGAAGGGTTACACAGGGCTTTAAAGTCCCTGGAGATTTTTGCAGACGCATCCGAACTTGAGTTAGATACTTTTTGTTTACACAAATGTATCTAAGTGTTTATTGTGACTCATCTCTCTCACTGAGGAGTTGGAGGACAGCCAAAGAGTGTGTAACATTTCTAAATATATACATATAACTAAATAGAATGTAACTATCTGAACGTCTGCACGGAACTTAAAACCTCTGTGTTTAACCCTTCCAATGCTGGTCTAGTAAAAAAAAAAAATGCTTTTTGCATATAATATGCTGTAAATAATGTTTTAGAGCAAAGTTGAAATGCAGGGTTATATTCCGCTTTAATAAGGGTTGAGGAGTACAGAATTAATTGTCTGCGGAGGGGAGGGGAAATTAAATTAAGGAATGCAGAACAATATGTCTAATTCAGATATCAATAATATGTAATATACAGTGGGTTGCAAAAGTATTCGGCCCCCTTGAAGTTTTCCACATTTTGTCACATTACTGCCACAAACATGCATCAATATTTTTGGAATTCCACATGAAAGACCGATACAAAGTGGTGTGCACGTGAGAAGTGTATCGAAAATCAGACATCATTCCAAACATTTTTTTACAAATAAATTACTGCAAAGTGGGGTGTGCGTAATTATTCGGCCCCCTGATTCAATACTTTGTAGAACCACCTTTTGCTGCAATTACAGCTGTCAGTCTTTTGGGGTATGTCTCTACCAGCTTTGCACATCTAGAGACTGAAATCCTTGCCCATTCTTTTTTGCAAAACAGCTCCAGCTCAGTCAGATTAGATGGACAGCGTTTGTGAACAGCAGTTTTCAGATCTTGCCACAGATTCTCGATTGGATTTAGATCTGGACTGGGCCATTCTAACACATAGATATGTTTTGTTTTAAACCATTCCATTGTTGCCCTGGCTTTATGTTTAGGGTCATTGTCCTGCTGGAAGGTGAACCTCCTCCCCAGTCTCAAGTCTTTTGCAGACTCCAAGAGGTTTTCTTCCAAGTTTGCCCTGTATTTGGCTCCATCCATCTTCCCATCAACTCTGACCAGCTTTCCTGTCCCTGCTGAAGAGATGCAATTCCCGAGCATGATGCTGCCACCACCATATTTGACAGTGGGGATGGTGTGTTCAGAGTGATGTGCAGTGTTAGTTTTCTGCCACACATAGCGTTTTGCATTTTGGCCAAAAAGTTCCATTTTGGTCTCATCTGACCAAAGCACCTTCTTCCACATGGTTGCTGTGTCCCCCACATGGCTTGTGGCAAACTGCAAACGGGACTTCTTATGCTTTCTGTTAACAATGCCTTTCTTCTTGCCACTCTTCCATAAAGGCCAACTTTGTACAGTGCATGACTAATAGTTGTCCAATGGACAGAGTCTCCCACCTGAGCTGTAGATCTCTGCAGCTCGTCCAGAGTCACCATGAGCCTCTTGACTGCATTTCTGATCAGCGCTCTCCTTGTTTGGCCTGTGAGTTTAGGTGGATGGCCTTGTCTTGGTAGGTTTACAGTTGTGCCATGCTCCTTCCATTTCTGAATGATCGCTTGAACAGTGCTCCGTGGGATGTTCAAGGCTTTGGAAATCTTTTTGTAGCCTAAGCCTGCTTTAAATTTCTCAATAACTTGATCCCTGACCTGTCTTGGACCTGTCTTGTGTGTTCTTTGGAATTCACAGTGTTGTTGCTCCCAATATTCTCTTAGACAACCTCTGAGGCCATCACAGAGCAGCTGTATTTGTACTGACATTAGATTACACACAGGTGCAGTATATTTAGTCATTAGCACTCATCAGGCAATGTCTATAGGCAACTGACTGCACTCAGATCAAAGGGGGCCGAATAATTATGCACACCCCACTTTGCAGTTATTTATTTGTAAAAAAATGTTTGCAATCATGTATGATTTTCGTTCCACTTCTCACGTGTACACCACTTTGTGTTGGTCTTTCATGTGGAATTCCAATAAAATTGACTCATGTTTGTGGCAGTAATATGACAAAATGTGGAAAACTTCAAGGGGGCAGAATACTTTTGCAACCCAATGTATAGGGAGGGGTTGGGAAGTACCAAATGAAATGTGTGTTGAAGGGTGGGGGAATGAAACTGAGGAACAGTGCAATGTGGGGGAGGAGTTTTTTTTCTTCTTGCAATGCTTGGGGGGGGGGTTCTATATAAAAAGGTTAAGTGTTATAAATCTGGTCATTGATATACATATTAATACATATTGCCCATTTAACCACATTCATTCACTTAAGAATTAATCTTGCCCTTACATGGGACATTATTTTAAATATATGTAATATACAATCTCAGTAACATACAAGCCATAACCTTATTTGGAAAAGGTCCAAAAAAGCCCTTACGATTGGCTTGACCTCAAGTGTTTTTGTCTGTATATGTATATAAGGGGGGCCCACACCCTATATCGATGGCTTCTTGACAGGACTGATTGTTGATAGCAATTTTGCCTGGGACAATCAAACCTGAGATGCTCATCAGGGCATGTGGGGCCCATCAGGAATATTTGTGAACTTATTTCATAGAGTTTAAGTAGATCTGGACATTTGACCAAAATCTGTAGCTGAGCATTTATTGATTAAATGTTACGTACAGTATTTTCGATCTAAGTTCTTTTAATGTGCTCTGAAACCACAATCCCACTACAAATAAAGTGCCTTGGTGATAAATAGGTGCTTTGTTTAACTAGTTATGTTTTGTGGATTTACAACACAAATAAATATCAAGGTTGGCCCACAACATCCTCCAAGTTTCTAATTTCGGCCCACTGTGCATTTCAGTTTGACACCCCTAAAGGAATCGATAATACCAGTGCTGAAATCTATAGGACGCGCTCATGAGCTATTAACAGTGAGAATAAAAATTAGTACCTTTTTCCGTGGTCTTAGTTTTTCCCTCCAGTCCTTTAGCTCTTGGGCATGCTCTTCATCTAATTCTTTCAGTTTCTGTGTTTCATGTTCAACTAATAGATGGCATTTTTCATTCTGAAATGTACAACAAGCGAGTCCATGAAATAACAGCATTTAAACATACAGGCAAAAAAATTAAAAAAGAAATATGGAAGTGTTTTAGGGCAGTAGGTTAAGTGGTTAGCACAGTTCATCCTCCACATGCAGTCTCCACATATTTGTGTGGGTGTCCTTGAGGTGCTCTTGTTTCCGCACACAATCCAAAAACAGTAGAAGATTCAGGTTCTGGCCAAGGCTAATTCAGGACAGGAACATTTTGAAGTGTTCTATATACATATAAACTAACTGACTTTTCCGTCATATTGCTTTTACAAACACTTCTGTGTGCCACCTTAATGATTCTTCGTAGTAATACTTAGCTGGGAGCTATGTCTCCATGCCATCACTAAGTAATTCTTACCTGCAACTGTTGCAGCTCTCGAATGTTGGCGTCACACTGCAGCTGCAAATCGCGCATCTGATTCTCGTGCTTTTGATGCTGAGCTAATCTCTCATTCTTTTGACGTTTGTCCTCTTGGACGGCAAACTGGAATGAACAAGAAAGATGAAAAAATGGCATATTGATCTGGAGTTTTAAAGTGACAAGTAGAAATCATGGAGTGCTGTAATGCTATAGGGATCATCCCAGATGAAACACCAAAAATTAATGGTGTGGAGTGGAATGATTCCGAAGATAAGAACCCAAATGTAATGCAAGGAATATGAAGCTCAAAACAATAGATCAAAATACAATTGAAAGCTAGCAGATATGCTTTAAAGGGGTTCTGTGGAATATCATTCTGCATGCCCAGAGAACGAAAACGCCCCTGGTGTTATTGGCTCTAGACCTTGAAAAGGCCTTTGATACTATAACTTGGCCTTACATGTTTGAGGTCTTCAGGAGATTGGGGATACAAGGAGATTTTTTACAATGGCTCACATTATTATACTCGGTCTCTCAAGCCACACTGAAACTTCCAGGCACCTTGTACCAACCCATTAATGTCTCTCGTGGCACAAGGCAGGGCTGCCCTCTGTCGCCTGCTATTTTTGCTTTAGCCATGGAGCCACTAGCGGAACGGATTAGAACCCATCCAGATATTTCAGGTTATACTATACCACCTTAGATAGCAAAATTGAGTCTATTTGCGGACGATGTCCTCCTTACACTTACCAACCCCATGGTCTCCATCCCAAATCTCCTGGGGACTTTTCGCTCATTTGGGTTAATCTCAGGATTGCAACTCGATATTGAAAAATCAGAAATTATGTTTTGCAATTATGCTAAGGATATGGGGAGAATGATGGCCTCTGTTTTCAGTTTCCAGTTCCAACCTCACTTTATACAGTACTTGGGAGTTAAACTACCTAATGATATATCACGAGCATACAAATGGAACTATAAACCACTGGTTCAGGAGCTCCTGACCCTTCTGACCCAGTGGGACTTCCCCCATCTTTCCAGTCTTGGAAGAGTCACGGCCATAAAAATGTCGTGGCTACCAAAACTTACTTATTTCTTTAGAGCTCTGCCCATTCCATTACAAACCGTGGATTTGCAAAAATTGCAGACAGCAATATTCAAATTTATCTGTAGGGATAGACGTCCTCAAATTTCAAGGAAAACCATGTTCTGGCACAGGAAGGATGGGGGTCTCTCTGTCCCTCATCTGAAACGTTACTATAATTCTTCCCAACTGGCCTCCATACCACTAATCTATGCAGTTTCCCATACTTCTATCTGGGTATATTTGGAGAATGCTCTCCTCTCTCCAATCTCATGGAAGGGTACCCTATTGGCTAAAAAAACCTCTCCCTGTGGCTATAGCAAAAGAATCCCCTCTAACAGCCCACACATTAACTATTTGGCGCAGATATCGCTTTAAACTAAAGCTACAATCTCAGCTATCTCCTTTAACTGAACTTTTTCGGAGCCCAGACTTTGTACCTGGTCAAGACCCACGAGCCTTTCAATGGTGGCGATCGCAGGGATTAATTTCTCTCAGGAGTTTGCTGGTAAGTGGGAAACTTTGTACCTTTAGCCAGCTGATTGCTGAGAAAAACATACCAGACTCGAAATTCTTTAGAGCCACCCAGATCTATCACTTTCTCAGTTCTTTGATAAGCCCAGATCAGGAAATTCAGCAGTCCTCTTTTGAGAACATATGTTTTAATGATCCGCTACGTAAAGGCATATTATCCTTCCTTTACTGCACCTTTAATCAACCCTCCCCTCAACTATAAATTCCCATATATGTTGGAATGGGAGAAAGACTTAGGCACAACACTAACAGCTGAACAATGGTCACAATGTCTAGATACTCTCTCCAGGGGAAGCCTGCAGACCTCTAACCTAGAATCCTCTCTTAGGATATTACACAGATCTTACTTGGACCCTGTCCGTCTTCATAAAATTGATCCAACTCGCCCCAACCATTGCTTTCGAGGCTGTACCATTGCTGGCACAACATATCATACATGGTGGACTTGTCCAAGGGTTTCACTATTCTGGTCTAAGCTGACTAGGAGAATTACTGACCTATTTTTTCCACGTTTAATTAAAGACCCCAAAGTGTTCCTGTTAGGCTTTAAGCCTCCAGGACTTAAAAACTCCCAACACAGACTTCTGCAGTTAATTCTTGTAGCTGCTAAAACTTATATTGCATCCCAATGGCTACAACTCTCTATCTTTGGACAGTCCTAGAACAGAGAATAGATTATATAATGGTATGTGAGCGCCTCAACGCTTTAATTAAAGACACAATGGATCAATTTACTAACATATGGGAACCATGGGTGGAGCTTAGAGGAAACCTTAGCTTCTCAACGGTTTTGGAGGCCTAATTTTATTGATCGTGCCCCGTATTCAAGGAGAGACTTACTGGAATGATAAGTTTAATGCTATCCTATAACGGTAAAGAGCAACCCCGATCCCTCCCCTTTGATGCTACCATCACAGCACCTCTAGCTACATACCTGTCTTTAGCTGCCTTACCACGAATCCCCTCCACAGTAGTGTTATTTGTTCTTGATCTTTTGATATTTTTGTACCATTCTTGTCTATGTTAATAGCATTGTTGTATTTTATATATCTGCAATGTAAGCTATTTTCTATACTGTTCTTCTGATATGTCACCCTGCCCATGTTGGGCTGAGGTGAAATTTTGGCTGTTATGTACTGATTTATTTTCTTCATAATAAAAACCTTTGAAACTAAAGGGGTTCTGTGGCTAGTTCTTAAAACAAAAACTGACACTTACCTGGGGCTTCTACCGGCCCCCTGCAGCTGTCCTGTCCCGCTACAATCCTCCATTCCCCGTTGCTGGTCACGGTCCAATTATTCGTCAAAGTAGACGAATGCGCCTGCGCGGCCACACGCGTCCTAGCTCCCGCTCGCGTCTCCAGGAGCTTACTGTGCAGGCGCAGTACGATGTTTTCTCATACTGCACCTGCGCAGTGAGCTCCCGGAGATGCAAGCGGGAGCTAGGACGCGTGTGGCTGTGCAAGCGCAGTTGCATCCTTCTAGTTAGATGGATAAGTGGACCGTGACCGAAGGCTGGGAACGGAGGATCGTAGAGGACAGCGCACAGCTGCAGGGGGGCCGGCAGAAGTCCCAGGTAAGTGTCAGTTTTTGTTTTGAAAAACTGTCCACAGAACCCATTTAAGGTCATAGATCCTGCCCTAAAGCTCAAACAAAGAAAAGACCTCTGGGGCACTGTTACTATGAGATGGAACGTAGAACCTGGGAGTAAGTACATGTGGCGCTGGATCCCGGCAACCTAAGTATTTTAACCCGACCTCGCTCTGCATGTGGCAATGCCTCATTTTGTCTGCCAGCCCGCACAAATATTAGCACCCTGATAGCACCAGCACCCATACCCGCTACAGTGACGGGTGGGGGTGTCAGTGATATCAGGGTACTGAGAACTTAAGGGGTGCTTAAGCCCCCACAAGCTCCCCCCTGGTGCCGCCACTGGGTCTTGATATTTTATGATTCTTTGCAGGATTTATCAAGAAAGGCAATATTTACCATCTCAACTTGACACTTTCTATCAGATAAAGAGAACTGTAATTTTAGGATGCAGCACACCCCACACAAAAGTGTTGAAAGTATAGCTGGTCTCTGATTATCACAGCAGGCGTACTGTTGACCTTGCCATCAGCTGCAGGTTTTATAGAAAATACAGACAATCCCTGTGTGACAATTTACCTGTTTGATCTTCTCCCTGTCCTGCTCTGGAGATCCAGCAGAGTTAATCCTCAGGCTCTTTTTAAACATGGCCATACGGGTTTTTGCATCGCTGCGTTGGATTTTAGGTAGCCGTGCTCTCTCCTGTGCTTGCTTATTCTTCAGTTCTTCTATTAGCCGCTGATTATACCTTTGCATCTGCTCCATTTCCTACAATCAAGACATGATAAGTGGGCTACAAGTGTAAGAAAAACCAATGATGTGAACAAAGCAGAAAAAGTTCTGCAAAACAGTTCTCTTGAAGAGAATCTGAGGTGACATGTGACATGATGAGATAAACATTTGTATGTAAAGTCCTAATCCTACTTAGAACCTATATTCATTTCTTTTTGTCTCACTTTAAGGGTTAAGAATTCATGCTCTAAATAACAGTTCCTCTTCAGTCAAACTGCTGTCTGACTGTAGTCTAAGTTCCACTAATAATTAATCAGAGGTTGTAAAACTCTGTGTACCTGGCAGACACCGCGCGCCTGCGCAGTAGAGCGGATTCGATCAGGCTTGGCTATTTCTGCCTGAGCCCAAGTGAAAGCCGCTACTGTGCCTGCGCGAGGATCACACAGGTTTGCTATGAACCTGGAGCTCAGCACCGCTGATAAGCTTGTTGGCTGATTCTCGGCAGCTGACAGCGCTGGTACAGAGGGATGGAAGAGGATGGGGAAGCCTCATTAGGATCCAGATTAGGATCCCCCTGCTGAGGTAAGTACCCCATAGGGGCACTTTGTTTCCTTACAGCTTATTTATAAATAGAAAAGGCATTTTAGAAAAGTCCTAGGTTAGGAGTTAGACTAAAGTTACATTTGTTTATTTCATCAGTTGATTTTCACTTCACATTTGCTTTAAAAGGACAACTGAAGCAAGACGTATATGGGGGCTGCCATATTTATTTTCCTTTTAAACAATACCAGTTGCTGCTGATCTATTTGGCTGCAGTAGTGTCTGAACAACATCAGAAACAAGCATGCAGCTGATCTTGTCAGGTCTGGCAATTATATCAGGAACACCTGATCTGCTGCATGCTTGTTCAGGGTGTATGGGTAAAAGTATTAGAGGACGAGGATCAGCAGGATAGCCAGGCAACTGGTACCGGTATTGCTTAAAAGGAAATAAATATGGCAGCCTCCGTATCCCTCTAACTTCAGTTCTTTAAATTCCAGGATCACTTGAAACATAATCCTGATCTGCAACTCATACTTGGATGATTTACAGAGGGGTGTAAAGGAAACCCAATGTTCTGTATTGTTTGCAGACTGTACTCCTTTGAAAAAGGTGATCAAGTGCCTGTGAATCAGTGTAGATAGTGTAGATACCATATTGGTAAACGGTTCAGTCCGAGGACTATGATGAAGGGATCAGCCTGGGGACTAGAGTGGAGGTGAGTCTGACAAGAAAACCAATGGGTCACTGGAAGTGCTGGTGAGGGAGTAAAGATCCCCTCGGTTCTTTCATGCAAAAATGGAGGGTTTGGTTTATGCAGTACTTGAATAATTTTTTATTGGTGTATGTACAGTAATATAACCTAATTCTTTTTATTACTCACTATTTACAGCTTTCTGAGAGGGTTGTTACTCACTTTATTCCTTCAAGTGTACCCAAGGAGAAAGCTATAATGAAAACGAAATACTTACCTAGGTAGAGGGAAGCCTCTGGATAGCCCAGACGCTTCCCGTGTTCTCCTCACCCTCACCATTGACACATGCGTATCCCTGAAACATGTACCACAAGAGCTTGTTGAATAGGTTACATGGTCATGCTCGTTCATGCATGAGCGCAGTCGTACTGCGCATATGCAAGTATGATCGCACCGGAGCAGCAAGCCGCTCGACCACGAGAGGATTCTTGCTACAACGCAGGCACACTTGTGCATGAAGAGGAGTGTGCGGCTGCGATGTTCCAGAGGGTCCTGGGCAGTGCTGGTAGGTGCGGGGAGGACACAGGAAGGCCAGAGGCTTCCTTCTTCATAGGTGAGTATGTGTATTTGGTTGCAGCTCTTACCTCAGGTTTACTTTAAACAGTTTGTTACCTGCAGAGTGTTCTCCCTTTTTGCCACCTGAACTACATAGCTTTTGTGACTGTGCCATCTGTGTGTAAAAGAGTGACCATACCTTCTCGTGTCTCTTCAGTAGCTGGTGTCTCTGCATGAAATACTGATCCTTAAGTTGCTGTTTCAGCAGCTGGTGTTTCTCTTGTAAATGACGTTCCTCAAGTTCCCAAATAGCGGCTTCTCGCGCTGGAAAAAAACAAAACAAAATACACTTTCTTTAAAAATCAAATTTGGACAAAAGCAATACTAGCTGCATTGTTTTTCTGCATATCTAAATGATGCAGAAGACTTCCAGGCTACATTTGTCATAGTGGCCTCAGTGGTAGCAGACTTTCTAATGTAGAAGTGGATCAAAAATGGGATGATGGGCAGAACAGTAGCTAAGTGGTTAGCACTCACTGCCTTCAAGACTAGAGTTCCACATTAGTATACTGTTTCTTGGGCTTAGTCATACTCTTACAACTCAAATAGAAACCGCATGGTAAAAATACATTCAGAAAAATAATTAGTACTGTACAAATGCAAAACAACATTGGTGATAATGGACTTAATGGACATATGTGGCAGGTTGAAGGCCTCAGACAAACCCTTGGTACCGCAGTGAGAATTGAAGCAAAATACTGAACTGTAAAAAAGGATCATAGTTCGTGACCAGCCAAAGCTCAGGGCATGCTAAAGAGGCCAGGACAGGCACAATTTTAGGTATAGCCTACAGACTGGTCAAACTTAGCTAAGTCCTGTCATTAAAAAGAATTAGAAGAGCGTCCTAAAATAGTCACTGAACTGGAAAACCTATGAAATGACAACCACAAAGAATCTGCTAACTCAGACACCTGTTAGGTAAAGCTCAATTATGGGCATTGTCTAGATTGGCTTCCCACTTCCTCTCACTTTCCCAAATCAGAACGCTCCCTCCTCTTCTACTCTAGGTGCCTGGTGGTCTAAATTTCAGCCATCAACTATTACAACAGAAGCAGCCCAGCAACGATCCTTCAAAAAATGCACTACAGAGGTGAGGGTGGGTGGCAATGCTGGCCCTATCCACTTCCAGAACAAAATGTAGGGCTCAGCAACGTCACATCTTTTTCTGAGAAATTGAGAGAAACACAGGGAAAGCAGAGTGTGGGTTAAATTCAGTATTTTTTAAAATGTAATACGTAATGATCACATATGCTATGGAGAAAAAGGATGGCATTAAACACTTTTTAAATGAATTAGGAGCTGGAACTTTTAGGTGCAGTTCCAATATCAATCAGCAGGTGGCACACAACAATGTGTAAAGATGCATGCACATCTGTTAATAGGCAAATGGAAAGAATGTGGAACAGCAGAGGGTATTCCATGAAAGGCTGTCCTGGGATCTGGCTGAGGCGGCCTGGCCAGGAACCAGCAAGAACCAGAGCTGGGTGAGATGAGGCCCAATGACAGGAAACATGGTCTGCTGACTACAATGCACAGACAAGAGCAGTCGCAGCCAGAACCACAGCCTAAGATCTGTCACTGCACAGACAACAATATCTATGGTAATATTTACCTCTCAGGAGCTGCTGCTTATGGTTTAAGCATTCCCGTTCTATGTTGGCCAGTTCCATCTTCTGCTGGTGAATGATCTTCTTCAAGGATCCGTCCAGCTCTTGTTGCTGCTTTAGCACAAATTCTTGCTCCTAACAAAACATTTCAACAGTTACTTTGTGAACTATCATATTGAAAACTACTAGGAACCATTAATAAATTCCATGTGACAATGTGTTCTGAGTGTTGAATGAAATGTAACCTACAACACATGTGCATTTCTAGAACAATGCAGGCTGATGAGCAAATATTTTATTTCAGAACTACAAAATCAACTCAGAATCCACACAAAAGAGCACCACAAACAAAACGAGTCATACTGTCAGAAAACAGAGTTCAGAAACTAATTTCACTGAAATACAGGAGTAAGGGCAGCACTATACAGCCTATGTAAGACAGTAAATAAAAGCTCTCAGACCTGTCAATTAGCTCAAATCCTGATAAGCCATCTACAGGCAGAAAACTTCTGTCACCCGATATAATCACTCATGATTCTAAAGGTTGCCATACACTTATAGATTTGAAGCAGATTTTACCATCAGATAGATTTCTGTCAGATGCCTGTCAAGTCGAATCTGACAGGAATCTGATATGTGCCACATAGAGGCCTGCAGCGGGTCAGGTACCCGAATTGCGGGTACTGCGGGTGCGGGTCGGGGGTAGCGAGTTGCGTATCGGGTGCGGGTAGCGGTTCTGCGGCTGCAGGTCGGGTCGCGGGTAGTCAAAACAAGCATAAGATAATTCTGTATCTTTTGCCTTCCCAAAATCTGTGATGAATGCTGGCACCAGAATACTTTCTTGCTGGCTTGTTTACGGTTTCTTATCTTTAACCACTTTACCCCCATAGGTGCGGATATCTCCGTCCCTTTTTCCATCCTTTCACCCTCAGGGACGGAGATATACGCACCTCCCGCTCGCTCGTGCGCTCCCATGCACGCCACCGCCCGCTCGCCCGGAGATCAATGAACGGGAAAAAACGTTCCCGTTCGTTGATCTAAGCCCCCCGCAATGATCAGCTGCTTCTATGAGAAGCAGCGATCATTGTGAAAAAAAAAAACTATTTCCCAGCCTCATAAGACTTCCTGCAAGCGTACTTCCTACGCTTGCAGGTCGCATAAACAAAAAAGTTACTGTGGCCATCTTGTGGCCAAATAGTAAAACTACACCCTAAAGCATTTTTCATATACAAATACATTAGTTTTACATTAAAAATTAACTCATTACCTCCCACACTCCCCAATTTTTTTTTTGTAATAAAAAAAATTACAATAAAAAAATACATAAATAGTTACCTTAGGGACTGAACTTTTTAAATATTTATGTCAAGAGGGTATAACACTGTTACTTTATAAACTATGGGCTTGTAATTAGGGATGGACGCAAAACTGAAAAACATGCACCTTTATTTCCAAATAAAATATTGGCGCCAAACATTGTGATAGATAATACATTTCATGGGTTTTAATTACAGTAGCATGCATTATTTAAAAACTATAATGGCCGAAAACTGAAAAATAATGATTTTTTTCCACCACATTTTTCCCATTAAAACACATTTAGAATAAAATAATTATTGGCATAATGTCCCACCTAAAGAAAGCCTAATTGGTGCCGAAAACAACAAGATATAGTTCATTTCATTGCGATAAGTAATGATAAAGTTATAGACGAATGAATGGAAGGAGTACTGAAAGGTGAAAATTGTTCTGGTGCTCAAGGGGTAAAACCCCTCAGTTGTGAAGTGGTTAATTATGGCAGACTCCTTCCTCCTCTCAAGCTGACACCTCCCCTTCCTCCATACTAGTGCATATAACTGGGAACATGCCAGTGTGAAAGAGGAAAAGGTGTCATAGGAAAGCTTTGTCTGTTAGTGACTGGGGATATTTGAAAGGTTCTAACAGAAGTAATTGCACTTTGGGTGCATACACACACATACAATTTTGATTGGCCGATTTTAATTGGCCCTCATACTACATAGAGGGTCAAGATTGTGTCTGTATATGCACTCTTAAATCTGAAAATTATTTATATGAGCCTGGATACAGTGTCTACACCTTGCAACTCATAGCGGCAGTGGTGGAAGTGTCACCCTGGCCACCACAATGCATGCATGGAGATGTATTACATTAATGTGCCTACATCTCCTGTGATTACATTAATGTATTACATCTCCCAGTGTGCATTGCAGTGGCCAGGGGGACGGGACACTTCCACTAGATGTAGTGTAGATGGGGGCAGCCTATAGTATACAGGGACAGGGATATGGGTGCTTTGCTCTGCTATTTGTTGTTTGAGCAGGACTGTTACTTCTAGGCTTTTATCAATTTAGATAAGAGAGTTAAAAAAAAATAAAAAAAAAATCTTTAAAAACTTCTTTGGTTTTGGTTTGTGTATAAAAAAAAAAGGTTATATGTATTTTACAGCTCCCCAATATTAATTTAAATGTGTACTTTAGAAGAAAATGGAAAATGTGGGTTGCGGGTCTGGTGCGAGTATTAAATTCATCTGAAAGCGGGTTGCGGGTCGGGTGCGGGTAGTGGTTCTGCATGTCGGGTGCGGGTATGAAAAATTGGACCCGCGCAGGCCTCTAGTGCCACACACTAGGAACAGATTTCCAATAGTATAATGTATTCCCCCATTGTGCCGGCCCACCTCCTGCTTTCTCCACCCTTTACCTGCTGATTTAGCCGTGTAGGATAATATATTCCCCCATAGTGCCAACCAACTTCCTGTTTTCTCCACCCCTTACCTACTGATTAGTCCAGTCTCCATATTTTTATGGGGATCACAGGGCAGGCTGACCATAATAGCTGGCTCATGCCCAATTATCTCAAATCTGCACATTATTTTTTTTAACTTACAGTATAAACCCGAATTCACACCCCACACTAGACAATATTACAAGTATAATCCATAAATTATTTTGTTCATTTAAAGAGATCCAATTAACCTATGGCTACCTGTTATAAACTGTACCATAGCACTCTACTGCTCTGGCAGTTCTATTCCATCACCCTGGATACTACATCTGTGCTGCTGATTTCTGTGTCGAACCATTGTTTGTACATCTGCAATCTGTCGATAAGGTCTGATCATTGCACTTTCTAGCTATCTGACTACCATCTAGCATCTCTGTTGCTTGCAGTGAAACTATAACTGCAAGAAGGTGCTGTGGCGTGGTAAGGTGTCACACATAAATCAGTTTTCAATATTCTTCAATCAGATTACATACAGCTGCAGCCTGTTTATTTTGAGTCTATCTCATTTTCTCACAGCAGCCTTTGTGATCTACCACACATATGTACTTTTACCACAAAGTAGTATGCTGCTCTACTAATTTGAGGAAAAAATCCAGATCATAGGTTTTGCTATAGGTTAATATTTCCCAGAGGGCCATTTACCTTATATGGCAAAAAAACAAACAAACACTGTTATATGCACACAAAAGAGCACAGCACACTTCAATCCAGTTTTTCCTTTAAAGTATAGAAAAAGTATGAAGTAAATGGAACTGCAGGAGAGGAAAACAATACAATTGGTATCTCCAGCATGACGTCTATTCAACAGAAATGTCAGAGCAAAGTAATTACAGAGTATAAACCATGCTAACTGCTCCCAACGGATTCACCCCACGCATTTCACAGCTTACTGCTGCAATGTTTGATAGTGCGTATATGTTTCCTATACAGCACTAATGTGACTGCAGTCTCTAACAATGGAACTAGGAAGGGATTATTACAGTCTCTTCTCCAGGCTAAAAATAAAGAGCACATTAAAATGCACCTGTAGTCCACACAGAGTAAAAGCTGTCACGCTGTGTGCTAGACCAGCATTTAAGAGAATAGAATGCATATTCATTCATTAGGATGCAGTGACATGGCAAAGACAGGGGGACCTCAAAATAGCAGCACAGAAACATTGACTGAAGTTTCACATAAGTAGTTTTGAAAGTAGCCCTGTAGAAGACTTCTGTAATCTAATTACTAGCCAAGCAGAACTCACTGCTACCCAATCTGGGCGCTCTGTCTGGGTCAGAACACTGCTTTCCAAGTTTATCCCTTCTGGGGCCTCCGGCTATACAGAAGCACATCAAGTCATGACCTAGGTGGCAAATCTTTGCATAGACAGATATGTGCATAGACAGATATGTGCATAGATTAGACCCATGGGAAGGGCATACATATGCACTCTTAACAATGTGCATCTTAAAAACAGGACAATGGAGAGTGATGGCCAGCTATGGACTAGGCCAGCACTGGGCAAACTACGGCCCGTGGGCCGGCTGTACATCCGGCCCAATGATAGGCGGCCGGATTTCTCTCTTAACCCCCTCCCTCCCTGCAGAGTCACGAGCGGGCAATTAGCGGGCGTTAAAACTCACCTACTCGCCATTTCCTGCGTCGCGTCTCAATGGCAACATGGCGTCAAATGACATGCTGTCAGAACGTGCCAGCGTGTGAAACGCTGGCGTGTCATGAGACTCGTGTCACATGACGGCCTGTTGCCATGGAGACATGACGCAGGAAGTGTTGAGTAGGATGAGTTTTAACGCCCGCTAACCGCCCGCTTCTGACTCTTCAGGGAGGGCAGGAATGTTAGGAATGCGGCCTTGGTTGTGCAAAATTTGCCCAGGCCTGGACTAGGCCCCGCACCATACAAGGCTGGCAAGCACCAGAAAAAGTAGAACATAATACCTGTTATGGATACAACATGGGGGGCATGATGCCTAGTGGTAATTTCAACAAAAGGTGGAATATCATTTTGAAGGACCACTAAAGTGAAAAAAGTAAGCAGTTAAAATCTGACAGAGTCAACAGGTTTTGGGTCAATACATCTCCTCATGGGGGATTCTTATGGTTTTCTTTGTTTTCAAAAACATTTCCTGAACATCAGTTGCTAACAATGATGAGCAATGGATGAAATCCGAATGAGTTTCATTCGGATTTCATCCGGATAATTAATGCAGCTGAGCAGGTGGGTGAGGGGAGTTAAACTTACCCAGCAGCCGTCTTCTTTCATCTGTCCCACGGCGCCTCCCACGTTGCGTTCCAAGCCGTGGTCACATGACTACAAACACTTCCTCCTTCCAGGTTGAAACGCGGCTTGGTGCGCAGATGGTGGAACGGAATGACGGGGAAAGCCTCTGCAGGATCTACAGGATTCCCTCTCCCAAGATAAGTATCTAAATTTTCTGGCTTAAAAATGTCTGAGATTTGCTGAAGTGGCTTTTGAACCAGTTTTTTTTTTAAATTTGCCAATAGTAAGTTGCACTGCAGCAGCCTTAAATGTGATTTCCATCCACAGGGATATTCAATTTCACATGCTTTTTTTTCATATGTTAATTTTCACAGTTTATGCAGATTTTTTATAAAAAGGTTTGCATGCGTCTAGCGTAACTGACAAACATTAATGGGAAACGGATGCGTGGTGCCAAAATCTGCAGCAAGCTGTTTTTTTTATTGGCATTAAAGCGGACCCAAACCAAACATTTTTTTTTATTCAAAATATTTAGTTGCACCACTCTGACACATACAAAGATAAATAAACACTCCTTCAAGCCTATGAGCATTTCAATGCATGCTTTTCACCCTCCTCTTTGCATAACTAGGATTATGCTGGGGGCAGCCATTAGCAATTCCTCCATTGCCAGACACCATCTACTCCACCAGTTTGCCGGATTTTTTGCCGGCAATATGAAAGAACCCTCCAATAAATGTAAAATATTTTATATTTGTCATCATGCAGCTGAAAAAAGGCTGCTATTTATTATTATAAGTTAGAAAATAGATTTTATTTCTGAAATCTTGTATTTTTAGTTTGAGTCCACTTTAAGTGTAAACTATTTCAATGAAATTGCATTGCTTTCCGTTCTAATGGGAATTTTCGCAATGCGAATTTGCACTCAGTGGGAATGGGCTCTTACCCCTGCTACTGTCCCTGCTGATCACCAGTTTCAGCATTCCTCTTTGTCCTGCAGTTTCCTATGTCTGTGTACAGCACGACGATGGCCTGTGACTGTTCAGCTGTTGGGAACATCCCCTTTGCACCAATACAGAAGGTAGTATAATAATATACAGTGGTGTGAAAAACTATTTGCCCCCTTCCTGATTTCTTATTCTTTTGCATGTTTGTCACACTTAAATGTTTCTGCTCATCAAAAACCGTTAACTATTAGTCCAAGATAACATAATTGAACACAAAATGCAGTTTTAAATGATGGTTTTTATTATTTAGTGAGAAAAAAAACTCCAAATCTACATGGCCCTGTGTGAAAAAGTGATTGCCCCCCTTGTTAAAAAATAACTTAACTGTGGTTTATCACACCTGAGTTCAATTTCTGTAGTCATCCCCAGGCCTGATTACTGCCACACCTGTTTCAATCAAGAAATCACTTAAATAGGAGCTGACACAGAGAAGTAGACCAAAAGCACCTCAAAAGCTAGACATCATGCCAAGATCCAAAGAAATTCAGGAACAAATGAGAACAAAAGTACTGTAATTGAGATCTATCAGTCTGGTAAAGGTCATAAAGCCGTTTCTAAAGCTTTGGGACTCCAGCGAACCACAGTGAGAGCCATTATCCACAAATGGCAAAAACATGGAACAGTGATGAACCTTACCAGGAGTGGCCGGCCGAGCAAAATTACCCCGAGAGCGCAGAGAAAACTCATCCGAGAGGCCACAAAAGACCCCAGGACAACATCTAAAGAACTGCAGGCCTCACTTGCCTCAATTAAGGTCAGTGTTCATGACTCCACCATAAGAAAGAGACTGGGCAAAAACGGCCTGCATGGCAGATATCCAAGGCGCAAACCACTTTTAAGCAAAAAGAACATTAAGGCTTGTCTCAATTTTGCTAAAAAACATCTCAATGATTGCCAAGACTTTGCGGAAAATACCTTGTGGACCGATGAGACAAAAGTTGAACTTTTTGGAAGGTGCGTGTCCCGTTACATCTGGCATAGAAGTAACACAGCATTTCAGCAAAAGATCATCATACCAATAGTAAAATATGGTGGTGGTAGTGTGATGGTCTGGGGTTGTTTTGCTGCTTCAGGACCTGGAAGGCTTGCTGTGATAGATGGAACCATGAATTCTACTGTCTACCAAAAAATCCTGAAGGAGAATGTCCGGCCATCTGTTCGTCAACTCAAGCTGAAGCGATCTTGGGTGCTGTAGCATGACAATGACCAAAAACACACCAGCAAATTCACCTCTGAATGGCTGAAGAAAAACAAAATGAAGACTTTGGAGAGGCCTAGTCAAAGTCCTGACCTGAATCCTATTGAGATGTTGTGTCATGACCTTAAAAAGGTGGTTCATGCTAGAAAACCCTCAAATAAAGCTGAATTACAACAATTCTGCAAAGATGAGTGGGCCAAAATTCCTCCAGAGCGCTGTAAAAGACTCGTTGCAAGTTATCGCAAACGCTTGATTGCAGTTATTGCTGCTAAGGGTGGCCCAACCAGTTATTCGGTTCAGGGGGCAATTTATTTTTCACACAGGGCCATGTAGGTTTTTTTCTCTCTAAATAATAAAAAACATCACTTAAAACTGCATTTTGTGTTCAATTATGTTATCATGGACTAATAGTTAACGGTTTTTGATGAGCAGGAACATTTAAGTGTGACAAACATGCAAAAGAATAAGAAATCAGGAAGGGGGCAAATAGTTTTTCACACCACTGTATTTATAATGCAAATGTTGCCCCTCCTTAGTGTCACTGCCATATTCTGGAAATGGAATATGGCAAGTAATAATACTCATTATCTATGTTAACCTAAGCACACTCATATCTTCATCAGCATGTGCAGGGCTGGATTTCTGGTAAGGCCACAAAGGCCCAGGCCTTGGGCAGCTGCAGCCTAAGGGGGAGGATGGATATTGAAGAGGGGTTGCTGCACATGGAGGAGGAGGAGGCTGTAAACATGAATAGAGAGGTTGCAAATGGGGAACAACACATAGAAAAGGGGAGCTGCTGCCAAAGAGAGCTGTACATGAAAGAGAGGGGCTGCTGTGCATGAATGTTTCATTTGGATGAAGGGGCTACACATAGAATGGGGGACACTGCTGCACATGGAAGTGTAGCAACAAAGAAAGTTGGCCTAGGGACACAAAGTATAAAGCCAGCCTTGAGTATGTGTGAATAAACTGTTCAGCAGTTACTTTGATTCACCATCACATTTCTGTTGAATAGACTATATAGAGTAGACCGAACGATAAAAGTCACAAATGTTAGGAAAAACTGTTTTGGATGGAGTTGAAATCACCTGTCTAAACAAATAAGGAGCTCCTAAAGCTCCTAATATCATGTTAAGTACACAAGTGATTTCTATTTAACATATATAACTTATAAGATTTCATGGAAACTGGTGCACCAAAAAGGAAAATCGGGGCCTCTAACAACCAGATTTATTTTTCAATAATAAACATATTACTTTCTAGGCATCAGCTTCCATTAGCATCTCTTCTTATCCTTATTGAGCACACACATGCGACAGTCGAGCTGAAAACTCCAATCTGACCGCAGCTCTCATGCAGCAGCACACTTACATCCTGCATTTGGGCGTTGAATAGCGTACATGACGACAACTGAAATGACTGAATCATTACCTGGGCAACACCCTGCAGATCAGAATACAATATGACCACAGTGTGAGAGGCAGACCAGAACCCACAGCTGCCACTCATTTTTGGTGGCCATTGAGAAGGTATAGAACATAGCACAGAGAGACAGGGTATGTATAGAACAGGTACAACATGTACAGGCAACTGTGCTGATCAGACAAATCAATGATAAAATAGTACAACATTAGGACACTATTGGCAAACAACAGCACACTAGTGGCAGCACGGATTTCACTTGGAGCAGGTCCTGGCTTTTAACTTACCTGTGGAACCGTTATTTTGCTGCAGTAATCTTTAGAAAAATGAGATCTGGCTATTAATGTTAAAGTCTGTCTCTAATTGTCATCGAGATAACTGGCTCCTAAACATTTTCTGGAATCCTGGAATTTACAGACTGACCCCACGAATTGCCCATCCCTGCCTTATTAGTTTCTGTCATTATTTTGAGAGCTTTGGATGCTTTCTAGCACTGGATGGTTTCCTCAAATCTCTCTACATCGGGATGTCAAACCGATCCTTCCAGGGCAAAGATCCTCACACATTTTTGGTACAGCTCAAATTAATTGATGGGTCTGAATCAGGAAAGATGTGGTCCATCAGGTAGAACACATTCCTCTCTTTCTCAGTTCATCATAATCACTGGCATGGATTTAGCCTTCCAGTCTTAGAGTTCAACACCTGTGCTCTACATACAGTTGTTGTGGGAGGTGGCAGAATGACTAAGGATACCATTCTATAAGGGGCGAATCAGAGCAATCCTCACATGCAAATTCAGACGGGCAATTGCAGCCAATTGAAAACAATTGGGTGCTTCAGGATTCACATTTCGGAAAAAATGGACTGTTCAAAGCATTTTTCTGCCTCCAATGACCACTGGAGTTTGTTTAACTGCTATAAAACCTCACTGTTTACCACACCACCTAACTAATCCTGTGCTAGGTCTCAACAGTTCCACAAAATGTGGCACATTTCAAAATTGCCACTATTTTGCAGTTTCATTTGTGGTGGTGCTAGAACACCTCTGATGTTTTCCAGGAGATTCCCTAGCAACACATGAGAAGGTGTGGTGCATTTTTTTTTTCTGGGGGGGGGGGGGGGGGGGTACTGCATTCCAATATATTTCACAGACTCATCTAAATCCCATAAGCAGAATACATCGGGAGTTTGAGGTGCATTAAAGTGACCATATAGTGTGAGGGACATTGAAGAATGCCAATTGCCTTGATGTCCAACTGTTCATCTTCCTAAAATACTTTTAAAAACCATTCACTGAGAACAAGCAAACAGATCAGATGATCTGACTAATGTTTAATCACATCGTTCCAGGTGTGTGATTCAGAATACTGAAGCCAGAAAGGTCAGCAGGACAGCCAAGCAACTGCCACTGTTTAACAGGAAATAAATATGGCAGCCTCCGCATCCCTCTCACAACTCGGCCACATCTGTAAGGCAAATTATTTTAAAATGTATAAATTACTATGGATATAGTTTTACAATGCCCAGACCAATGACACGTATGGAGTTCTCTTTTAAATCTTTCTGTGCAGCCGATCTATTAAATGTCTTACTCATCATCATCATTGGACTAAATTTCAAGTGGCAACATCATAATCACAACATAGCACTCTGATCAAAGTGAGAATGTGACACATCGAATAACAAGGCAGATATTACAACAAATAACCCAGTGATTTAGTAAACTATACCTGTAACAATTCAATGGCTCCAGTGACCATCCCCAGCCATGTGATGCGGCTCTCAGTTGTTGTATACATACAGTGAGTAACATAGTTATTTAGTCTAGTTAAACTAGTATGGCAGCACACGGTGTTAAGTGATCAGGAATCGGTTGGGTTAGTTGAACATGATATGGTTAGCAGACACGCTTTGATTGGTTACTTAGAATCAAGAAAGCACTAGCTGGATTCTCTGGGTTTAGTAGCACAAAGCGGTTACCTGAGCCTGCTGGCTTTGCGCAAGTTCCTCTTTCCTGCGTTTCATAAGCTCTTTTCGCAGCTCTTTAGGCGCTTTCTCCACGTCATTAATTACCTGGGATGAGCATGCAGAAGGTGGGGAGATATGACCATGGTTCGAGAGCAAGCGCATGAGGCAGAGTAAAGCCACACCACCATGTGACAGAAGCCTGCAGGGTGGGTTACATGTCAAGTGAAAGATGGCTGCGTGTTGTTTAGTGAAGACATGAAGCACCTTCCAACAATCTCTTTACCTATCTTACATCTACATGCAGATATGGATGGTCATTAAACTCTATATAGAAACTTCAGTTTTTGGGGCTATCCTTCTTTCGTATGAGACCCTCTGTCAGTGTCACTGGATGAGTGCTTGGGAGTTAAGCCAAACTGTATAGGAAATAGAGTAGGAGTCGCACACCATTCCTGAGGTGCTGGACAAAAGTGCTCAATCGAACAATCCATGGTGTCTGCACAAGTAGAATAAAGCCGTGTTTATTCACAAATCGTGACAATAGTCCGTTGACAAAGACCAAAGACCGTTTCAGGGTCCCGAGGGGTGCCTTTTGTCAAAGTAACAGAACAGAATGCCATTCTGTTCTGTTACCTTGACACAGGAGACCCCCCGGGGCCCTGAAAATGTAGTTGGTCTTTGTCAATGGACTACAGTCACGATTTGTGAATAAACACGGCTTTATTCTACCTGTGAGTGTGCACACACCATGGATTGTTCAAACTACTTAGAGAACCTATGGAAAAATGAAGCCCATAAAAGCTCATCCAATGCTAAAATATCGGTTAACTTTAACTACCTTATGTGTATGATCAAAGAAAACTATTCAATCTTGTATGCCACAAGGTAGAGAGTCCCTTTACACTGCATATTGGGACACAATGACAAAGATATGCCTATTTTTTAATCTACAATAAAAAAAAATAGATCTAGAATTTTAATTGGTATTAAAAACCCACTTAAAGAACACCTGAAGTAAGAGGGATATGAAGACAGACATTTTTATGCACTTTCTAAACAATATCAGTTGCCCGGCTGCCCTGCTGATCTATTGCCTCTAATACTAATACTTTAAGCCCTAGACCCTAAACAAGCATGCAGCAGATCAGATGTTTCTGACAAAAACCTGACAAGATTAGCTGCATGCTTGTTTCAGGTATGTGACTCCGACAGAAATAATGCTGAATGAGCAGCAGGATAGCCAGGCAACTGGTTTTGTTTGAAAGGAAATAAACATGGCAGCCTCCATATCCCTCTCACTTCAGGTTCCCTTTAAAGGACAACGAATCTATGTTTGTTGCAACCATGGCCAAGTAAGAAAAAATCAATATAACATAAAAGGGTTATCTAAAATTTTAATTAGGCATTAAATTGTCTAAATGGACAATAAAGTGATATAGTTGCAACCAAAGCTAATTTAGCCTGAAATAAGATGTTTATTATATGGTAAACAAATCACAAAGCAGAACCTGTCTCAGTACGTGTAATAACTGGATTAATGATTATATTAAGTGTGGGAAAGGCTTGTGGAAAATGTATTTGTTTTTTGTCTGGTTTAACGTGTGGCTGGAGGATGCTGTAATATCGGTTAGTGTGTTTGCAAGTATTGTGCTGCAAGGTAAGCCCATATACCAAGAGAAGATTCAATACAAAGCCGCAGAATGCTACAGAAATGCAAAAAGCTTTCCACCGAGGAAAATAAAGAAGTAAAACTCTAATACAGACAGATTCGGTGCTGAAAAAAGACATACACCTGTGTGCACAAAGCTTAACCATGAGAAATGCTGATCTCAGAAGTGCTATTCAACAGCAGTATTCCAGGGCATGCTGGGATAGTAGGACTCCCCTCTAGTCTAAGGTCTAAAGCCCCATCTACATGATACGATTCTTTGTGTGATTCGATTACGATTCTATTTACAATCCGATTAAATCCGACAGGTCAGATCGGGATTCGATTCAATTCGCTTTGCCATTGTTGAATCGCACAAAGAATCGGATCGTGTAGATTGGGCTTTAGCCTTAAGGTGCGTACACACGCACGACAGCAGCCAACGACGGGTCCGTCGGCACCTCCCGCCCGGCGGGATTTCAGCAGACTGTAGTGCGTGTGTACGCACTGTCGGCGGACTGATAAGGCTGTTCCTGAACGGTCCGCCCGGCGGGAGGTGCCAACGGACCCGTCGTTGGCTGCTGTCGTGCGTGTGTACGCACCTTTAGGATACCCAGATGGCACACTGCATGGATGAGGTCCTATTCTCACTGCAGGGGAGCAAGCTGAGGTCTGAACCACCTTTGTCTTCCAATCTGCCTAGAATTAACATAATCCCATGTGGATTTTAAGAAGAATCAGTTTCTGCAAGATTCTAATCAGTGACTGAGAAATGATTAAGGAAAAAATAGTGTCTGCTCACTTAGATTTATATTCTCCTTCTTATTCAGCTTTACTTACTTTGTGACTTGTGTGCTATTAACAGATGAAAAAAGAGGGCAAAGTCACACTAGCAACAGAATGCCAGAAATAAGTCGCTGCTGATCACAAGCCATCTGATTCAGAAGGTGATTCACTGAGTGACTATTGCTGGCTACAGAAAAACATTTGCAGCAGAAAATCACAGTGAATAAGTGATTTAAAGCAGGTATTTACCACTGGTATTCTTATCATTTGTATCATGGACCATAGCATGCGTGCTGCAATAAGTTCTGACTGGGAATTAAAAAAAAATGCTAGTTGAAAACCATTTAGAGGTTGTCATTTAATTATCTATCGGATCATACCAGCCTTTCTGGTATAATGAAGCTCCTACAACAGTGTTTCTCACACCTGTCCTTGCATCTCCCCAGCAGTGCATGTTTTGCAGGAACCTCACCTATGCACAGGTGGGGTAATTAGTGTTTCAGGTGGATTCCGTGTAGCCGTGACACTAATTACCGCACCTGTGCAGCAGTGAAGGTGCCTGCAAAACATGCACAGTTGGGGAGTCACGAGGACAGGTTTGAGAAACCCTTTCCTGCAGCTACCTGTGTGACTGTTCAGCCTGGTCAAATGTACACTTTTGATGAGCTGATAGGAGATACAGGGACAGAGCATAGATGGATTAGGCATACAAATCCATCCTCCCTCATAAGGGCTTCAGTCAGCTCGTGAGACGGTATATTATGAAACTAAGGGGTACTGCACTATGCATAGTAGCTTTCCTCTTAGCACAGTAACATTAGATAAGCCTGAAACAATAACTATATAACGCTGCAGAGACTGCTGAGTGTGCCTGCTCCCTGAAGAACTGAGTTCTGAAACCTGTAAAATTTGATGTGTTAAACTTGTGCACTGAAAAAAGCAGGTATGATCATTAATATGGAGAGACCCATGACCATAGAACCCGGCTATACCAATGTGAATAAAAGTCACCAGTGCTTTAGGCCCAACCACCAAGTCAAAAGGAAAAAGACTTCAGCTCACAAAGTACAAATGGAAAAAAAAAAATATCACATTATTGCACAAGATTAACAACAAAAAATTACTTGAGAATTAACACAGAATATATTAACATTTATTACATAGAGAAATAACATTTTTTTGGGGGGAATGTATTGAAAAAGATATTTGATAGGTGTGGAAAAAAATTAAACTGGGAGAAATCACTACGGAGATAACTTTTGTGAACTGGCCCTGTTTTTTGTACTCTGAATAACTTTTTATCTGTCTTATCCAGTCATATGAAAAAGTCTTGAAGGGCCCGTTCATACTAGGGACGTTTTCCGCCTTTTTTTAAGCGCAGGCTATTGTTAAAATCACCTACAAAACGTAGTTCACAGGTGAGCGGTTCGTTTCCGATCCGCTCAGCAAAGCGCTGCCTGTACCCTTTGTTTTTTTTTCTATAATGGAAGGTATAGGAAAACCGAAAAACGCTCACCAAATCGATTTGTGCAGAGATTGCATTCGCGTTTTTAAGAATAAATATTATTATTTTTTAAAACTGCTCTGACAAAGTGCTCTTTACAAAAACGCAGCGTGCTGTAGAGCGCCCGGGAGAGAAAAAAAAAAAAGCACAGAAACGCAAAACACTTGCGTTTTTACATGTGAATGGGGCCGAAAAGTCGGTTACTGGCATTCCTATCGATAACTCCTCACCCCTCCCTGCTGACAACTCATGCTATCGAAATGGATAAAGTATAGCGCAAGTCGTTTGATTTGAGGGAGTAAGGACCAATGACAGGGGTGTCATTAACAAGCTTGAGTGACTTTCAGGATATTTTCACATGGCTGGATAAGATAGAAGAGAAGCGGTTAGAAGTAAGAAGCAGAATCTTTTTGTTTTGGAATAGAACTGTGAATTCCTATGAATTAATCCACTCATGTCACTTTAACAGTACCACGCCTGAGGGATCCTCTTTGTTATGCACAAAGTGCAGTAGTTTAGAACCTGGCAGGGTGCCTATTGTTGAGACTGACCCTCACTTCTTGTACCAGAGATGTGACAGGAAGTCAATGGTACAAGTATCCATTGGGAGATGTATCCCAAATTCCTACACTGATGAAATGTGTCTCAGGCATAGGGGGTGAGAAAAAAAAAATCTCCTCAACAGTAGTGCTGTTTAAACATAATACTGTGCACAGTAGAAACATCACTTGCAGATTCACAGAGCTGCATTCCACGTCGCGATTCACCTGACTCCGACGCTTCCTCCTTCCAGCTTGCCTGTATTTGTGTAACCGTCATAACAATTAACCCTTCACGAACCTTTCCGTAACACTTACTATGGCCTGATATGATCCTGATGAGGGTTGTAAACTTCTGCCTCCTAAGTGGTACTGAAAGGTTCATGAAGGGTTTATTGTTATTACTGTTACACAAATACACTTGCAGCACATTTTTTTTCCTTTTAGTAATCCAAGAACGCCTGAAAAATAGGTCTCACTGTGAGAGCTCACATGCAACTGCAATAACACAATTCCTGATTCAGGAAGGTAAACGATTCAAGTGTAAAAATCCACTGAATAGTTATTGTTTGTCTGCAGTTGTGCACTTTTTCTAAAAAGGTTGTGTGCTACTGTAATGAAGGGATGCAGACCAATGCAGTCTGGCTTATATCGTTCTTGCTATTTTGGTGGTCACATCAGATTGACCCACCCAGCAGCTATATCCAGAGGGGCGAGGGTGAGAGCTGCAGTGAAGTTAAGCCAACACATTCGGCCCATGAAATAGGCATTTTGTCCATGAGACTTCTATAGGCTCTATTCACTTAACCCGATTGTTATCAGAAGCTGCCTTGTTCAGTTTTGGCTTAAATTGGTCTATAGGTATACAAATGCCGCCAACATCTGTATGAACCCAAAACATTAACAATGAAGTGGGCCAGAATCAGGGGGAATAGGAGTAAGGTCTGCAGACACTTTCATTTATGGTGACTTCTGTAACTGGTCATGATTACAATTTCCCAGCTACTACTTAAACCGTCTTGTCCCTGTGGTCAGACCACCCTTACCTCTTTCTTTCTGTTTTTCAGCACGTTTTGGAACTTTGAGTACTCCCTTTCCTGGTCCCCCTTGATCCGTTTAGCTTCATCTCTCAGCCGAGTGGTGTGCTCCTGCTCCAGCCGCTCTATGGTCTGTTTCTGCTGCTTCTCCAAGTTCTCTATATCCTGGTCATACTGACGCTTCTTGCTCTGGAAAAAGAAAAATCAGCCAATTAAAAGCTGCATACATAGGAATAGTTTCACATTTTACAGTGTGACAGTCATCTCAATCATAAAATAAACATGTTACAGTAGAGTCTCGGTTATCCGGCACCAATAGGGATCGGTTAATGCCACGTAAGTGTGCTTTCTGGTTGCTTGAGACTCAATGTTAAAAATAGGCTTAGCTAACACAGTACAATACCCCATTCTATATACATTACATATCATGAAATCTGTATTAAATGTTAAAATACAGTAAATGATAGTATATTAACCTCGGGGAAGTCATGGAACCGAGTCTTTATGCACAGCAGAGCCCACAAACAGCCTGAGAAATTGGCCTTCACCACTGAGTACTGCCGGTGATTTGTGCTGATTGTATGAGACTGACACGTATCGGACTGGTCCTTAATCATAGCACAAGTTCTACATACAATGCAAAGCATATATATGCTCTCTAAATCCCGCCTCCCTCATAAGTGTCAGAAAACACTCCCACACAACAGGGAAGAAGGGAGGAGGGAAATAAGACAAAAGAACATGTCACCAAAATGGACCTGTCGGAAATGACGCGGGACATTGGAAATGTCAACCGTGAGCCACCCAGGGTCCCTGTAATGCTCAGAGATCCGTTGTCTAAGATAGCGTGGTGTACACGCCACATACTGTACACGACAGGTAGTGCAAGAGACAAGGTAAATCACGTACTTACCGTGACAGTTAATAAACTGTTTCACCGGAAATAGTTTATTATTGTAAAAGGATACAATAGATTTTGTAACCTGATGTACATGGCAATACTGGCAGGTGGCCATGCCACATCTATATGAACCTGTAGAGGTAAGCCAGCATGGACGTTGCGAGGCAGAAATGAACAGACTTGGGGACAAGATATTACCTAGGGTTGGAGAGCGTCTGCTGGCAAATCTAACGCCCCCACTAAGAACTTGTTGAATCTGTTAATCGGCTAATAGAATCAGCAATGAATTCTTAATAATCGAAACAATCTGGTTGTATTCGAAACTGAAAGTAGTAACGAATACAGTACCATCCGTCACATGATTGTCACGAGGCCTAGGCACACTACTTAAAAGTTGCCCCCTGTATCTTCTCAGGGCCAATGGTCTTCCCCTGGAGACCATCCACTTCGGATAACCTCGCTCAAAAAGGCGGGAGCGTGCCGTCCCAGACGACCAAAAGGTCGTCTATGTACCGACCACACCACACAATAGACTCCGCAAAGTTGTTGCAGTCTGAAAACAAGTGGAGCTCTTCCCACCACCCCATATAAACATTAGCCAGGGATGGAGAGAATTTAGCACCCATTGAAGCTCCGCAATGTTGTAAAATGCTTTGCATTGTATGTAGAACTTGTGCTATGATTAAGGACCAGTAAGTCCAAAACATGTCAGTTACTTGGCTGTATGGGTTTTATCTGATAGAATAAAGCTGGATTGCTTTTGCTAGTGACATTGTGCGGAACTTCCACCTTCTTTCTGCATGTATGGGTTCAAGTCGCCTGGTTCCAGCACTGTCACAGCAGCAGTGGTAAAGCGGACTTCACCTACTTCATTGGTTGAGACTGCTGGATAGCTGAGTTCATATAACAAGTGGCAGCAAAGACAGACCGCTATTTCTAGCAATAGAGCTCTTTAAAAAATTGCTTCACCCGATACAACAACCTACAGACATGACACCAGTATGGGTAGTGCTGTGCGTGTGCTCATTTGTGCCTCAAAAATCATCTGTCTATCTTTTATAGTTTTTGAGATATTCACATTTATTATAATTGTTTATAAATGTTACTTATTTATAAATGTTAACAGTTCATTCAGGCTCACTCAGCCTTTGCAATGTTGAAGGGGGGGGGGGCTGAGTGAACTTTTGACCTTTATAAAAAATATGAATATCTCAAAAACTATAAAAGATAGATTAAGGATTATTGCAACACAAATGAGCACATGCACAGCATTACCCACCCATGCCAGTGTTATGTCTGTAGGTTGATGTATGGGGGCTGTGTGATGGTATTTATGTTTTGGAAATAAGTGCTATTATCTTCAAAATTAAAGCAGCACAAATCTTATTTTTTTGCAGCAAAAATGTAGCACTTTTTATTTGTGCTGATTGTAGGGGACCATCTTCACAGAGCTCTTCCATCATGTTTGATAGAGATAAGAACAACTTTTCCCCATCAATGGGTGACCGATAAAATCACAGAAACCACAGATTGTGGAGACCTTCATGATTCATAGATTTTTCTTATTGGAACCCTATGTCTAATCTATTAAAAAATATGGAATCGTGTATGGGTAGAATTGAATAATTAACTTCATCAGTGTGCTGCCGCTCCTCACTATAAGATGAACAGGGTGTGGGAAGGCCTGTGCCCAGGCTGCATGGCTCAGCCCAAGCTTACAGGGCTAGTTATAGTGGTGGTGGCTGAGTGATCTGGAACAAAGGATTGACATTTCTGCAGTAGAAGACAGTCTTTATCCCTAAAGCCCAATCTACACGATACGATTCTTTGTACGATTCGATTACGATTCTATTTACGATCCGATTAAATCCGACATGTCCGATCAGGATTCGATTCAATTCAATTCGATTTGCCATTACAAAACAATGGCAAATCGAATTGAATCGAATCGAATCCCGATCGGACATGTCAGATTTAATTGGATCGTAAATAGAATCATAATCGAATCGTACAAAGAATCGTATCGTGTAGATTGGGCATTAGATTGTAAGCCTATTTGTCAGGGCCTCCCCCTTCTTTATTGCTCTCCTCTGTCACCATATTGACTTACTTCCTATATTTATCCCTTAGCTTGCAATCAGGGCCAGCGCTTCCATACAGGCAAAGAGGGCAATTGCCCCAGAACCTGTAGAGGCCCCCAAGGTGTGTGTCCCCTCCAACTATGGTAAACCCATAGATGCCTGCAGGGAACACGGAAGAGAGGCGCCGCGGGGAGAAGTCCAGAGTGTAGAGCACGGTGCTGCCTCCTGTGTCCTGCCTGGATTAGGTAAGACCACAATGTGTGTACTCTGGATTTGTAAGGGAAAGGAGGAGAGGAATAATATACAATGCTTTTGGGGACATATGCTGGACACCTAATGATTTTGTGTGGCTGGGAGTGTGATGGGATGGGTCCTGGGAGTCTGCAGGGTGGGGTGGGAACTGCGCATTGCTAGGGGGGCCCTCCAAGTTATTTTTTAACCGGGTCCCATTGTAGCTAGAACCGGCCCTGCTTGCAATCTGCGCACCATTATTTTTTGTTTCACTATTTTGTGTAACATTACCACTGTTGTTCAACGTTGTATTGTTTGTATTGACTTCCCAACCTATTCTACAGCGCTGCGCAATAGGTTAGCGTTTTATAAATAAAGTTTAATAACAATAATATATTAATGTTATGAAACTATATCTTAATATATTAAACATCAGCTCTGTATTCAGCTGCCTGCCTACTGCTCAGCTTTAAAAACATCTCATTCTGCGGCTTTCAGTGAATTATGCAGTACAATATAATAGAGAAGTGGGTAATCACCGTCATTTCCTGCTCAAAGCGTCGGAAGATCTGTTCTCGTTGTTGCGACAATTTGTTACTAAGCAGTTGCTGAGCTCTCTGTTCTTCCTTCTGTAGCAGCCGGAGCTCCCGCAGCTCTTGTCGCCTTCAGGAATATAAAGCAGTGATTCATCACTAGTTAGTTCAGGAAACAGACTCTTTCAAAGACACAGCTGAATATTGTACAATCTCACTGCCTCATCTGAGGAATTCAGAAAAGCCCAATAACCACCCAATGCTGACAAGAGTGATTAATAATAATAATTCTAACATTTGTATACTGTTGGACTCAAAGCGCTGGGGTGCTGCAGCCACTAGGAGTGCACTCAGTAGGCCACCCTGCAGTGTCAGGGAGTCTTGCCCAATGACTCCTTACTGAATAAGTACCGGCTTACTGACTAATAATAGCTTTCTAAAACTCTTCAAATATAGTAGTCCGTTAAAATCATGACTCTGGACAACACAGCTTTCCTAGTCCTGAGCAGGAGCCAGTTTTCACCTGGGTACAAGCTCCTAAATGTCCTGGTGCTTGATAAATGACCTTTCAAGAATTAAATATGGTACAGAGGTTAGAACCTTTTCTGCATTTTTACTGCTGTCTTGTGTCCCCATCTGTGATGATTTCTATAACTTCCTGTCTGGAAAGGAAGGGGAGGAGGCAGAGTTACAATCCTGGACTTGTCCTCCCCTATTTTCTGTCTGCAGAACTACCAGCTAAGGTATTAAATTAAAGCCAACAATCTTCATGGAAGTGTCATAGATGTGAGGGGAGATTTCGGCAGCGGGGACAAAGTCCAGGACAAATGTTTCCATCTCCTTTTCAAACTATTTAAAGCATTTGAGATAATCAACACACAAGGATTTATACTTACCTAGGGCTTCTTCCAGTCCCCCTAGTCCGCTGGCTCCCTCGATGTCCTGCTTTCCATTCTCCCGCTATCAGCCACAGTAAAATCCCAGACTATGGTGCAAGTGCAGCTATGCAACCCAAGATCGACTGCACATGCGCAGTTAAAAGCCTTGACTAACTGTGCAGGTGCAACCAAGGAGGTGGTAGGCCAGGGTCACATATGCCAGTAGTCATCAACTACCGGGCTGAAAGAGGGCGAACAGACAGGACCAGGTGGCCACAGACTACAGGGGGCTGGAGGAAGTCCCAAGTTAAGTATAAATCCTTTTGTGTTGTTTTAGGGTTACTGTAAAACTATAAAGCTAATACCAAAACAAAAAAAAGTAAAATAAAAATAAAAATTGTACAAATAGTAAAAATGATAACATTAAGAAACCCTGTACTACAGCACCAAATCCTAAATTGATTTAAAACCGTTTTTCTCAATCCTGTCCTCGTGACTCGCCAACGGTGCATGTTTTTTAGGCAGCCTCACCTCTGCACAGGTGGGGTAATTAGTGTATCAGCTAAATGGAATCCACCTAGCTGAGCCACTAATTACCCCACCTGTGCAGAGGTTAGCCTGCCTGCAAAACATGCACCGTTGGGGAGTCACAAGGACAGGTTTGAGAAACACGGATTTAAAATATTACAGAAACATAAACCAATGAGGACATCAAAATAAAACGGTGACATGTGCAAGTTCAGGTCAGACCACATTCCTCAGAGCTGCATTCAGGAAGATCTAGTCATGACAACATTTCTTCTCTGTTCAGAGCCAGCTGTCCTCTAGTACATGGTGACCAGATAACCTTCCACTTTGTTTTCGACTGGATTTTAAAGATAGAAATCTCCCAATGATGTGATATGAGATCAACAGCAATAAACTTCCCATTGAGCAATACAAAACTATTACAAAGCACACTAATCACAAACATCAATGTGGGGAGGATAGAGATTGGCATTGCCAATCCCCAGTGTAAAAAAGAAAAGCTAGATTCCTGACTATCATGCTAATCTTTAGTCTTTAAAGCAAACCTACCCAAGGTAAGCACAGCATTATGTTTACACTGGATCCACATACCTTTCTGTGTTGTTCGTTCCTCTCCTTGTTTCCCGCGGTTCCTGTAATTACTCCTTAAAAATTTGGGGGGCTAAAGTCAATTTTTCAGACAGGAAGAAGCAGGCTTGCTGCCATGTTCCCTCCTATCACCCTCACATTCCCTCCACTTCTCCGCCTCATTTGCTCCCCTTAAAGGATAACGGAGAAAAATAGGATTGTTAGAATGGGGTTCGTGGGCATTTATAGGGAGCAGTCCTCATGCCTACCGCTACCCCCCCTTACCTCTGTCCCCCTCCGTTCAGTCGTAAGAGCCATCAGAAGCCGCTTCCAGGTCGGAAGCAGTGCGCACGCGCTAGCACTGGCGGTGCACGTCATTGATCGTGCTCCTATCGCCGGGAGCTCTGTGCATACACACTATGTCACAACTCGTAGTGCGCGCGACGTGCAGAGTGCTTCTGCCCCCGGAAACGCGATCAATGATGTGAGCCACAGGGCCTAGTACTTGCGCATTGCTGCTAACCTGGAGGCAGCTTCTGTTGCCTCTTACGAGAGAACGGAGAGGGACAGAGGCGAATAGGGGGGGTGGTGGGCATGAGGACTGCTCCCTACACATGTTCACTAACCCCGTTCTAACAATCTACTTTGCCTTGGTTATCGTTTGAGAGGAGGAAATGGGAGGGTGATAAGAGGCAACATCATGACAAGCCTGCTTCTTCCTATCGGAAATTTTGACTTTAGTCAAAAGTCAAATTTTTCAGAGTGATTGCAGGGGGCCGGGGAGAAAGAGTGCAAGGAGCAGAACAGACAACGCACAGAGGTATGTGGACCCAGCATGAATACACCTCTGTGCTTAGCTTGGGTAGCTTAACCTCGGGTCAGGTATCCATTAACGACTACTGATTATTCACACACATTTCCTCCTCACCTACATTACATAGAACTAATAAGGAAGCTGTTAAGGTCTGATGTTGTCAAGTTACACTAAAATAATCTTCTGCTTGCAGCACAAAAGAGTGACATGGAATCCCATAGTCTTAATTGTGGTGTTAAAAGGAGCTTGAAAAGAGAGGGCTATGGAGGCTGGCATATTTATTTAATTTTTAAAAATGCAGATTGCCTGTCAGTCCTGCTGATTCTTTGCCTTAATACCTTTAACCATCTAACTTCAGTTTAAGGGGGAGTCCACTTGAAAAAAACATTGGAGGACGACGACGACGACTACTTACTGGGATGGGATTATTTAGGGGCCAAGTCATGGACCAGGACTAAACTAGCTATCTAATCCTACGACCATTTGATTGTATGTGCTACATCCTTTGCCTATTTTAAACCGAATTGCAAACAGGAGTATTTTCTCAGCTGAACAGGAGTTTTATGTTTTCTAATTAGTTATATTGATATCCCTGACTTCAGAGAAACTGTCATTTAGAGCCCAGGATTCTTAACCCTTATAATGAGTAAAAAAAAAAAAAGTAAAGAAAGTCAGGTCTACACCCCCTCTTACAAATTTGGCAATCGGTGTATACAGATGAAATGGATCCAGCACAGAAGAAGATAATGCACTAGCTACAGGTTTAATGCTTGTGCAATATATGACTACAGGTTTAACCTCTTGACGACCAGCTAACGCCGATTGGCGTAAACTGGTTGTCTGTGGGTTTCCATGGAAACGTCAGTTCACGGAGGGTGTCTCCGTGGACTGCCTGCGAGCCTCTGATCGTGGCTCGCAGGCGAAATTTAAACACGCGGGGAAGAAATCCCCGGTGTTTACAGTGCACGGTGCTGCAGCAGCAGCAGCGCCGTAAAGGAGATCGGCGATCCCCGGCCTCTGATAGGCCGGGGATCGCCGCCGTCTGATAGGCTGAAGCCTATCAGAGGCGGTACAGGACGTATCGCCGTCCTGTACCGCCTACAGAGCCAGGGAGAGGAAGGAAGGAGAGGGAAGGGGGAATAGCGCTGCGGAGGGGGGCTTTGAGGAGCCCCCCCCCCCGCTAAGCACAGCAGAGCGGCAGCGATCAGACCCCCCCAGCAGGACATCCCCCTAGTGGGGAAAAAACGGGGGGGGGGGGGGGGGAGGAGTCTGATCGCCCTGCCTGCAATACGATCTGTGCTGGGGGCTGAAGAGCCCACCCAGCACAGATCAATAGGAAACCACTTGGTCGGCAAGTGGTTAATGCTTGTGAAATATAGGACTCTGTGCTGGCTCCATTACACACACACACACACACACACACACACACACACACACACACAGTGGTTTCAAGCAGGGGCGTCGCTAGCCCTGTTTTAGGGGGGCACGTGCCCCCAATCTTTCCTGGGGTGCCACGGATCTCCGCCCGGCCGCCCCCTCTGTCAAGACTCAGCGGCTCCCTCCAGCCGCCGCGTCACTGACAGTCTCAGACCTCAGGATCAGGCGGCGAGCCGGCGACCAATCGTGCGGGCGCTAGGACCCAGCGCCCGCACTGATATGCGGAAGTGACATCACTTCCGCATATCGAGCGGGTGCGTCCAGCGCCCGTGTTCCAACATTTTAGCATACCCGACAGAATAGCATACAAATGCTACTGAGCATGTGCAAAGTCATGCAGGGCATACATTAACCCCATAATACCCATCAGCAGCATTAACCTTTTCAACCCCAGTTAGCTGCCTGTGTGCTGATGTGCAATCCCCACTATCCAAGTGGACATAGAGTTAGAATAAAAAGTTGTCCGAGCGAAGCGAGGACCGAGCCCGCAGCCCAGCGAGCGAAGCGAGCGGGCAAGGGGACACTGATTCTACTAACAAGGGGTATATCACTTTAAATGTATGCTATTCTGTCAATGTATGCTACTTAGTTGGAACAGGCTCGTACATCTGGTCGGGTCGCCGCTGATCCTGAGGTCTGCTGAGAGGTAGGGGGGGGAGCGGCGGCGGCTAGAGGGGGGCCTCCCTGTCACTCACTCACTCACTAAAGGGGCTCCCTGGCACGCACTCACTCCCTAAAGGGGCTCCCTGTCACTCACTCACTGCCTAAAGGGGCTCCCTGTCACTCACTCACTCCCTAAAGGGGCTCCCTGTCACTCACTCACTGCCTAAAGGGGCTCCCTGTCACTCACTCACTCCCTAAAGGGGCTACCTGTCACTCACTCACTCCCTAAAGGGGCTCCCTGTCACTCACTCACTCCCTAAAGGGGCTCCCCTGGCACTCACTCACTCCCTAAAGGGGCTCCCTGGCACTCACTCACTCCCTAAAGGGGCTCCCTGGCACGCACTCACTCCCTAAAGGGGCTCCCTGGCACGCACTCCCTAAAGGGGCTCCCTGTCACTCACTCACTCCCTAAAGGGGCTCCCTGGCACGCACCCACTCCCTAAAGGGGCTCCCTGGCACGCACTCACTCCCTAAAGGGGCTCCCTGTCACTCACTCACTCCCTAAAGGGGCTCCCTGTCACTCACTCACTCCCTAAAGGGGCTCCCTGGCACGCACCCACTCCCTAAAGGGGCTCCCTGGCACGCACCCACTCCCTAAAGGGGCTCCCTGGCACGCACCCACTCCCTAAAGGGGCTCCCTGGCACGCACTCACTCCCTAAAGGGGCTCCCTGTCACTCACTCACTCCCTAAAGGGGCTCCCTGGCACGCACCCACTCCCTAAAGGGGCTCCCTGTCACTCACTCACTCACTCCCTAAAGGGGCTCCCTGTCACTCACTCACTCCCTAAAGGGGCTCCCTGGCACGCACTCACTCCCTAAAGGGGCTCCCTGTCACTCACTCACTCCCTAAAGGGGCTCCCTGTCACTCACTCACTCCCTAAAGGGGCTCCCTGTCACTCACTCACTCCCTAAAGGGGCTCCCTGTCACTCACTCACTCCCTAAAGGGGCTCCCTGTCACTCACTCACTCCCTAAAGGGGCTCCCTGGCACGCACCCACTCCCTAAAGGGGCTCCCTGGCACGCACTCACTCCCTAAAGGGGCTCCCTGTCACTCACTCACTCCCTAAAGGGGCTCCCTGTCACTCACTCCCTAAAGGGGCTCCCTGTCACTCACTCACTCCCTAAAGGGGCGCCCTGTCACTCACTCCCTAAAGGGGCTCCCTGGCACGCACTCACTCCCTAAAGGGGCTCCCTGGCACGCACTCACTCCCTAAAGGGGCTCCCTGGCACGCACTCACTCCCTAAAGGGGCTCCCTGGCACGCACTCACTCACTAAAGGGGCTCCCTGGCACTCACTCACTTCCTAAAGGGGCTCCCTGGCACTCACTCACTCCCTAAAGGGCCTCCCTGTCACTCACTCCCTCCCTAAAGGGGCTCCCTGTCACTCACTCCCTAAAGGGGCTCCCTGGCACGCACCCACTCCCTAAAGGGGCTCCCTGGCACACACTCACTCCCTAAAGGGGCTCCCTGTCACTCACTCACTCCCTAAAGGGGCTCCCTGTCACTCACTCCCTAAAGGGGCTCCCTGTCACTCACTCACTCCCTAAAGGGGCGCCCTGTCACTCACTCCCTAAAGGGGCTCCCTGGCACGCACTCACTCCCTAAAGGGGCTCCCTGGCACGCACTCACTCCCTAAAGGGGCTCCCTGGCACGCACTCACTCACTAAAGGGGCTCCCTGGCACTCACTCACTTCCTAAAGGGGCTCCCTGGCACTCACTCACTCACTCCCTAAAGGGGCTCCCTGTCACTCACTCACTCCCTAAAGGGCCTCCCTGTCACTCACTCACTCCCTAAAGGGGCTTCCTGTCACTCACTCACTGCCTAAAGGGGCTCCCTGGCACTCACTCACTGCCTAAAGGGGCTTCCTGTCACTCACTCACTGCCTAAAGGGGCTCCCTGGCACTCACTCACTACCTAAAGGTGCTCCCTGTCACTCACTATCGGGGTCCCTGTCACTCACTACCTAACTGGAGGCGCCTGTTACTCACTAGCTAACCTGGGGGTCCCTGTCACTCGCTACCTAACTTGGGGGGGCTACCATATTAAGGGGGCATTCTGCCTATTTATGTGAAATGCTGTCTATTTATGTGCCTCATGACTGCTGAATGTGTCTTGTTGGGAGCCTTATGATTTGTTGGGGGGCCTCATGATTGCTGAATTTGTCTTGTTGGGGGCCTCATGATTTGTTGGGGGCCTCATGATTGCTGAATTTGTCTTGTTGGGGTCCTCATGATTGCAGAATTTGTCTTGTTGGGGGCCTCATGATTTGTTGGAGGCCTCATGATTGCTGAATTTGTCTTGTTGGGGGCCTCCTGATTTGTTGGGGGCCTCATAATTGCTGAATATGTCTTGTTGGGGGTCACATGATTGCTAACTGCGAGACTATGGGAAAAGCTGAATCCTTATCATATGAGACAATAGCATTAAACCTACTTTTTTAGCGTTTTAAAACAGAAAATAAAACTGGGAGGTTCTAAAAAATTGAATACATTTTTCAGGAGTAGGATGGATGAAATTGTTTATCTTCACAGTTTATTTTCAACTTGGATTTTCCATAATGTTCATGTATGAGTTAAAACGTTTGTACAGTATTTAGTTTAAATTGCTGTTGCCACTTTGCGATAGATACCGGTAAGTGACTTTTGGGTTGCAGTTTGGGCACTCGGCCTCCAAAAGGTTCGCCACCACTGTCCTAATCTGATGTCCCACCATTGCTAGGTTCATGTAAATTTGTCTCCACCCGTTACCACACCTATATTCTGGTCCATGGCCCACCCATTTTTTGGTGCGGCGCGATAAGCACGCCGCACAACGTGATCGTCATATTTTTGGCACGCTAGCTGCAGTGTGCTGAATTCTGCTGCCTACAGTATGTACAGTATACGCTGTTCTCTAGTGCTTGCACTGTGTGCTGATTTACCTCCAGTGTGTACAGTGTAAGGTGTTACTCTGTGCCTTTATTGATTGTAAACCAGCTGTATTGTATGCTGATCCCTGCTACTTTCAGTATGTACAGTATTCGCTGTAAAGCCTGGTACACACATACAATTTTGATTAGCCAATCTTAGCTCTGTTCATAAAATTCATTGTCTGTTGGCCCGCTTACTGCACGGGGGTGGGAAATTGGGGGTCAGTGATTGACCAATCAAAATTGTATGTGCGTATACATCTTTGATCTATGCCTATACTGATTGTAAATGATCGAAATAAAGGACAGGGGGCTCCGTCCAATATTTCGATGGGCAGGCCCGTTATCCGTAGCTTACACCGCTGCTAAGTTCATGTACATTTGGCCCCACCCATGACCACGCCCACTCACCGCATGGCCACGCCCATTTTTTGCCCTCCCCGCCTGGTGCCCACAGGTGCCACTGATCTCCAAGGACCCTAGAAACGCCCCTGGTTTCAAGTAGGATTGGTACAATACATACACGTTTAATCATACTACATGTCACTGCAGCTCAAGGCTGTTAATATCAGTATCAGATGAAAAAATCTTCAACTACCACTCTCTTTCAATGACCATCCCACACACATGCACCTTTATTTAACTGTGTTGGAATTAATTAAACAAATAATGTAGTTCCAAAAGAACATACCTAAGGAATCTCAGCTCTTCACTCTTGGAATCATTATCTGTTACAATCTTGGACGTTGTCACACTCACTTCCACTCCATCAACTATGAACTTACGAGTCTTCTTCAGAGTTTTCTTCTGTCGTCTAGTTTCCTTGAAAAGAATTATGAAATACAGTCAGTCAAATAATATAAGCTTCTTGAGGCAGGGGTCACACTTACCGGCTTTCGTACGTGTTTTCTGCACAGAAAAACTGACTCCAACTGAGAACTCATGTTAATCAATAAGCAAGGTCACACTTTAATGCAGATTTCGCATGCAGAAAAAAAACTGACATCTTGCGCAATTTGTCAGTTTTCTCTATAAATTACATTAGCTGTTGTTAAGCCCTGCTTTCCATTGTTTCCACTTAAAGCAAACAAGGAAAAAAAAAGTCAGGTACGGTACTTGCCTATGTAGAGGTAAGGCCCTGGATCCTATTGAGCCTTACCTGTCCCCTTGTTCCAACTCCCTACCCTGACAAAAGTTATTCCACCTCCGCGAGCCCTTGAAAGGCTTCCGGAAGCATCGATGTCCCTGAGTGCTCCCCGAGACGGGTAGCTCCATACTGCGCATGTACGAGTGCACAGTACGGAGTTGCCCGTCTTTGGAAGCACTTCAGGGCACAAGTGCCCGGAGCTTTCCGAGGGCTTGTGGAGGTGTACTTGACCAGTTGGTTACACAACTATAATGGGAGTGACAGCACTGGAAGGAGGGGACAGGGAAGGCTCAATAGGATCCGTCTCTATTTGTAAATATGGTATCTGACCTTTTTTTTTTTAATTCGTTTTACTTTAACCACTTTACATCCAGACCTTGTTCCCCCTTTATAGACCGGAGCAGTTCTGACATTTTAGCTATGCGCCTATTCAATCAGCAATACCTTTATCCCTACTTATGACACCTAAATTAAATATATATCATTTTTTCAAGACAAACTACACTTTCATTGCATAGCATTTTTGTCCCTAAAACAATTTTGTTTTCTATGCATTTTAATGGGTAAAAAAGAGGGAAAAAAATAGAAAAAAAAACTACATTATTTCTCATTTTTACCAATTTAAGTTTAAAAATAAAAAGTGCTACTGTAGATAAAAAACACAAATTTTGTTTGGCTATTTCGACCATTTATCACGAAAAACTTAGATTACGGTAAGTTCATGTCACAATTTATGGTGAGGATATTTGATTCTGAAACAATCCTACAGTGTGTATTTTTCACTATGAACTGAGAAAATAAAAGTATTTTTAATGGTAAAAATCTATTTTATTGGCTCAGGGAAGATATATTTCACCAATTAGAGCTGTAGCAGATAGTGTCTAAGATGTGCACAGGAGCAAGCCCAATCGTGCATAGTTGTGCTTCAGTTACAAGATGTATCAAGATCTACGTCCTCGTGGCTTAGATGAAGCCACAGAGGACATAGATATATTGTAGCTGAGGCTAAAGTGTACCTTGCCTTCTGTAGCAGTTTTCCATTTTTCCACTAAATGTATCATTATTAGGATGCACACACACAGCCTAATAATAATAATAATGAATAGGAGTAGGGACCATAGGAATCATGAGAGCTTCATGCAGTCCTGAGGGAAAGCGACTGAAGACACTTCACAATCAATAAAGGGAACTGTTATAGAAAGTTGTCATATTTTTACCTGTATAGATATTGACCCAGATTCCTTGCGATTTGTCAAGAAACTTGATATGGATAAATTCAAGTCCATGCTGCCACTGTCAGCTGTTGATCCCATTCCAGAATCAGAGTCTAGTTCTTTTGGAGTTTCAGTTTCTCCTGACTGAGAGAATTCCACATTCTTCTTCTCTTCTTCAGCTTTGACAACACTTATACTAGGCACACTGACTGGAGATTCATCTACTCTGGCAGGAATACTTTCTTTGGAATTCACAACATCATCCTGGGGTAGACTTTGGATGGATTCTTTATCAGATTGTGGAGGTGAAGATGTAGTTTCATCAGAAAGATCCTTTACGGCATCATCGGGAACTCTACTGACATCCTCTTTTTGGTCATCAACTGTAATAACAGGCAGAGATGGGGCAAGTCCTTCATCGGCATTTACGTGGTTTATTTCAGCTGCCTCTTCAGATATCTGGCCATTTGGAATATCGGTAGTAGTGCTTACATCAGAAAGATCTTCTTTCTTTTTCTGGCTTCCATCACCCACAGGCAAGACCTCTGGTGTCTCAGATTTTGTTTCAGGAGGAACTTCAGGTTCTCCTGGAATATTTTCAGAAACTTCTTTGGAGACAACAGTAACCGCTTCAGTTATATTGTCCACTATCTGATCAGACTTTTCATCAACTAATACTTCAACTACACCATTCTCCTTAGCATGTGGTTCTGGCAACTGCTCCTCTAGAGGTTCCTTAGGAATCTCATCTGTAGACTCAGGAATGATCTCATTTGGCAAAGATATGGTCTCAGTTTTTTCACTTTCTGGTTTTCCTTCATTTTTAACATCTCCCTCTTCAGATTTGGGTACAAGCTCTGTAAGCTTAGGTTCTGCAGGTAGTGGATGATCTTCAGTTACCTGTGTTTTTTCTTCTGGAACAGTAGGAGTTTCTGCTGGTTCTGGTATTACAGTAGCTGGGACAGTCACTATTACATCAGCACCTTCTTTATTTTCTTTCACATCTTCCTCCTTCACAGGTACGGAGGTCTTTTCAGCATCTGGCTTCTCATCTTCTTTCTTAGAAACCTCTGGACTGATAGGCTTCTGTATGTCTGGAGGTTCCTCCACTTTCACTTTAGTAGGTTCTATTACGCTTTCCTTATTTAAGGTCTTATCCTCCTCCACAATGACAGCAGGTTTCTCAGACACGGTTTCTAGCGTTGATGTATTCTGGGAAAGTTTGTCATCTTCTAAGCTTGCGATGCTAAGGTCTGAAGAAGCCCGTTTACTATCTGGAACAGGCTAATAAAAATAATGGCGAAAAAATAAATAAACAAGGAAACAGATATATATAATGCATTAATTAGGAATAATTGAATGCATTTACATCCATATACTATAATAACCTTATTCTGCCTTTGTAAAGTCCCCAAACAGTAAGGGCAGCCAGTACAGTACATTGTTTGGCGTCATGGTTCTTGGTACAAACTTTTCAGCGTTGTCATACTATGGGTATCTTTATTACACACTGAGGGGGTAGGAACTGGGAAAAAAAGATGATGAGACCCTGTAGTGCTGGCCATAAAGAGGAAAATGTGGATGTACATTGCTCTTTGGGTGGAGGATGATGATGCATTAACGGCCCATTTCCACTAGCGCGGAAACCGCTGCGATTCCGCAGAGTTTCCCCGCACACGAAACGCATGGGGAAACTCTGCCATAGAGGAGAATGGCGCCGCCGGCCAAATCGCTTACCCTAGCGATTCGGCCGGAACCCTGCCGCAGAATTCGCTCGGGAGGCTGCGATTCCCATAGCCGTGCATGGCACGGCTCATGGGATTCGCCTGCGATCCCGCCCACCCACTCAGTGCCGGCGCACGTCTCGCAGACGCACGCCGCACTAGTGGAAACGTGCCCTTAAGCTCAAGCACTGGGTAACTGCTCTGATAGTTGGGTTTGATCAGAGCTTTACTGAGATTACTCCACTATACTAATGAGGAGGAGAGGAGGGATATTGCTGGATGTAAATACAGTCAGCCTTCTAAGAGGTCTGTCTATACTTGATTCATTTTATCTAAACTTTAGGTACACTTTAAGTTGCATAAGGGCTGTTTCACACTATCAGCATTTTGAGCTTTATTTAAATCACTAGCGTTTTTAAAAGCACTGTAAAAACGATTGTGTAATGAAATCCTTTGTGTAATGAAATCCTATGTTAGTGTTCTCACATGATCAATGAATTTTCTTTCAAATTGCAAACGTGGGTCCTGCACCATTTTCTGGTCGACTGTGCTTCACTGCAAAGTACAGGTAAAACGCAAATCGCTTTAAAAGGGTTTTGAACCGCGATTCTGTGTTTTTCAAGCAAATTTGCTTTAAAAGACATTCAGTTCCGAGTCAAAAAGTACACTATACGTTTGTCTGCACACACAAAATCGCAAATCAAAAACGCTTTCAAAACTAAATCTAAACTAAAACTAAAAACTTAACTATATTGCTCACAAAAGTGCTTAGAGATTGCGATTTGCAGTGTGAACAAGGCCTAAATGCACAGATATGAATGATTAGGAGGTGCCTGCTGCCTGTTTTCTATTTTGTGTCCAGTAGGTTTTATAATGAATTCACTTTTACATCTGTGATGGGCACAGGATGCCAGTCGCCAGAATTTGCCTTCCGCATTCTATGTGGTGCTTCCAACTTTCATTTTTCAGTTGAGATGCACATGAAACAAGAAATGTCTAAACGCTATAAGTAAAAGCAGAAATACTTTGCTAACAAGTATTTCTCCAAAAGAGTTACACTATGTTAATTGAAGACTGTTTACCAGTAATCTTCTCACTAATACCACTACAGATGGCAATAGCTGGCTAATGAAAGAGGAGAGGGATGAAAGGGCGGGCACAATGCAACTATGGTCCAGTCTCATTACATAGACATAAAAAAGATATAGTATTGAAGTTTACACTATGGCCTGTTATTCAATTCACTTTTCCCAAGTTTTTTCCTAGGTCAGTGATGGCTAACCTTGGCACTCCAGCTGTGACAAAACTACAAATCCCATCATGCCTCTGACTCCCCGATGTATGCTTAGAGCTGTCAGAGTATTGCAATGCCTCATGGGAGTTGTAGTTCCACCACAGCTGGAGTGCCAAGGTTAGCCATCACTGCCCTAGGTGATATTTTCACACCTTATCAATAAAATGTCCTTTAAAGCGAACCTGAGGTGGGTTTGAAGAATGCTATTAGGACACAGAGGCTGGTTCTGCATACTATCTCCAGCCTCTGTGTCTGTACTGTGTCCCCCTTGTCTCCCCCCCCCCCCACTGCACTCTGCTGTTCCCCATAAAAAAAAAACCGCCATGCTAGCGACAAGCGGCTTGTCACTAGCATGACTTTTTTTACAAGAGCTTTTTAAGCGCTAGTGATTTTAAAAAGCTCTTGCTAATGCAATGCTATGGGGGATTTTTACAAAATCACATCACTCCAGTGAGAACACACACATAGGATTACATTAGCAAGAGCTTTGAGACAGGGAACAAACTGTCTCAGTTTTCTGCGCGCGTTTTTCTGCATACTTTTTCTGTACACCAAGTGTGTTTCTATGCAGGAAAACGCACTCGTTTTTTTCACAGCAGCTAATGTAATTGATAGAGAAAACTGACAGAATGTGCACAGTCATTATGCAGAATGTCAATTTTTTTTTCTGCGTGCAAAAAACATATCAAGTATGAACTAGCCCATTGATGAACATGAGTTTTCAGTTTTTCTGTGCAGAAAACGTGCACGAAAACAGTGAAGTATGTTCCCTGCCTTAAAATCACTCAGATAAACTCTTGTAGTGTGAATTTAAGGTCAGATCTTAGTTCTCAAAAAGGCAAAAAGCAGTCCCTTCCTAGGAGTTTGCAATCCGGTTCTCCCTACAGCTTTTTTGCATAGACAGAATCCTCCATCTCTCCCTCTATCTGTATCAGCATACATCTGGGATGAGATTTGAGACACTTCCTGTTACTGCCTCATGAATCCATTGAAAGCCCTTCACTTTTAGGATCACATTAACATTTGCATTACTGGTACTTGTTTAAGAAAAAAGTGTAGCAAAAACCATGGCGTAAACATAGGACAAGTGTGTTTTTCTGTATAAGGAATGATTAAAGAAATTAAAGGTAAAGTAATTAAAGCAGGTTTTATTTTGAAAAAAACAACTCCTTGGCAATCTTAAAAGAGAATTCTTAGTGTCATTTGGCTGGATATTCAACAAAACAACTGTGAAAATTACACTTCCTGAAACCAGCTAGCTGACTCGCATCTGAATTGCCGGTTTCAAGAGCAATAGTGTTATTGTTACAGACAAAACTAAGGCTGGGGTTCGGCCAGGAAGTGGTTAATCATTGTTAAAAGATAGCTGATGTACATGGACATTCTGAAAGTCCATTTTAACTCGTACCACAGTACACAGGGTTTTCAATCATAGAGCTGCTGCTTAAAGTTAATTTCAAAGCATTTTGTAAGTGGGGGGAAAAACCATATTGAAAGATAATTTGCAACAAGGGACCAGGAGATAAGTCACTTAACACATCCTCACGTTTCGCTTTACGTGCATTCTGCTTCGCCAAAGTAGTTAAAATTCTTGGGTCGTCTCCTGACATGCAACTTACAGGACCAGAAGCTGGCTTATCACCTGACCAAAATGCAAAGGTTTGACCATGATCTTCAAAGAAAGTTCGGAGCAGCCAATTAGGGGTTCTGCCTCAACTATGATATCTTCTGCTTCAAAAATCATGTAGTCGGGGTAATATTTCTAGCAAGTGCTTGGTAACCATATGGTCCCAGAATCAGTTGTGTTTGGAGGAAAGGTAAGCAGTGTGGAAGAAGAGTGGGCAGAGAAGGGGAGAAGTTGTGTATGGACCGACTTTAATAAAATTACTGGTTCTTCCATAAACTGAATTCGTAGTCCACGTATAGTCATAGTTCACTTATCTTCCATACTAAATGAACACATTATGGACAGCTCGTAGAAACATGAGAATTCTATAAAAAGCGACACACTAACCAGAGAGCTCTCTGCCTCATCTTCTTCTTCCTCTTCCTTAGACTCTTCCACTTCCTCTAACACTTCAGCCTTGGCCTCTGCAATCAGTTCTCGCACAGGCTTGTTGGAATTTACCACCGACACAAATGGGTGCTGTAGACAGAGATTCAAATTTAAATCGGTAACATGCATCAGATGCATCAGTGGCAGACAGAGAACATGTATGCTTCCTCTCACCTGCAGCAATTGGGCAGTGGTCCAGCGGGCATCAATATTCTTTTCTAAGCATTTCTTCAAAAAGTCATTAAAATCTCTTGACCTAACACAAAGAAAATCAAAGACAGACATTGCTTTGTTCATTCTTAAATACTCAGCGTAGGCAGTTTTATATGGATTTAAGAGAACATTCTTTTACATGACTTATGAACAAATGTATTTTTTCTAAGAAAAAACAAACAAAAAGCGGTTTTCTTACAGCCAGCCTATCACGTTGTAAGTCTCTAGTATAGAGGTGGGGTCTGAGAGAGACTGAGGGTAGTGGGAGTGAGCCGATAGCTCCATGTCACTAGGGAAGACATACGGATAAGCTTATATTACAATTAGTAGCCAGGCACTTTACTTTTACTGTTTGCAAAAATAGGTTTTGTTTTATACAAAACTGCATACCGTACATCAAAGAGGAAAGCCCCAATTTTGGATGTTAAAGGGAAAGGGTCCTTCTATCCAAGGTGAAGTGAAGCCTAAGATCACAGATGAAGTGAGAGACCAAGCTTGTTATGAAGCATTGAGAGGTCCATATACTGCCACTAGTATACTGATTTCATTCCTGCAGCTGTCAGTTCAGATATAGGTTCCAACACCTGCTGTATGTTTTGACAAACACACTTTACAAAGAAATTAATAAAAAAACATCACTACACATTTCTTTAGATGGCAGATTCCACCTGCAGTTTTAAAATCAGCCCAAACAAGTCTCTTCAGAATATGGCGTTACTAAAAAAAAAAAAAAAAAAAAAATAATAATAATAATAAAACAACAACCCTATTTCAACTTCCAAACAAGGAAAATGTCTATAACCAACCTATAGCGTCGATCAGACAGTGATTTGCTACTTCAGCCTGCTGCCACTGGGCCGGAGGCTTCGGGCCATCTCCACAAAGACCACGAGACACAGGAACTCGTTCTTCCCCTCGGCGGTCAACCTCCTCAACGCCCTCCACATACTACCATCAATGCAAGCCCCGACGAGCTGCAGGGCGGTCTGTGCCATGGCGGATCGTTCAACCAACCCTCCAGACTAACCATCTCGGTGTCACACTAGGGACTGTGATGCTTAAGGATGTATAGGGAAATGAAATACTACGTATAGTGGAATTCAATTGTACGGAGCAATGCAATGTGTAGTGGAATGAACTGAAATGTAATGCTAACTCACGCTAACCGATGCCTCTACGGCTCGCTGCTATCTATCTATCTATGCCTCTACCTATGTCTTCTCTCTGAGCCAGATGTATTGTGCCAAAAACAATTCCGGGCATGACCCAGTCATGCTTGGCTAAATAAAGTTTTCTGATTCTGAATTGGGCAGTCCAGCCTGTACATTTATTTCATAAATAGCAAGAAAAATGACTGAAGAAATGCTTGGTAACAACTAGTCCATCTGCCTACTAATGGTCTATACACCGCCAATATTCCTGGTGAGGGTTAATGGGTCAATGTGCAAGCAAATGAAACAAAAATATTTAGATGCCACAAATAAATTTGTAAAAATGTGAACAGAACAGACAGCAAAGCTAGGTTTGGGAGGCTTTCCATGCAGCGGAGATGCTTAGACCTAGGACAATTGTGAATCATTTACATGCACAGGTATTGACAGTTACAAGAGGAAACAAGTAACATTTGAAAAAAAAAAGTAGAAAAAAAATATACCATCTTGAAGGCTGAGCTAGGGTAGGAGGCTCAGATTTTGCAATCTTCAGCAATACTCTCATAGGATTTAATTCATGGTGAGGGGGCTCAATCTGAGCCATTTCTATTAAAGTGACGCCAAGAGACCAAACATCAGCTTTAAAATCATAAGGCCGGTCCTTCGAGGTTTCACACATCACCACTTCCGGGGCCATCCTGGGATGAAGACAGAGGAGTCACATGTGAAGTGCATACAGTGATCAGGGGCAAAAACTAACAATTCAAACACATTTCATTTTGGAGCGGCCACAATATAATCTGGGATGCAGAGCCTATACATTGATTCAGTACTGCTACCTGCACATTGTATAAAGAGGCACTGTTGTGACATAGTAAGATGCAGTTAACTATTTAGGATATCCACTTTTAGATTAAATATCCTGGTGTCCGCATCAGAAACACTTCCCATAGCTATACATTTCTGTATACTGGTAAGTAGCCTCAGTGAGTAATCCCACTCCTGCGGTCAGACTGCGTCATCGCTGGCTGGCTACAACTGGCAGAATTACAGGATCCAGGTGGCAGAGGAGGGCAGTCAGGGACCGATTAACCTGAAGGGGGCTGGAAGAAGCCCCAGGTATGTATAATTTTTTTTCATTTTTTTTAGCTGTCCAAGGTACACTTTAAAGAGGAACTGCAGTGAAAATTTTAAAAAAAGAGCTTCATTTTTACAATGTAATTATTTATAAATGATTTAGTCAATGTTTGCCCATTGTAAAAACTTTCCTCGCCCTGATTTACATTCTGACATTTATCATATGGTGAAATTTTTACTGCTGGCAGGTGATGTCTGTGGAAAGAGATGATGCATTTTTGGAAGTTGTTGCTGTTATTTCCCGCAATGCAACAAGGCTCCCACAGTGTGAAGTCAGCACCCTGTGGGAGGGGTTTCACCACAATATCAGCCATACAGCGCCCCATGATGACCCGTTTGAGAAAAGGAAAGTATTTCTCATTGGAAAAGGGGTATCAGCTACTGATTGGGATGAAGTTCAATCCTTGGTCACAGTACCTCTTTAAGTATATGTCCAATAACAGCTTTAACTACTTTTAGTACTCGTTAGGCAGTGGCAATTGATCTTTTACCTTTGTATTTTCCTGAGTTGGTGCAGTTGGGCACAATTTACAATCAACTATTAATACAAGAGTATGTAAAACAAAGCTAATGCAATGAAGGAAGGGTGTGAAACAATAAAGCACTTACCAATACGGAGTGCCAATGAAGGAATCTCTCCTCTGCAGAGTTCTGGTATTCTTAGCCGACACTCCAAAGTCAGCTACAAAGACAGAAACCACAACACACAACATTATGTGTTTACACTAAGAACAGTGTCATGCTAAGCACTTCCATATGCTGCCCACCACGTTTAATTTCAGGGTGCACAAATTAACTACTCACAGGACTTGTTTACATCACAAATTACACGCCGACATGTCTGCAGACACTACAAAGACTTGGCTCTTGTGTCATGGTGATATTTATCAAGTCAGTGAACCAACCACTACCGTATTTGTGATTACTGTGATAAAAACCTCAGACAACAGGAAAAAAATATAATTTGATCCGCTTCTCAAATAAGCTGTACATAAAACATAGCTTTTCTGGAAGTACATAAAATGAGATCATGCGCAGACAGGAGATGTTCACTATGGGAACACAGTGTGCTGGTTGGCTCATTTAATGACCTGGTAAAGGTGGCCTGTGTTCCCCCTACAGTCCACTAAACAATATTTTAATGCAGTAGACAGGGTTCTCGTAAGCACAGGCTCATTCACTCCTTGCCAATCATGCTACCTCACCCGCTAACTGTTTTTATATGAAAGTAAACCTTAAGTGAAAATAAACTGATGAGAGGGATAATTGTATCTATCCTCCTCGCTTAAATGGCTTTGAGATATCCCACAGTTTTATGTTCTGTTTAAAAACGTAAAAAAAGCAGATTCATGGTTTTGTTGAGTAGATTTTTTTTCTGTTTCACAGAGAGCTAAAATATGTGAACTATTGACCTGTATAGTGACTTTTTTATATCTATGCCCTGCTCTCAGTTCTGTGCCAGGAAAGGGTTTTATGACTAATACCTTATCAGTGAGGGACACTATATTTGACTGGGCTCCAATTAGAGAGAAACTTTCAGTTGAATAGCTGAATATTAACTCTTTCAGGCAGAGAAAGAAGGAACACAGAACACACAATATGTATTTGTTTGCTTGCCACTATCTCATTTTACAAGTTACTTAACGGATGCATGAGACAAATATAATTTACTTACCCGGGGCTACCTCCAGCCTCTAGAAGCCTATGTTTTTCGCTCTGCAGCTCTGCTCTAAGCCAGTCTCCCGGGGTCCCCTCCGTAGCGGTTGGCGACCCGGCAAGGTTGGCAGTTTCTGTGTGCAGACATGTTGCTCTTGGTTAGGCTCCCATTGACCTGCGCAGAATGCTCCCAGCCACGGAAGCGCATCCACAAGCTCTCACATGGGCAGAAAGAGAACCAGGAAGACTGGCTGAAAGCAGAGCTGCAACGAGGGAAACACAGGCTACTAAGGGCTGGAGGAAGCCCCAGGTAAGTAAATCAGTTTTTTTTATGTGCCTCTTGTATCCTTAAAGAGAACCCGAGGTGGGATTTAATTATGTTAGTGGGGCACAGAGGCTGGTTGTGTACACTAAGACCAGCCTCCGTTGCCCCATGTCCCCCCTGCGCGCCGCTATACCCCCGCAGTGCTGGCGACACGCAGCGTGTCGCCAGCACAATGTTTACCTATGTGCTGTCTGTTAGCGCCGCTCCCCCGCATCGGCGCTAGGGTTGCAACGGTATGAAAATTCACGGTATGATAACCGTCAAAAAAAATACCACGGTATGACGGTATTACGGTATACGGTATTGCGCAATTATTCTCATTACAATTACCCTTATAAAAATGAGAAAAGGTCAACGTTGAACAAACTCTTCTTTATTAAATCATTAATGGTTAGGGTCCTCCTGTCATGCTTGAAATATTTACTCTTCTAAATGTCAAAAAAAAAAAATACCAAAAGTAAATCTCATTCTCCCGTGTCACATGACTGCCTATGGCAGAGAGGGCAGACAATAAGGCCATTTGAAAGCACAGTAGGTTAATATGTCTGCTTCTATGAATCAGGAAGTAGAAACTGTGCAGATTTATTTTAGGATTTGTATCAGCTGTAACAAAGAAAGAAATTGCTGTTGCATATCTTTGAGCAGAGAGGAGGACGTTTTGAGTTCAGGTCCACTTCAAAAATGCTGGTGGTACACTTTACTATACACCTTAAAGTGTACCAGAGACGCAGCATAGTGAAAGTTTTATATATACCTGCGGCTTCCTCCAGCCCCATCATGCGCACAGATCCCTCCCACGCCGCCATCCTCAGCCTTTTCTATTGCTGGTATTGAGTACGGTAACTTGAGCCAGTCGCGGCCAGTCTGAGCATGCGCAGTGCGTTCTCTACAGCGGAGAATAATACTACGCAGGCGTAGTACTATTTTCTGCAAGAGATGGAGGGAGCGCACTGCGCATGCGTAAAACTGCCCGCGACTGGCCGAAGTTACTGGACTCAGTAACAGCGATAGAAAAGGCTGAGGATGGCAGCGTGGGAGGGATCTGTGCGCATGATGGGGCTGGAGGAAGCCGCAGGTATATATAAAACTTTCACTATGCTGCGTCTCTGGTTTCCTTTAAAGGATACCAGAGCTGAAAAATAAAATGCAAATGGGTGGAGCGGACATGAATTAGGTGAAGTCCTGGGCTAAGCCACTGCGGACGATTTCTTTAAAAAGTAGGGGGACAGAGTAGAACAGGGGGGAGCGATGGGCATGAGGACACGTGACATCACACAAACACACGTACATCAGGCAGACATCACACACAACACACACACACACCAATCCGGCAGGCAGACATCCATCCATCCATCCGGCAGGCAGACATCCATCCATCAGGCAGACATCACACACACACATGCCATACATATACACACTAGCTGCATTCATACAAACACAGCACCTCTCACACAGCAACACTGCTTATCTGGTGTCATAAGCTTCAGCTCCTCAAGTGCAGTGCGTCTCTCACTCCTTCTCCCGGGCGGGCGGCATACTCATTTTCATGGGGGAGGAGAGCTGGACATTCCTTTGAACACTGATCTGTATCAGTGTTTATGTCAGCTTTGCAGTGGGGGGGGGGAAGGCAGGGGGCTGCGTGCATCTAGCAGGAGGGAGAACGGGCTGTAGCCTTTTCTCATTGGCCGTATTTATTTAGCAGGAATGACCTGGTGACTCCCCCTCTACCTTTGTGGTACAGTCCACAATAAAAAGAAACCACAAGCAGATACATTGCCGGGGAAATAGATCTCCGTGTGCGCTCCAGCCGTGTCCGCGTCATCACAGGACGCGCATCACCACCCAGCTCCTGCACTCATGTCGGCAAGCCTCCCGCAATCAGAAACTAGCTTTAGGAGCTTGCCTTCGTTACAAAGGGAGACACAGAGCAGGACAATGCCGGAGCAGTGGCGAGATGCGGAAATACAGCAAAAACCGGTATTTCCCAAAAGTGATTACCGTGATTACCGTGCTTAGTAAAACCGTGGTATACCGTAATACCGGTAAATCGCGGCAACCCTAATCGGCGTTACCCGCCCGTGTCCCTTCCCTCCCGCTGATAGGAGGGAAGTGACGCGGGCGGGTAGCGCCGATGCGGAGGAGGCGGGGGAGCGGCGCTGACAGACAGCGCATAGGTAAACATTGTGCTGGCGACACGCTGCGTGTCGCCAGCACTGCGGGGGTATAGCGGCGCGCAGGGGGGACATGGAGGCACACCATGGGGCAACGGAGGCTGGTGTTAGTGTGCACAACCAGCCTCTGTGCCCAAGTAACATAATTAAATCCCACCTCGGGTTCTCTTTAAGGTTCCCTGTAATACTATTGATCACAAATCAGAACTGGTAAAAGAACCATGTGAATCCCTTTTCTGATTCACACTTTACTGCTGTAAAGTTGAGGCCTATGTGTGTCTGTTGCCTGGCAGTCCTGCTGATCTTCTGGCATAAGAAGTGAGTCACAACACTAAAACAAGCATGTGGTTAATCCAGTCAGACTTGAGTCAGAGCACCTGATCTTCAAGCTTGTCTAGAGTCTATGGCTAAAAGTATGACACAGGATCAGAAAGACAACCAGGCGATCTGCAGTGTTTAATTAAAAAGAAATAAATATGGCAGCCTCCATATCACTCTCACTCCGGGTTCCCTTTAAGCCACAAGCACACTGCATTTTTTTAAATCAGCTACAGGCTGGGAAGTACACATTAGGGGCAGGCATACTTCAGCCTGACACATTAATACTATCCTGATGGTGCCTTTGTTGTGTGCTGGTGCTGTGGTTGCTATACAAACACTTCTGCATTAGCTGTATTTACATTTATGGCAATAGAAGTACAGACAGCTTGGTACAGACCTAAGTGCATACAACATTACCCATAAAACACTTACCCAGCTTCACATCACCATCTAATGTAAGCAGGATGTTTCCTGCCTTTAGATCTCGATGAATGATTTTATTTTCATGCAAATAAACCAGCGCCTCCAGCGTCTGCTTACATACCACCCGGATCTGAGGTTCTGTTAGTGGACGTTCCAGCTCTGCAATCAGAGAACACAGCGGTGACTCACCTGCCCATTGCTACAAACTTAACACTGAACAGAGAAAGTAGGGATATGCTTTAACCACTTCCCTACCCTGGTCATTTTTACAGTTCAGCTCATCTCTGATTAGTTTGGCAATAACTTTATCAATAATTATCACAACTAAATGATCTATATATTGGGGTGGGGGAGGCATTTTTATGGCTGATATTTTATGGAATTTTATGGCTGATATTTGTTATTAGTAATTACCTTATTTTCTATGCATTTTAAAAGGAAAATAAGGAAAATAGTGAAAAAAAGATACACAATTTATCCATTTTCATACATCATAGTTTTAATGGAAACCGTTCTATTTTACATCAAACCCACACAATGTATTTGTCTCTCTCTCCTGTCTAAACAGTTAATTTGTTTTGATAATGTATTGGAGGTAACAATTAAGTAATGTATACAAACTGCTACTGTCTGCTCCTGGAATGTGCATTTTACACTTGTTTACTGATTAATTCTGCCATTGAATTCCCTGGGAGGAGGAGAGGGATTTTCTGTAATTCCTTTACAACTCTGCAGTGATGTTATCAGGTCAGAGAGAAATAAGCTGTGTGATCTAAAATTTTGTGGGGAGGAGAGTGCGGAGACTTATTTTCATGTCATAGGGACAGGAAGTGGTTAAAGAGAACCAGAGCTGAAAATTGGGTTTAGAAACCGATACTTACCTAAGGAGAGCAGTGTTCTCCCCAGAATTTTTTTATAGCCGGGTGGCATGAAATATTAGCCGGGTGGCATGAAAAAGTAGCCGGGTGGGTCGAGATGAAAATGCAGGGCAACTCTGCTTACAGCATAGGAGGAGGTGAGGAGATGAGCAGATGACAGCCGGGTGGTCACCAAATCTAGCCGGGTGGAGCACCCGGCTAAAAGAGCCTGGGGAGAACACTGGAGAGGGCCACACTTGCACAGTATCATGAAGCCGCTCATGCACACGCTCGTCCTTGAAGAGAAGCACTGCCCAGATTAGATGACTGATAAGCCCTTGTCGGTAATCTTTAAAGGGTTTGCGCTTGGTGACAGCGGACCAGAGGACAGCTAGGGAAGCCTCAAAAGAATCCAGAGGTTTCTCTCTTCTTAGGCAACTATGTAATTTCTACCCAAGCTTTGGCTCTGGTTCTCTAAAGTGGTATTAAACTCAACATTTCTACTTTCCTCTAAAAGATTCTTTACAGCAAAAAAGGTACTACCTGAAAAAACACTGGTAGCAGAGTAGCATTCAAACAGTGAAACACGGCACTTTATTCTTTAGTGGGAACACAGTTGCAGAAGTGAGGAAATAATTACAATAGTAGCTGATAAGAAAACAAACAAGATAATATAAACACTGCCAGCAGTGTCGCAGCTGAATACAAGCCAAAAGTGTACACAGGAGACATTCTCACTGGATACATTGTAATATATAAATACAGCAGCTATGCCAAAAATTACAATGTCAGTTTTCAGTGCAGATAAACTGTACTTTGGGAATTTGTAAGCCGACAATAATACTCGTGCACAAAATCAAACACGATAACTGCATGGGTAATAAAAAAAAATAATAATAGGAAAACATGTTTTTACTGAATGCTAAGTCAGAGTTTAATCCCTCTGTAAATATGCCATCCCTTTTACTCTGCCTCTATGGAGACATTAGGTAAACACTGGCATTCAAAATTACTTACAAGATGCAACAAAATGGTATTTCATTATAGAGACTGTAGAACACTAGAAAGCTTGAGTGGCCAACTAGCTGTCCTTGAGTCATAAAATAAAATGGCATTGCTGAAAGGTTAATGAATTAAAGTTTATGATGTTGCAGGGTGCATGGCACCAACTGCAAGAATAGGTCATGAAAAAATGCAGGGAAGCATGGATTTATTAAACAAAGAAAAATATTACAGCTTCCCACTTAGTTTTAGCTGTTATTTTACTGACAAATACAGAAAAGCTGAACGGTAGGCACCAGCTGCAATTTTTAAACCAGCCTTGGCTATATGGCTTCTGGTATTTTCCATCTGTGATATAAACTGACAATAAGGAAATCTCTACAACACAAACTGAGAATATGCTAATAAACTGCATACAGTACATGATCAGAGGTTCAATTAATGCATGTTGAATTGAGCGCTTCAGAGATATAGCCAAGCAATATAGAAAGGTGATCTAAGCCAAACTGCACTGCTGATCAGACACTGATATAGACCTGAAGAAGTGGGTTCAACCCCACGAAACGCGCTTGTCAAGTGCATTTTCAATAAAGCTTTTTTCCCCCACTAATAATGTGTCATCCGTGAGGTACCATTACCTTCTTAACTGTTTTATAGTTTGGGCATAGGGAAGCTCAGAAGACCAGAAGATAAGAAACTCCGGGCTTCTTCTCCCTCCCTCTGCCGTGCGTCATTATGTAGATCACGAGCAAAGGTGATGGAGAAGCCAGGAAGCCTGCAAACGTGCAGAGACGAAGCACAGGTCCGGAGGACAGCACGACTTTGGTTCAGTGTAGCTTCTTTCAATGTAATTTATAGCTGCCACCTGCTGAAGGAGCGGATGAGTGTCCCCTCTTTACTAAATAGTATATGCATATAAGCATACCTACGGCTTCTGCTCAGGGTCCCTTTAAGTCAGGAGCAACGGTTAAAGACGGCAAAGAACAAGACTGGACTGACAACTGATACAGTCTCACAAGAGCATATGGGTGACATTTGCTACTATACACTTTTTTAAGCAAACGCAATAATTCAAACAGAGCTTAAGTAAAAACCTTTTGCTGCATTTCGCTAGACACTTCAGTTAGATAATCCACCTCTATTTTCTAGTCAGAAGAGATTACAATTTTATTTTTATTAATTTTTTTAAGCATTTATATAGAGCCAACATATTACACAGCGCTGTACAGAGTATATTGTCTTTGTTAATTTAAGGATACTTGAACATGGAAGATGGAGGCTGCCAACTTTGTTCACTTGGCTGGCAAGGGGTGGTCTTGAGGAGGCCTCGGGAAGAATCTGGAGGATCCAGAGGCTTCCCTCTGCAAAGGTACGTATCTCATTCTTTGTCCTTAGGGCTGCTTTAAAAAGTGACCCTAAAGGACGACCTTGCCGGAGTCCCCCAGAGGCTTACCCGTCCTCTTCCACCGGATGGGCTCTCGATTTTCCTCTGAAGCCCAAGATGGTCTGTGCTACTACTGCACAGGTGCAGTGTGGCCACACGCACATGATCTTTGGGGGTCTCCGTGGTGGTACAGCCTGGTGGAGAAGGACACGGGAAGCCTCTGAGGGACTCAGAGGCTACTGTCTCCTGAGGTAAGAATCTATATTTTTGTTTTAAAGAGAACCCGAGGTGGGTTTGAAGATTATTATCTGCATACAGAGGCTGGATCTGCCTATACAGCCCAGCCTCTGTTGCTATCCCAAACCCCACTAAGGTCCCCCTGCACTCTGCAATTCCTCATAAATCACAGCCACGCTGCTGACAAAAAGCTTGTCAGAGCTGGCTGTGTTTATCTCTATAGTGTCAGTCTGCTGCTCTCCCCGCCTCCTGCAGAACTCCAGTCCCCGCCTGCATCCCTTCCCTCCCTGCTGATTGGAGGGAAGGGACGGGGGCAGGGACCGGAGCTATGCAGGAGGCGGGGGAGCAGCTGAGACTGACACTACAGATGTAAACACAGCCTCACAGCATGGCTGTGATTTATGAGGGATTGCAGAGTGCAGGGGGACCTTAGGGGGGTTTGAGATAGCAACAGAGGCTGGGCTGTATAGGCAGATCCAGCCTCTGTAGGCAGATAACATTCTTCAAACCCACCTCGGGTTCTCTTTAAGGAAACTAAACTGGGGACTTGCTCTCAGTCAGCAATGCAGGCAGTAAGAGAGAAAGAGGATCAGCACAACAGCCAAGGAAGCACCAACATGGCACCTTCCCTATCCCTCTTACTTCAGAAATCTGTTAAATAAATCGCACATCACCACTCAGCAGACTTACCCAGCATAACTGCATCTACTGCACCACCGGCACAAAATTCAATAAGGATCTATAAGAGAGAAAACAGGCATGGTAACATTGTTTATTTTCAGAGTAAAATGTGATTATTGCACTTCTGGAGAAGATGGTCTGCACAGCAGATGAGTAGTAAAAACTAACATGTACAGTATATCTCTTATGAAATGGATATCTTCTTGGAATGCAGCTAAACTCTCTTTCACTCCTGTGGCCATGTGAACTCTATACAGACAGAATAACTGACAAGCACTGAGAGAACCATCATCTAACAGAGCAGAATCAATGCTTTACTGCAAACCTATGTCACAAATTTGCTTATTAAGTTCAATGTACAGATACAAGGAATGATAATTAGGAGTTGTCTGCACTTGCTTTTCTCAGGGACGGATCTAGACCAAGTTGCGCCTGGGGCAAGGTCAGGTTTTGGCGCCTAAACTGCCATTCCCCATCCAAATTTTGCCGCCTTTTTAAGAATTCAACAAACCCCCCCCCCCCCCCCCCCCAGATCCGTCCTTGGCTTTTCTTGAATGTGGCACGTACATTCTATAGTTCAGGTTTTAAACCTTCAGTTTGTACAAAAAGCCTGTGGTTCTGCCATCCTCTGTGCATATCAGAATGGCAATTGATTCCTCTAAAACATTTGTCTTGCCAACTCTCATTTAAGAGTGCTGGTGTTGAAATAAAACTGCTTGCTTCAAACAGGTTTATCGCACTCGCTGAAGAGCTATATTACGGTTATTGAACCAGTAGCACATGACTAGAGATCGTAACAGCTGGCCTCAAGATGTCTCTGGCAGGAGCTTTAGCTAGAAAAAGAAATACTTGGATCACATGGGTGTTTTACAGTGGACCTTGCATCAATATGCAAAGTATTCATCTACTGTCTTGTCACACTGCAGCACCTCTGTACATTTTTTTTGGGGGGGGGGGGGGGGGGGGTGGGAGGCATGGAGGAATCAGTTAGGCTTTGAAAACTTTGGTACAATGAACAGTTCCGGAAACTGAGCCCAGGCTGCTGGGCCAGTCTTTAGTGAGAAGGACCCCTCTTACTTCCCATGATATAATTCTGCATCATTGAAATTTTCTTTTTTTTTTAGGGAGCTGAACTGGGTTTTTTCTATCTGTGTGAACATACTATGTAAGGAGTCTGCACTATTTTGTTGGTTTCTTTTTTCCCCAATCTTTGCTACAGTATTTTTCATTTCAGAAGCTGCATTAAATGGCCATCAATCATCCTTTTTTGTCTTGCAATTCTTCCTTTTCATTAACTCCAGTGAATTGCTAAAGATGCATTAGGGAATTGGCACGTTAAATGAATTCAGAAGCGGGGAAAAAGTGAATCTCTCCAGCACAATGAGTTTTATAATGTAGGATGCCTCTGCGTGTTCCTCTACAACCATGCAGGAGCAAAGAGTTTTTTTCTGAGTTTCTTATACCGGTACTTCTGTCTAAAAACTCAGTCGTATGAAGATAGAAGACTAATTGATTCAGCTTTACCGATGTAAAGGTTGGGTACATTTACACAGCTGGAGGGATCCCAGGTATTTCGGTCTGTCTTTTTTTAATCTGTTATTGGCTATCAAATGCTCATGCTGCAGCTGTTCAGAGAACATCTGGAATCTAAACAGTCCCATCCATAGTCATAAATGTGTAAAATGCATACTTATCTGGCCCTAAAAGCAGGGAAAATGGCTGAAATAATTTAATATTTTCCTTCGCATCCACTGGTCACTTAGATGTAAGGACCAAAGCAGGATTTATAACATTTAGCTATTGAATCAGAGATGCATTTATTGTTTTTTTTTATTATTATTTTTATTGTTTTAAATGAGATGAACATTTCACAAATACAATACCCACTCACAGGTGAATATAACAAGACAATCCACATGGCTCAAACTAAGACTTATAACAATACCCAGTTACTCCACCAGCCCCCTCCCCCCTGGTACAGGTAATCAACATAGTATTAATAAGGTAGTATTACTTAGGCTAAAGACGTTCATGCAGTACATTTAACAATAAAAAGTAGAAGGTAATGTAAAAAGTTTATACATAAAGTGTAAATTATGACTATGTTATACATCTAAAATAATACAAAAAAAGTTGTGCGCTCCAACCATAAGTGATAATACTATTAATGCTGTTATTAATCAGTCTCACCAGGAGACACTTTGTTTGCGAATCTGGATCGCTAAATACCAAAAGGAGCTTTGTGCGGCTCCCCAAATAAATATATAGTATGTATGTTAGTATAGCGCTCAACAGATGTAATCACATATATAGTCCTGGAAGTAATAGTACTAAAATAAAATTAGAACTAAACATAGGTCCATTTCATAGTTCAGGAACAGTCCCATAATATTTTCTTATCGCATAAGTTTCACTCAGATGGTACACCTCCTCAGATCCACTTTAGTATCTCTAAAACATGTATGCTCACTGGAAAAAGCAGCTGACCCAGTCCAAGCAGCATGTGCACCTCTGGCCCAGCCAGCAAGTCTCTTCACTCTTCAATATGTGATCTCCACAGCTCCTGCATCCAAAATGAAAAAATGCGGACAAAAGGAAAAAAGAATAGCGTAATACTGTTTGATATTGCTTATATCCTCCACATCACCAGTGTGAACCAAACAGGTAGCCACATTACACCCAGTGCGTTCACATGCAGGTATTTCAAGCCTCTCACCATATGCACTGGCTGACCCGGCACAGACCAGCAAACTCGCTCAGCATGGGGCTTTCAACAGCCTCTCCCCAGATGGTGAGGTTCTAAAAAACGCTGACATAGCGTAACTCTGTCTTTTATTGTAAAAAATTAAAAATCCAGTGCACTCACAATGCTTGTAGTTAAAATGCGCAAATCAATATATACATGGCCATTCTGCGTCTCCACCACTGCTTAGGCTCCGCCCAACTAGTTTTGTCGTGATGACGCATCAGGGGCAAGCCAGTGCGTATGGTGAGAGGCTTGAAATACCTGCATGTGAACGCACTGGGTGTAATGTGGTTACCTGTTTGGTTCACACTGGTGATGTGGAGGATATAAGCAATATCAAACAGTATTACGCTATTGTTTTTTCCTTTTTTCCGCATTTTTTCATTATGTATGCAGGAGCTGTGGAGATCACATATTGAAGAGTGAAGAGACTTGCTGGCTGGGCCAGAGGTGCACATGCTGATTGGACTGGGTCAGCTGCTTTTTACGGTGAGCGTATATGTTTTAAAGATACTAAAGTGGATCTGAGGAGGTGTACCATCTGAGTGAAACTTTGAATTTGCGGTAGTAAAACTATTGATTTGCGGTAGTAATATAATAATATACCCACTAGCGACTGTTTGGCTCTCATATGAGCTATTCCCGACACCACACCCAAGATACATACCAGAGGATCACTTGGAATGACAAGTTTAGTGATTTTAGTTATGAAATGCTATTCGAAAGAGGAAAAATTCTGGGACAAGACCATAAAATGTGGTCTAAATCAAGAGATGCATTTATTGTTACTTATGATGACACCAAAGAGATAACTTTTCATGATAACTTTAACTTATGTTCGGCAGGAGGCTCATGGCTGTTGTTTAACCAGAAAGTTTGTTTTCCAAATGTTTATTGTCGATGCTCCACCTTTTTGTTTACAGATTTTCTAAGGAAGTTGGCCACTGGCCATAAAGCACTTCAGAACTTAGCTGTGCATTTGGCTAATGTACTTGAGTGCAGAGGAGATGTAACCCTAACTAAGGGGTGACCAATTTTGCTTTTGGGTGTCTGATGTTACCCCTCCTGCTGCATCAAAGATTCACCCCAATGATGGCCTGCTGTGGAGGAGCACCATGATAAACCACAGGCATGGAGAGAGATGTACAGAAGAGTTACCCAAGTCACTCTATGACTGCCAAACTCGCAGAGGGAGGTTGTGGCAAGGAAGACAGAAGAATCAGACATCAGGGAGGGAGAAGCATAAGCCTATTTAACAGATGTGCATTTTGGCCTTAGAAGAGGAGGCAGTGGGCTTATTTTAAATGTTCATAATGGGAAAGGTTTCCTTCAGAGGTGTAGCTAGGGACTATAAGGCCCCATAGCAGAATATTGATGGGGCCATCAGACCTAGGCAGTGTTGAGCAATGCCACCTGCCCTTAACCTATGGGGTACGAGTTGACTGGGCAATGTGCATTACTATGCAATGTATATTGCAAACAGTCTAGATACACAGGAAAATGGAGTGAACACATCAATTACCACTTGGGCTCCCTCTGCTCCGGGGCCCCATAGCGGTTGCTATGGCTACTATGGACATTGCCACACTCCTGGTTTCCTGAATAAATGGAAGTGTGCATTACCAAATTTGCAAGTATTCCTTGTCCAGTTTATCTAGGGGGAAACAACTGTGATCAGACAAGATTCTCAGAACAGTCCGTTATCACTCATCGCATGATCTACCCTCTAAATCAGTGGTCCTCAAACTACGGGCCGCGGGCGGAATGCGTCCCCCCCCCCCCGAAGCTTTTTCACTGCGCCCCACACACAAAATACATAACTTATAGATGTGGCCCACTGCACCTTTAAATATCATCAGCCCACATATAGAATAGCTGTGCTGGCCCACCCATCCACACACACCGTAGAAGCCAATGAGCAGTCATTCACTGTCTTCCAATCAAATTCTGCATCAAGTGGCACTGCTGTCAAACTGGATGGCAGGTTGTCACCTGGGTATACTTCACCGTCTGGTGTACAAATAAGTTCTTCGGGCGCCGCATGACAGAATGGCTGCTGCTGGGAGTTCTCCTCTGTGCATGATTGGGGAAAATACCTAGATTCAATGCAATGTTTTTCAACATCATTTTATGTATGTTCTGGCCCCCCAGCAGTCGGAAGTATGTTGACTCAGCCCTTGACTGAAAAAGTTTGGGGACCCCTGCTCTTAATAGATATAACATGGTAGCTTAGCTTACAGAATCAAATCAGTACTGTGCCACTTCTGTGCCTAGAATCTCACTTCAAGCCCTCTTTACTTTGTGTACTTTGTAGCACACAGCAAAGTGGTTTTCCTGTTTACTTTCACCTGCTTGTGTCTGATCCTAGTGTGAAAAGAGCAATCAAATAATCCTCTGCTCTGTAAACATTAGCAAGCACAGCAGGCTCTCGGTCCAATAACAGCATGCACGGAACTGCTATGAGCAATATTTTACTCACCCAAAGGTTATTTTCATAATAAAATGCATCCAGCAATTTAACAATATGTGGGTGGTTGCATGATGCCAGAATATCAATTTCCACCATGTAATCTTCAAGCTCATCTTCGGATTTTGTATCGATCACCTTGGCAGCTGCCAGAATGCCAGTCTCTTTATTTTGGGCCTGAAAAAAATACATAAAAGCACGTCAATGACATAGTCATGCTAACCACACATTCATGTCAAGCAGACAATTGCTTAGTAGTGGCCATCTTGGGGCTGGCTCCAATATCTAAAATATCAGGTAAGTCAACTACAACAGAATAAGGGCTGGTACACACTTGGAACGCGATTTTGCGGTGCAAATCTTTGGCGTTTGCGTTTTGCGATTTTTGTGTGGTGGGGAAGAGAATCGCAAGGCAATCATTGTGAAAATGTTGCATGCGTGTTTGCAGTTTATACAAATTACAAACACTGCAGTGAAAATGGTCCCATAGGGATACATTGTACACAGCGTTTTGCTGATCACCTGCTATCAGCAAAACGATGAAATGCTGCAGAGAAGCCCCCAGTGTGAACCAGGCATAAAAGAACAAAGAAAGAATAGCAGTATTATTTTATTATTATGCATTTACATAGCAAATAATAATAATAATAATAATAAAAAAAAAAAAAAAACTTTGGGCCAAATTGAACCGGAAGTCAGTTAAAATTACTAATACTTTTTATTTACCTTGAGAGAGGAAACCGTCACAAAAATCAGAAAAATATACAAACTCCATGCATATAATATGTTCAGGATTTGGCCTCAGACTCTAGAGTGCTAAACCCTTTATCATCATTCTGCCCAATATATATAATACAGTAGCAGTAACACAAAGCATATTGTCATTAAGACAATTGGCAGAGGCTAATTTATCAAGACATGCAAAGAAAACTACAGCAAAAATGGAGCGACTGTCCACAGCAACCAATGCGGTTTCAGGCAGTAAATAAATTATGATTGGCTATGCTGTGCAACTGCATCACCAGAGCTGGAAGGCCAACACCACCTCTACCCAGAAGTAAGCCTAGCAGAGACTATTCTTCCTTCAACAACAAAAGAAGTTCAGTATGGCTCGGGAACTTCTAAAGGCCTTCTTCTCCACCACTATGGAATCTGTCCTCTGTTCATCCATCCTGGTCTGATATGCCTGCACCTCCACTAGCGACAGATACAAACGTCAGAAGGTCATCAAATTAGCGGAGAGAATCAGTAGGAAACATTTTCCACCAGTACCTCAATTTCCACCAGGACCTGAACACTTCTTTCCCCTCCGCTGTCAAACTCTTGAACTCCCCCTTACCTTGCACACATCTCCTTATTTTGCCTCTTAGGCTGCAGCTGCTGTATCCTGATGGTTGCTATTCATAAACTGCTTATTGATACACTGTATCTTCACTGCCACTTTGTTGCTTTCTGTCTTAGACCGGGCCGTCTCCACATCAGTTTTTCTGTGCATTTTCTGCACAGGAAATTGCAACCAATGTTGATCAATGGGCTAGTTCACACTTAAAGGGAACCTGAACAGAGTAAAATGATTTAAAAAAAACACATAATGCACCTGCAAATGATTATTACCGGTACATACCGATCTTGCAGTCAATTCCTCTCAGAGCCTCATCATTTTCTTCATACAATAATGCCTTCCAGATCAGACAAGATTTTGTCAGAACTGAAATATATCAGTTGCTGTCAGTTATAAATTAAAGGACAACTGATGTGAAAGGTAATGTCCATGTTTCCCTATGGCTCAAGTGGGTGATATTACAGTTTAACTGTGTGCTGACCAGGAAGCTGTTATGGGGAATGTCCATTTTCAAAATGGAGGACGGAGAATTCCATTGATCACAGTGGACAAACAGGACGCAGGAGAGAAGAAAGAGATTGAGGAGTAGACTGCATGGGAGTTAAGTATGACGTGTGTATGTTTATTTTAAATTTAAATTTTCAGCTCAGGTTTGCTTTAAATGTGGTTTTTAAATGCAGAAAAACAATTGACAGCATTGCAAAACTGTCAGATAACTCACGCAGAAAAACTGACGAGTGGAGACAGGCCTTTACTTCCAAAACCAACTCCAGGCACAACCCAGTCATGCTTGACCCATAACATTTATTTTGATTAGGATTTGTACAGATTTTCTTTGCCTAAAGAGGTAGATACACACCATACAATTTTTTAAATATCTTTTCAATTCAAGAATTGCAAACGATATTTCTGACTGATTGTAACATTTCAAAAATCTGATCAATGTACCACACACACACACACACACACGTTCAATTTTTCCCCAATTATGAAAAAAAATGATTGAAAACTCAGAAAAAATTGTTTGGGTCTGTACACGAAGTAATCTACAACACACCATACAAATTCAATAAAAATAATTGAGCAAAAAAATCCAGCACTCTCGATCTTTTATCAAATAAAAAACAGGAAATTCGATCAGATTTCTCACAAATGAAAAAAAAGAGACTTGATTTGTCGGGCAACTGATCGTAACTATTACATTGGTGTAAAATCGGATCTTTTAATTGTATGGTGTGTGGCCACCTTAAAATTTTCATCATGGTGTGCGGATGGTTGTGCAGGCAGATTGGTGATGGAATTCCTGATTTGTGGCAGTCCCTGTGATAAACGGAGGGACAGGGTGTACCCTGGAGACACCACAGAACACGGACAATGAATATGGTGAGTCAGCTGGGCATATAGCTCTTCAAATAATGGAAATAGTGTGTAGCTGGTGCACTGACCTCCGCTGATCAGACAAGAGCGTGTGGCACCGATTTCATAGCAACCTACAGTATGCTTGTTGTGATAGGACTTTCTCGACGGTCTATATCAGTGATGGCTAACCTTGGCACTCCAGCTGTGACAAAACTACAAATCCCATCATGCTTCTGCCTCCCCAAGTTATAGCTTAGAGGTGTCAGAGTATTGTAATGGCTCAGGGGACTTGTAGTTCCACCACAGCTGGAGTGCCAAGGTTAGCCATCACTGGTCTATATTAACACACCCTTCCTTTTTCTAAAAAAATGAACAATAAAGCTAAGTGGTGTCACTGACTGATCCCAGCCTTGTGACTCACACCCCGGATAAGTGGCGGAGAGAGGTGCCTCACATAGTAACCCGTACAGGCTTCAGGATGAAGTCATGTCTGTTTATTCAGAAGACTATGATAAAAGCCAACTGGGACAGAACATGCAGTGAGTGAATACAGCACACAGAATCAAGGCACAAACCACAAGCCATCTGCCTGCAGTCTTCCTGATGCAACAAATTCCTTGCTCCCTTTTCCTAAATAAAACTCATCTACTTTTAAACTGGATATGTCCATCATACTTTTAAAGTCGACCTGAACTCAGAACTCTTTGGTCAACCCTACCTGTGTCACTTTGGCCCGTCCCCAGCTCCAAAGCCGCTGCATATTAAGCAGCTGCTGCGCTGGAGGCAGGCCGCAGCAACACAGGTAGAGGGCTGCAGTGGTCTTGCCAATAGAGGGGGTAGGAGGGTTGTGTGTGTGTGTGTGTGTGTGTGTGTTCAGACCTCTAATGATTTACAGCCAAGTGGATAGGTTACTGCCACCTGCCGATCCTCGCAGCTCTACATTTTGTTCCCGAGTTCAAATTCATTGTACTGCCGAGTCGGCCAGGCATGTCCCTCTGTACCCGTTTAAGAGCGATATCCACTAACAGTGCTTGGTTACTCTGTTGTACTGGTCCAGGCCCTATCCCATACAGTCATATCAATCTCTGCCATGTGCAGATGAGGACCAAAAGTCAGAAACAGGCTGTCTATATGTGGGGTTGATGTGGCTGTGTAACATTTAAAGCTATAGGCTTGCTAGAGACACCAGTGGTTCTGGAGGCTAGCCTGGCTTACAGGGGCAATAAGAGATAATTTGCATATTCAGTAGTGGTGCATTGTGGGCAACCACAAATTCACTTATAGCTGAATAAGGCAAATTACACCAAGCATTGCTTTTTAGTAGGAGGGCTTTTCGGTCTCTTTTATCCCCTGATACGTTCCTAGTGGTTTGGGTCACCCTGAGCTGCTTGGTTACTCTATGCACCTTAAAGGGAACCTTAACTGAGAGGGATATGGATGTTTCCTTTTAAACAATACCAGTTGCCTGGCAGTCTTGCTGATCTCTTTGGCTGCAGTAGTAACTGAATCACACACCTGAAACAAGCATGCAGCTAATCCAGTCTGACTTCAGTCAGAGCACCTGATCTGCATGCTTGTTCAGGGGCTGTGGCTAAAAGTATTAGAAACACGTGATCAGCAGGAGAGTCAGGTAACTGGTATTATTTTAAAAGGAAGAATCCATATCCTTCTCAGTTTAGGTTCCCTTTAAGAAGCAAAAAAAAACAGTTTAAGATCAGAAAGAGAGAGTGAGAAACCAGGAATGTAATTTACAGACTCTGCAGAAAGTGGAGAAATTACAATGTGCAGCTCTGGCCAGAGAAGTGAAATGATAATGTACATGAATAAAACAATGTTATTTGGGACTAGAGAACATAGCAGATAGCATGAGGTATGCTTTGGATGGATGTCATAGAAACCTGCAGTGTCCCTTCTAGAAGAAGCTCATCGGCAGCTGCTTGAGTGTTGAGAGGTTACATAGCCAGATCAAAATAATGCTAAAGATGAATCACCTAACAGCTGAGTTAAAAGATGCCCCTCAAAGTGAGAATTTTTTCGACAATCACACATGATGCAGCTAGAAAGGTCATTGCTACCATAACAAACCATAACCTCACACATCTTTCCCACAGTATGACTAGTCAATAGGACCATCGCAAAAATGTGTCAAATCCAAAATGTACACGTCCGGTACAGTAGTAAAAATCAGATCAGACAGATCTGGTTTGGATTAGTCCATTCTTAGTGCTCCCTTTGTTCTTTATGCCTGGTACACACCATGCAATTTCCCATCAGATAGACTGTCGAAACAATTATTTCCGACATGTCCAATCTGATTTTGTATTGTTTTTCTGATTGATTTTGTATACAAGTGATAGGAAAAGCAATGAAAAAAAAACGATTGCTATCAGGGCCAGTTGGAAATAATCGATTCAACACGTCTATATGACAGGAAATTGCATGGTGTGTACCAGGCATTATTAAAGCACTGCCTAGAAAGGATGTATACAAAGATGCCAGCCAGCAGGCCTCGTTACTTGTTGCTTACACGTTAGTTTGGCAGGTGGACTGAGCAATTGCTGTTCAGTAAGTGCTTTCGAAAATAAAGAAAACTCTGAGAATCCCAGATGAGGAGATGAACTAGTCCAAAACCTGTTAGATCCAACAGATTTATTACAACCTGTAAGTGAAAGCAACAGAGGAAAAAGTAATTTATAGTACATTTTACTCTGGGAGAAATGCATATTTCATACGTATGCATACACATGAATTTTGCGTATATTCATTTTCGCTGCCCGGGCACTTTGGCGCAGGGTGAGCCAAATACTAGCTCACCCTGCTGCCAATGAAATGTCATTCGGCGTTAATTACTATTCCCCCTCCAAATTGTCGCAACTTGGAGGGAAAAGTAATTAATGGCCCAGCAATTCACCGGATCACCGAATTACTTGTGTGCAGGCCACAGACTATACCTTTGCTGCTATAGCCGTGCCAAACTCAGGCAATACGCAGCATGCACAGAAAAGCTCTGCCTTGTGAATTTTACATTTTAACATTTTTCGCTTTTTCCCACACAAGTGGTTTTAAGGGTAGGAGATGATCGGAATAGGTTGTCCTCTGAAATCACCAGGGAATTGTGCAACGTCGGGGCCGCGTGACTGGCAACAGTGGGAAAAAACGCAAATTGCACATGAAGATTTGCGACAACCACCTTCAACTACACATGTGTACAGGCCGCTGTGGTATATTCCAAAGCCATCTGTGAAGTGTGGGTATATGAAAGCAGCTCTACACCTGGGAAAACTACTGTTTTCATGCAAAACCATCAGTGCTAATTTATCCTTACTACAAGCAAAACAATTTGTGCAAATTCATATACAGTACTCATATACAGTACTGTGCTGCCAATGCTCAGCCCAAGAGATAATCCTATTAAAAGGCAACAAAACCCATTAGAAGTTCACAGAACGGTCTGTTTGCTGACAACGCTTGTAATCCAAAGAGCTAGAAAGCAAATTTTATGCGTTTGGCATCTTCACTGATTTCTGTCATCACACCAACACGGCAATATTTACTGCACCTACACACAAATATTTGCATGTGAATGCTAGATTACCAGCTGAGCCACAGATCCGCACTGCGGAGAACAGTAGGAGTGTAATTTGCTGTAGAATATTTGCCGACCATCACTTTGTTTCCACAATGTAACATTCACATGCCTGCCCCTGCCATGTGCATCTTAATGGAGGAGATATAAACATTAGCTCTATTGGGGATGAGTTACTATGGTTGGAGAACACAAGTCATCAGCAAACCATGACTTTTTTTTCTGTTCTGTGACAATAGTTTGCAAACCTCATCTAGAAAATATTAGATCTTAGTGGCCTTGGTGTAAAGTTATTTAATTAGTAGCTTTGCAACAGGCTTCAGTAGTGACAAATATATTTCTTAAAACTCTAGTTCAGCCTCCCATATTTAAAATGCACATTAGAAATAATTAGCAATGTACAAGGTGTTGTGGAACTGTTCTTTTGCAGTAAATATACAGTAGTCTCTGTTATCCGGCACCAACGGTGATCATCTGATGCCACATAAGCATGCTTTCTGGTTGCTCCTGTGGGCTAGTTCACAGTGCTCAGTTGTGTTGCAGAATAATTCTGCATGTCAACTCACTGCCCATACAGTTCTATGGGGCTGTTCACAGTACTGCGTTGTAACAGATCACGTTATTCTAACTCACTGCATGCAGGCTTTGTATTAAAGTCTATGTCCAGCCTCAATTGCAGTTCACACTTGTGAAGGCTCATACACACATCAGACCATAGTCTTTGGAAAATGAAAGATCAAAGACCAATTTTACCCCCTTCCATGTAGTATGAGAGCCATACCTACACAGTCTATTCTATGGAGCTGAACTCCCCATCAGACAGAAATCTTTGCAATGCTGCACACACAGATGCTGTAGACATTCAAAAGATCAGTATCTGCAAAAGATCTGTTCCTGCAAAAGATCCGTTCCTACAAATTGTATTCATAGTCTATGAGATCTTCAGATCATCATACACACCTTGTTTAACCTTTTCGGGACCGGCCACCTACCCCCCCTTAAGGACCAGGCATTTTGCGCGGGAAGGGGGTGCGCACGTTTGGGGGGGGGGGGGGGGGTCAGGCGGCCGGATCCCGTGTGTGGCTGCCTGGCATTGTGTTCCTCCTTGGTGGCCTGGGCCCCCCCTTCTGCCAGCAGCCTTCACTTACCTTCCAGGCTCAAGCGATGAGCCGCACGGGACCCTCTTCTCCGGCCGGCATCTCCGTTCTGTCTGACGAGCAGTTCCGGGTCGCGGCTTGATGACGTCATCAAGCCGGGACCCGGCGCTGACGTCAGATGAAGCGGAGATGCCGGCCAGAGCGGAGGGGGGCGCCGATCGTCGCTGGAACGGCAGGGAGGTGAGTGGATCCTCTTCTTTCCCCCCCCTGCCGCCGCAGCTGTCAAACAGATCACTACGATCCGACGGCGATCGTAGTGATCGTGTGATCAGCAGCCATACGCGATGGCTGCTGATCACTCGGGGGAGAGGTCGGCTGTCATATGACAGCTTAATCTCCCCCTCCGGGTGCGCACGATCGCGTCGGGAGCGGAAATTGCGGGCCGGCGTAGATTCTACGCCGCATCAGGCTAGAACAGCCACAAGTGCGGCGTAGAATCTAATGCACATGGTCCCGAAAAGGTTAACAGACATTCATCTGCAGATCAGATCCACCAGGATGGATTTTCAGATCTGCAGATGATTGTCAGATCTGCAGATGATTGTCAGATCTGCAGATGAATGTCAGTTAAACAAGGTGTGTATGATGATCTGCAGATCTCATAGACTATGAATGCAATTTGTAGGAACGGATCTTTTGCAGGAACAGATCTTTTGCAGATACTGATCTTTTGAATGTCTACAGCATCTTTGTGTGCAGCATTGCAAAGATTTCTGTCTGATGGGGAGTTCAGCTCCATAGAATAGACTGTGAAGGTATGGCTCTCATACTACATGAAGGGTGGTAAGATTGGTCTGTGATCTCTCATTTTCCAAAGACTGTAGTCTGATGTGTGTATGAGCCTTTACGCTTGTGTTATGCAACTGACCACTGTGAATCCGTCCTAAGACAGAATGTTAAACATAGGCTCAGCTAATATAGTTCTATACCTCACTCTATATACCAGCCTTTCTCAACCTTTTTTGACCCGAGGAACCCCTCGGAAAATTTTCAAATCTCGGGGAACCCCTGACGCGCGCGTGCGTGCGTGTGTGTGTGTGTGTGTGTGTGTGTGTGTACGGAGGGTGTCTCTGTGAACTGCCTGCGAGCCTCCGTTCGCGGCTCACAGGCGAAATGTAAACACGCGGGGAAGAAATCCCCGGTGTTTACAGTGCACAGCACTGCAGCAGCGCCGTAAAGGAGATCGGCGTTCTCCGGCCTCTGATAGGCCGGGGATCGCCGCCGTCTGATAGGCTGAAGCCTATCAGAGGCAGTACAGGACGTATCGCCGTCCTGTACCGCCTACAGAGCCAGGGAGAGGGAGGGGGGAATAGCGCTGCGGAGGGGGGCTTTGAGGATCAGACCCCCCCCAGCAGGACATCCCCCTAGTGGGGAAAAAGGGGGGGGGGGGGGGAAGTCTGATCGCCCTGCCTGCAATATGATCTGTGCTGGAGGCTGAAGAGCCCACCCAGCACAGATCAATAGGAAACCACTTGGTTGGCAAGTGGTTAATGCTTGTGCAATATAGGACTCTGTGCTGGTTCCATTTCACCTACACACACACACACACGTGTGTGTGTGTGTGTGTGTGTGTGTGTGTGTGTGTGTGTGTGTGTGCGTGCGTGCGTGCGTGTATAACAAATTTTACCTTCTATTGAAATTTAACCCATTTCCCCTCTATAGTATGGCACCTGTGCCCTCTTTATTTAGCGTTTCCGGTTGTCCCCCTTAAAGAGAACCCGAGGTGTGTTTAAAGAATGTTATCTGCATACAGAGACTGGATCTGCCTATACAGCCCAACCTCTGTTGCTATCCCAAACCTCACTAAGGTCCCCCTGCACTCTGCAATCCCTCATAAATCAGGCTGAGGCTCTGTTTACATCTGTAGTGTCAGTCTCAGCTGCTACCCCGCCTCCTGCATAGCTCCGGTCCCTGCCCCCGTCCCTTCCCTCCAATCAGCAGGGAGGGAAGGGATGCAGGCGGGGACTGGAGTTCTGCAGGAGGCGGGGAGAGCAGCAGACTGACACTATAGAGATAAACACAGCCAGCTCTGACAAGCTGTTTGTCAGCAGCGTGGCTGTGATTTATGAGGGATTGCAGAGTGCAGGGGGACCTTAGGGGGGTTTGGGATAGCAACAGAGGCTGGGCTGTATAGGCAGATCCAGCCTATGTATGCAGATAATATTCTTCAAACCCACCTCGGGTTCTCTTTAACAGGTTTGGCCCCTTCTGTCCCACTTGTTAGAAATTATGGCTCCCATGTGCCCTTATTAACAAGTGTGGCTGCTATGTCCCCCCAGTTTGTTTGGCTACTATGTCCCACTTTTCTGTGGCTGCTTTGTCCCCCCTTTCTGTGGCTGCTTTGTCCCCCCTCTCTGTGGCTGCTTTGTCCCCCCTTTCTGTGGCTGCTTTGTCCCCCCCCTTTCTGTGGCTGCTTTGTCTGTTTGTGTGCTGCTGTCCCCCCTTTCTGTGGCTGCTTTGTCCCACTTTTCTGTGGCTGCTTTGTCCCCCCTTTCTGTGGCTGTTTTGTCCCCCCTCTCTGTGGCTGCTTTGTCTGTTTGTGTGCTGCGTTGTCCCCCCTTTCTGTGGTTGCTTTGTCTGTTTGTGTGCTGCTGTCCCCCCTTTCTGTGGCTGCTTTGTCCCACTTTTCTGTGGCTGCTTTGTCCCCCCTTTCTGTGGCTGCTTTGTCTGTTTGTGTGCTGCTGTCCCCCCTTTATGTGGCTGCTTTATGCGTGTGTTCGCTGCTGTCTCCCCTTTCTGTGGCTGCTTTGTCTGTTTGTGTGCTGCTGTCCCCCCTTTCTGTGGCTGCTTTGTCCCACTTTTCTGTGGCTGCTTTGTCCCCCCTTTCTATGGCTGCTTTGCCCGTTTGTGTGCTGCTTTCCCCCCCTCTTTGTGGCTGCTTTGTCCCCCGTTTCTGTGTCTGCTTTGCCCGTTTGTGTGCTGCTTTCTGCCCCCTTTCTCTGGCTGCTGTCGTTGGTGTCAGGGAGTGCAGGGGAAAAAAACCCATACTTACCATCTGAAGTCCTTTCCTCCTTCCTCGAAGCTGGGATCCTGTTACAACTCCCGCGCGTGCCGGAACCATAGAGCTGGCTTCAGGTGATGCGGCTGCTTTATAGATCCATCCGCCGCATCACTCGCAGCAGCATGAAGGAATCCTTCTGCTCTGTTGCTGCAAACCTATGGAGAAGCAGGACTATAATGTCCCGCAGAAGTGTCAAATTGACACGGAACCCCTGGAGGGTTCTCGCGGAACCCCGGTTGAGAATGGCTGCTATATACATACCATGAACTCTGTATTAAATGTTAAAATACAATACAAAATAAAAGTACTGAATATTAACTTTGGGGGAGCCATACAACCCAGTCTTTAAAGGATCACTATCACAGAAAAAGTAAGCAGTTAAACGGGCACTACAGCGAAAAACGTTAAAATTTAAAATATGTGCAAACATATATAACTAAGAAGTACACTTTTTCTAGAGTAAAATGAGCCATAAATTACTTTTCTCCTATGTTGCTGTCACTTACAGTAGGTAGTAGAAATCTGACAGAACCGACAGGTTTTGGACTAGTCCATCTCTTGATAGGGGATTCTCAGCAAGGCTTTTATTCTTTATAAAGATATTTACTAAAAAGGATTTAAAGAGAGTCTGAAGCGAGAATAAATCTCGCTTCAGACCTCATAGATAGCAGGGGCACGTGTGCCCCTGCTAAACCGCCGCTATCCCGCGGCTTAACGGGGGTCCCTGATCCCCCAAATCCCCTCCGTAATGCGGGGGAGCGCTTCCTGGTTGGGGCAGGGCTAACCGCCACAGCCCTGCCCCACGCGCGTCTGTCAGCGCGTATCTCCGCCTCTCCCCCGCCCCTCTCAGTCTTCCTTCACTGAGAGGGGCGGGGGAGAGGCGGAGATCCGCCGCTGATAGACGCGACTGGAGGCAGGGCTGCAGCCGTTAGCCCTGCCTCCAGGAGCAACCAAGTCTGCGACCAAGTGTCGCAGTGGGGGGTTTGGGGGTCAAGGGACCCCCGTTTAGCAGCGCTATTGCAGCGGTTTAGCAGGGGCACACGTGCCCCTGCTAACTATGAGCTCTGAAGCGAGATTTATTCTCGCTTCAGAGTCTCTTTAAACAATGATGCTGGCCAGCTTCCCTGCTCCCTCCACAGTTTTTTGGCAGTTGGACAGAGCATATGCCATTCACTAAGTGCTTTTGAAAATAAATATATCCCTGAGAATCCCCTATAAAGAGATGGACTAGTCCAAAACCTGTCGGTTCTGTCAGATATCTACTACCTACTGTAAGTGATAGCAACATAGGAGAAAAGTAATTTATGGCTCATTCTACTCTGGAAAAATGTACTTCTTATTTGTATATGTTTGCACATATTTTAAATGTTACTGTTTTTCGCTGTAGTGCCCCTTTAAAATCTAATAGAACCAACAGGTTTTGGGCCAGTCTATATCCTCAAGGGGAATTCTCAGGGTTTTTTGTTTTCAACAGCATTTCCTAAACAGCAGTTTAACTGCCGAAATAGTGTGTTCCACACTGCTCTCTTAGTGCAACCTCAGATTGCATGCTGTACCTTTATGTTCCTCCCAAAGGTTTATTTTATTTTGTGGGGCTTTTCTTGTTGTGTGGGGCTACCCAGGCTATAAGGATGTCATAGGACGGTCTATTCTGCTATAAGACCTGTACGTTATATACACAGTCTACTTTAATAGAGTACTGGTTGTTTGACGAATAATTATATTCAGGAAGTGTGCTACCACTAAAAAATGCTGCTAAGACTTGAGTTCCTGCTGAGTTGTTGGACAGCTGGTGAATGTAGACAATGTGCATTTAAGCAGAATAAGGAACAGGGTGTTTACTTTTCAGCGCTATAACCTTTAATTATTTCAGACATGCAATCTGAGTTACACACATCTCAGAAAACCGTGAAATGGAATGGAAAAACCAAGTATAAATACAATAGTATGCACATGAAGAAAATGGCCGCTTTCCCCATTTGAAAGATATGGAGCCCTAGTAATAGCGAAAACCACAACACAGTTTTAACCTGTTGCTTCTGTCAGATTTCTACTACCTACTATAAGTGACCACAACATAGGAGAACAGTAATTTATGGCTCATTTTACTCTGGAAAAACGTACTTATTTGTTTATGTTTGCACATATTTTAAATTTTACAATTTTTCTCTATTGTGCCCCTTTAATTTGAAAGTTGACCCCTTCCTCTTGTTACCCCTCCTCTCCCCCAGCCACAGCAAGTAGTCTGGAAGCAGACATGCTGCATAATATTGTGATAGCCATTTGAATCTGTGAGCAATGCATTATTTGTACCGGGTGTACAGCTTTCTACTAATTTACAATGCACACAGATATTCTCTGCTATTCAGGAGATTTTAACAGTCAGAGAACAAAACAATTTCTGGACAGTCAAGAGAGCTCACTGCAGCACAACGAAAAAGGCTTCAAGGAAAACATTGAACGTTAATAACCATTTCAGGCACCAAAAGAAAAAGTCTTCATTTATAGAATATTTAATAACTTGGCTAATCTATTGAAAACAGAAAAACTGAGCGCCCCCTACCGGCAGAAACTTGGCAGCCGCCACAGGCTTCATTAAAAATTGTGGCTATACTGTGAAATCTGTTATCTATCGGGCGACACGGAAGCCCACATTTCACAGTATAACTACAATTTATAATGGCACCTATGGTGGCACCCAAACATTATCGTAATTGTGGTGGATTGTTGGCAGGGGTATGTTAGGTGTGTGTGTGTGTGTGTGTGTGTGTGTGTGTGTGTGTGTGTGTGTGTGTGTGTGTGTGTGTTGGTTAAGGTTAGGTGTGAGTGTTTTTTTTTTAAAGTGAACCTAAAGTCACCCCAAAAAAATGAGATGAACTCACCTGGGGCTTCCCTCAGCCCCCTGCAGACGATTGGTGCCCTCGCAGCTCCGCTCCGATGTCCCAGGACCTGCCGGCGAGCACTTCCGGTTTGGCCGTGACCGGACGACAGGCATGGGAACGCGAGTGATTGAAGTGCTCGCCGGCAAGTCCTGGGACATCGGAGCGGAGCTGCGAGGGCACCGATCGTCTGCAGGGGGCTGAGGGAAGCCCCAGGTGAGTTCATCTCATTTTTTTAGGGTGACTTTAGGTTCACTTTAAGGGTTAGGCATCGGGAGTAAGGCATGCAGGGTGTTTTTAAGGGTTAGGTATAGGTAAGGGAGGGATCTGTGTGAGAATAGTGTTAGGTTTAAGGACTACTGTAGGGGGTAGGGGGAAAAAAAGAGTTGAACTTACCTGGGGCTTCTATTGGTCCCCCGCAGACGTCCTGCGCCTGCGCAGCCACTCACCTCTGTGGTTTTCCTCACTTTGAAGTCGGAAATTCCAGAAGTGAACCGGAGGCGGGGACCGGAGCATCGGTGAGTGGCTGCGCGGGCACAGGACATCTGAGGGGGACCATTAGAAGCCCCAGGTAAGTTCAACTCTTTTTTTCCCCCCTACCACCTACAATAGTCCTTTAAGTTGTAGTAAAATATTGGTATTATTTACCGATATTATATTATGGTAATTTACACTTCAAATATCTACCTGCCCAAATTGGGCTCTGAAATTCCTTGCACGCCATCTATTGGTGCACAGGGAATAATTTTGGCTGTAGCTCAGCTTTCAGTAGTCACGTTACACGACTGGAACCAGGCTATGGATGGGATGTGCTCGGGTACAGCATTGTGGAGTGTAGCTTGTATGCAACAGTGCTGTTTTTAATAGATTGCCCAGGCAAACTTTTTATGCTTTGCTAGTTGCTGAGTAAATTAATAAACTGATCCCTTGATCACTATTGACCAGAGTCATGATTTAATTGATTGCTATAAGCAATTTTTATAGGGCAGGGCCTTATTCACCAGTGTACCAAGGGGAAAAAGTGGTTTCTTGCTCTGCCTTACCAACCCCTGCCCAATTTACTGGAACCAGTATGTAATCAGTGAAGTCATATCACCTGACTTGCATACTCATCTTGGGCTACTGAATGAGAAAGTATTAGAAGCGGAGGATTAGTACAAAAGCCAAACAACTAGCATTGTCAAGGGACAGCAGCAATAGCAGCATCCAAAGCAGCTCACCATCCCCGATTCCTTTTAGTACTGATTCCGCAGGCTTTGAATTCCTCAGTCATACTGCTACAAATTCAAAACAATCATAATTGTGCTTTAATGGTCATCAATGGCTCTCCAACATAAATATTATGTGACATGACTTATTCACATGATACGGTTCACAGGCAGATTTAGCCAAGTGCACATTTCTACAAGTCATGGAGCATCAAGCAAGTCATTAGGAGGTTTATTTATAGAATGGATTTTACATACCAGCCTTTCATTTTACTTGACATTTTCTAGGCAAAGCGGAATAGAAATGTTAAGAACATTACTACAGAAGGCTGGTGATTTACTAAGGCTTGCCAACTTAAAGCAAAGGTTTAGAAAAAAATAGTGCCATTTCATTCTGAAATCTATTGGAAATCTTTTCCTAGTGTGTGGTACGCATCACATAGATTCCTGTCAGATTCCACTGGACAGGCATCTGACAGAAATCTGATAGTCGAATCTGCTGCAAATCTATAAGTGTATGGCCACCCCTTTGAATGCTGTTCTGCTTAAAAAAAAATTGTGTTAGTATATTATACACTGTAAATAATCTTTTAGAGCAAAGAAGAAATGATGGATTTTATAACACTTTAAAAAGTTTCCATTTGTTTTTAGAAGCTCTGCCCCTCCAAGCTACAACACCTGCAGAGAACTGATGACCACCTTGAAGTTTGGGGCCGTAGACCTTCAACAGGAGCCACAGCTATTTTACCAACAGAGGAAAGAACAGAAGACCATCAACCAGCTGGAACCCTGCTGGCAGTTTTTCCTGAATTACCAAAATTTCACTTTGGCCTAAGGCCTCTTTTCCTTGGACAGTTGATAGTCAGTGAAATGCCTCAAACTCTCACAACTGCTTGCTGCTGCCTGGCAAACAGCTCACTGCTGGCTGGTAACTGCTTACTGCTGTCTGGCAACTGCTTGCTGAGCACACAGTTCAACTGTCCGTGGAAAAGAGCCCTAAGTTAATAGGCTGCAGAATGTGTTACTTGCAGCAATAAAGCAAGATGTTTTTCTACTTAGAAAAAACACTTCCCTCCTTATCAATGAGTCCACGTTAAAAAACACTCATACGCAATTGGTTGTATTCACAAAACTTCTCATAAATGGCTTTTTTTTCACCTATTTCAGTGGTTCCCAACCCATGTGCCGCGACACATACATGTGTCGCGGCAGCTCCGGGTATGTGTCGCCGTGTTAGTGCTCTGTCTCCCTCCGCGCTTCTCTGTTGCCCTGCTATGCCTTCCCCTTTCGTTCTGTCCCATTGTAGTTAGTAGAGGACTACAGGAAAATGGCCGCCAGCATCCACATTTGTGGACAATGGTGGCCATTTTCTTGTAGTCCTTTATCTACTATGGGACGGAACAAAAGGGGAAGGCACTGGCAGAGCAGGGCAACAGAACAGCGCGGAAGATAGCGTCCCGGTTGAGGAGGAGGAACGGATGGAGAGGCAATCTGCAGTGAGGAGGACAGTGAGTAAGGCACTTTCATGCCACCTCTCTGCAAAAAAATTAAGTAGCTCCCGTTCCAGCAGCAACCCCTGGCTGTGAGAGAAGCAGCCCCTCTGCCAGCAGCAACCACCACCAAAATAGCAGCAGCCCCTGTGCCGGCAGCTCCCACTATACCAGCAGCAGCAAAAGCCACTATGCCAGCAGCCCCCACTATGCCAGCAGCCACCACGCACCAGCAGCCCCCACTATGCCAGCAGCCACCACACAACAGCAGCCCCCACTATGCCAGCAGCAGCAAAAGCCACCCACCAGCAGCTCCCACTATGCCAGCAGCAGCAAAAGCCACCCACCAGCAGCCCCCACTATGCCAGCAGCAGCAAAAGCCACCCACCAGCAGCCCCCACTATGCCAGCAGCAGCAAAAGCCACCCACCAGCAGCCCCCACTATGCCAGCAGCAGCAAAAGCCACCCACCAGCAGCCCCCACTTTGCCAGCAGCAGCAAAAGTAACTTACCAGCAGCCCCCACTATGCCAGCAGCAGCAAAAGCCACTCACCAGTAGCCCCCACTATGCCAGCAGCATTAATGGCCACTCACCAGCAGCCCCCACTATGCCAGCAGCAGCAGCAAAAGCCACCCACCAGCAGCCCCCACTATGCCAGGAGCAGCAAAAGCCACTCACCAGCAGCCCCCACTATGCCAGCAGCAGCAGCAGCAAAAGCCACTCACCAGCAGCCGCCACTATGCCAGCAGCAGCAGCAAAAGCCACCCACCAGCAGCCCCCACTATGCCAGGAGCAGCAAAAGCCACTCACCAGCAGCCCCCACTATGCCAGCAGCAGCAGCAGCAGCAAAAGCCACTCACCAGCAGCCGCCACTATGCCAGCAGCAGTAATGGCCACTCACTAGCACCCACACCACTATGCCAGCAGCAGTAATTGCCACTCACCAGCAGCCGCCACTATGCCAGCAGCAGTAATGGCCACTCACTAGCACCCACACCACTATGCCAGCAGCAGTAATTGCCACTCACCAGCAGTCGCTAGTGTACGTGTCACGGAGATCTGAACGTTTGATGTGATGTGTCACGACTCCAAAAAGGTTGGGAACCACTGACCTATTTGATAAAAATAACCTTTAAGCACATTTACAAGCAAAATAATCACTCAAAGTAAATTGTTCCTGAATAACTTAATTTTAATATTACTTTTCTTACCTTATCCATATTATATTTTTGCTCTTTGGGAGCTTAAATAGTAACATCAATAAGGTGAAAACAGAAGAAAACAGGTGAAAAAAAATTGTGAATCAAGCCCAATATATAATTTCCAGATTTCCAGATCCAAAATTAAGAAAATTTTAGTGCTATATAACACTGAAATGGCAATAGAAGTCTGCTACCATCTCTGTGAAAAGTAAGTGCATTAAAGAGACACTGAAGCAAACTTATTTTCCCCATTTGACCTTAAAAGTAGCTTCAGTGCTCTCAAGCCAAGTAATCCGTCGCGTCTCCGCCGCTAAACGAGCGCTGCAGAGCCCCCAAATCCATCCGCAAATATCCACAACCAACTTGGTCGTGGATTTTGCTGCGCTGAGGGGCAGAGCTTCCAGCTGTAGCTCTGCTCCTCCTGCCGTCAATCGCCGCCTCTCCCTGGCCCTCTCTGTAAAGGAAGGCTGAGAGGGGCGGGGAGAGGCGGTGACCCCGCTTCCTCAGGCAAAAATGGGAGCACAACTCAGTGGGTCAAGCAATAAGTTTGAGCGCCTCTGTCAGAGGAAGCGGGGTCACGCCCGCGAAACGCGTTGCATTTGTGGAGTTGAATAAATTACTTGACAATTCTATTTTATTGAGACTCAAGTGAGTTTTCTTTTTTTGTAAGAGGAAGGTGAGTCCACCTTAACATCCCCCTCTCCTTTTAAGCGGTTTTTAAAACGTTTTACTCTACTCTGGCGCCTCTGTATACCGAGTTTTTGCTGATCTACTAGTCCACCCTGGGTGGAGGGGCGCATCCCCATTTACTATCTACAGAGAGCGACTTCTTAACCTGAGTGGGGTCAGGTCCTAATGCTCCCCACCTGCATTTAAAGTGGTTGCCTATTGGTAACCCGGGTTTGTGAGTGTATATATATATATATATATATATATATATATATATATATATATATATATATATATATATATATATATATATATATATATATATATATATATATATATATATATATATATATATACATAAAATTGTATTGAACTCTTCATTTTACCTGACAATACTGCACCATATTGGGCTCTCGATTCTCTTCTTGTTTTTAAGCATAATTACAAGGTAAAAATGGGGAAAATTGGTTCGCTTCAGTGCCTCTTTAAAGCTAAAAAACACATCTACAAAAGGATAAACACACCTTGGGGTTGATTCACAAAGGTTACTTATTTTTCACCCTAACTTAGGAGTGCTAATGCAGGAGATAAACAAATAAGGAGAGAGAATGCATGAGATAAATAGATAAGGAGAGCTTAATGATTTAAGTCATTTAAGTAGAGTTATACAATGAATCAAGTCAGTTAAGGAGAGCTAACCCATGAGTTAGGCTTCTTGCACACAGGGACGTTACAGGCGCACGTTAGTGCAGCCTGTAACGCTCCCCCAACGCACAGCAATGTAACACAAGTGGGTTATTCACACTGCCCACGTTGCGTTACATTGTAATGCAGCAAAGTGCTGCATGCTGTGCGTTCTAGGCGGCTCAGCCGCGTTAGACTGTTTGCACATGCTCAGTCATGTTGGGGAGGAGGGGAGAGCGGCCGGGCACATGGCTAATTAATATTCACTGCACTTAGTGACGTTCAATGTTTACTTCCTGGAGCGGCCGCTCGGTGCGGCGATTGGCCGGGCGGGACCACGTGATGCCGCATGCGTCCAAGAGTACACATCACGGCATCACGATCCGATGTCCACACCAGAGAGCACCAGGCGTTGCGTTAGGGGCACGTTATGTGCCCTATAACGTTCCCTAAACGCAACGTCCTGGTGTGTCACTAGCCTTAAGGTAGATAATGAGAGCTAAATTATGAGTTAAGTCAGTTAACCAGAGCTAAATCAAGCGTTAAGTCACTTAAAGAGACACTGAAGCGAAAAAAAAATGATGATATTATGATTTGTATGTGTAGTACAGCTAAGAAAAAAAACATTAAGATCAGATACATCAGTCTAATTGTTTCCAGTGCAGGAAGAGTTGAGAAACTCCAGTTGTTATCTCTATGCAAAAAAGCTATTAAGCTCTCCGACCAACTTGGTCGTGGAGAGGGCTGTTATCTGACTTTTATTATCTCAACTGTAATTGAACTGTTTACTTTTCCTCTAGCAGAGGAGAGTTTATTACTTCACAGACTGCTCTGAAAGACTCATTTTGAATGCTGAGTGTTGTGTAATCGGGACATATTATAGAGTGATGCAATGTTAGAAAAAACACTATATACCTGAAAATAAAAATATGAGAATATTTTCTTTGCTGCTAATCTTCTAGTAATTATTCATAGTACACAACCAATTCATTATATCATATATTTTTTTTCGCTTCAGTGTCTCTTTAAGGAAAGATAAATTGTGAATTAATAAGTAAGGTGAGATAATTTAACAGTAAATCTTTGTGAATCTGGCCCCTTGTGAGCTCATGCATGAGAAACACTGAGGTCATAACCCAGAATGACTGGCTAGAACTACAACCTGTCACAAGAAACAGCTCAGTGAGTTTTTCTGTTTCGTTTAGTGCCAGAATTTGCATTGCTCCTGACAAAGAACAGGAAATGTCTGGAAAGGAACAGATCCGACTGACATGGTCTCGTCCCAAAGATATCACAGTGCAAAGGCAGTTTTTCATATGCATTAAATAGAATATTATTTTCAATTAATTATTAGTCGGGTTTGCATTCTTAAAACAGAAGGTATTCATATTTCAGATTTAAATGTGTAACTGTGGTTACCCACAATGCACCACTGCTGAATATGCAAATTATCGCTTTATGCCCCTGAAGCCAGGCATACATCCAGAACCTTTGTTGTATAGCAAACCTATAGCTATAAATGTTACACAGCCACATCAACCCAATTAATGTATGTAATACACGCATGTCCAAAGTCTGGGCTGAGGGTCGAATGTGGTCCACCAAGCCTTCTCGGATGGCCCTGAAACTCTACAGTTGTTAATTCCATGCGGCCCACAGGTTGTGGCTACGGTGCTACATGCAAGGCCAACCTTCTGTCATCGCTCTGCCTCCTCATTTGCTCACCTGTAGGTTATCAGCAACCAGCAGTAGCAGTTGCAGTGCTTAGCAGCTGCCACTGTGCCAGTAGCATTAACACCCACTTATTAGCGGCTGCCACTGTGCCAGTAGCACTATGCCTGCATATTGAAAGGGACAGGCTCACTCACACGGTATATGGGTTATTTCCGTGGAAATGTTTTGTTTGACAAAGTGTACCAAAAGCACATGTGTCGAACTCCAGGCCTGGAGGGCCAGATCCATGCCAGTATTTAGGATGGACTGAGAAAGAAAGGAATGTGTTCTACCTGATGGACCACACCTTTCCTGATTCAGACCCATTAATTCATTTGAGCTGTGTCAAAAATGTGTGTGAGGATCTCGGCCCTCGTAGGACCGGTTTGACATACCTGACCTAAAGGTAATCAGCAAAATTGTGTTTCATTCTACTAGTATGACCCCCTAGCACTCTCAAGAATGGCAATTGGCCCATGGCCTAAAAAGTTTGGACAACCATAGTGCCATATCAATCCCTGTCATGCAATGATGAGGACCAACAGTCCGAAACAGGCCGTCTGCATGTTGGGTTGATCCGGCTCTGTAATATTTATAAGCTATAGGTTTGCTATACACCAGCGGTTCTGTATGCAAGCCTGGTTTCAGGGGCATAAAGAGATAATTTGCATATTCAGTAGTGATGCATTGTGGGAGACCACAGTCACTCACTTAAAACTGAATTATCACAGATACCTTCTGTTTTGAGAAGGCAAACTACAGTGAACAGAACTGAACTCAGAACTGCTCTGCCTCAAGCACCATAAGGGCCCTTTCACACATTCAGCCACCTCATTGCATATTAATTAACACAGCTGATCACTTGTCTTTTTCCCACATTTGTATAGAAGGTTACCATGCATTCAAATGCCTATCAGCCCTGAAGTGGATGGCAGGATTGGATTGTTCTTGGAAAAGGTTCCACTTCCTATGATCTCTGGACCTCTAAAATAACAAATGTAAAGTGTAGTGACTATTTGGACACAAATGCTTTTCTATAGCCCACCAAGAACTGATAGAAAATCAAACTCTGATAACTTCTTCCTCCATGGTAAAGGATATTATGCTGTGGTGATCCAAGTCAGTTTGTTGATAGATCAGTCACAGGCAGTTGCTTCACAATCACAGCAAATAATGACCGTGTATATACCAGATGAAGCTCATTTGGTGAGATACAAAGCAGTGGAGAACCATGACTAATTCACTACTGAAAAAGAATGGTCAGCTTTCTTGTTCAGTGCCAGGCAGCCGCACCATGGAAGAGCTGCCTCATTACAATGACAAAGAGAGTAGTTTGACAAAAAAGGTTGGGTAGAGTTGAATAAGCAAAGATTACTCGATGTATTATTCACTGGCATGATGTGTATGTCATCAGGCATAACTGATTGCTGACTAATAAACAGTAACCTGGTTAATGATTGATCATTGTAAAATATATGCAACGCTATATTTATGGAATTGTACAACTTCTACACTAACTAGTGACTATTTAACTTGGCTAACACAAAGTCCTAAGGAATGAAGCTTAAAGGAAACCAGAGCTGAATTAATTCAAAAGTTCTATACATACCTGGGGCTTCCTCCAGCCCCATGCTCACAGATCGCTCCCACGCCACCGTCCTCAGTCTTCTCCCTCTTTGGTACTGGGTCCCATAACTTCAGCCAGTCGCGGCCAATTTGGGTAAGAGAAGTGCGCCCTCTACGTACCTCTCCAGTGGCTGCTGGGAAGATATGCAAAGAGTGCACTTCTCTTACGCAGACTGGCTGAAGTCATGGGAACAGGTACTGAAGAGGAAGAATACTGAGGACGGCGGCGTGGGAGCGATCCTTGCACATGGGGCTGGAGGAAGCCCCAGGTATGTATAATAAAACTTCATTTAATTCAGCTCTGGTACACACTAAGGTGTACCCAAAGCAGTTTTTTTATGTAAAAATAAGGAACACAAAGGCAACAGGAGAACATGCCTCTGTGTGCCTTCCTTGCTGCTTTCAGTCCCCCCTGTGCCCCACTAGACCCCCCAAAAAGGGGTGTCCCTTGCAGGAGAGGAACTCCTGTGTAACGCCCCTTCTCCGCCTATCAGAGCCTTCTCATTGGCTCTCCACTGCCTGTTCCCTGCCTCTCCCCGCCCCTTGCATTCCAAACACCGGTCTGTGCTCTAGGAGGAGAGCACAGAGCTCCGTGACCACCAGGGTCAGAGAAGAAAAGTAATGAGGAACTGGACATAGGAGCGGTGGGGAGCAGTGGTACTGACTTGAGACGGGCTCGGGTTCTCTTTAAAGAGGAACGGTAGTGAAAACAACAATAAATAAAATTTCTTATTTTTTACAATATTCATTTATAGATTATATAGTCAGTCTTTGCCCATTGTAAAATATTTCCTCTCCCTGATTTACATTCTGAAATGTATCACTGGTGGTGACATCTTTAGTTTTGCCAGGTGATCTGTACGGAACGCTCGTTACTGAGAGATCTCTGCACAGAGGGAGATATTGCTTGCAGTTGAAAAAAGACATTACTTCCCACAATGCAACAAATCCACAGACAGCAAACCGTCAGGACTTTGGTCATGAGATCACACTGTGGGAGGGGTTTCACCACAATATCAGCTATATAGACGACCCCCCCCCCCCCCCCCATTGATCTATTTGATCTATTCTAGAAAAAGTAAAGATTTCTCGTGGGAGAAGGGAATATCATCTACTGATTGGAGTGAAGTGTAATCCTTGGTTAACATTCCTCTTTAAAATAGCACATACAGTTACAGATGTTTTGCTAGCCCTGTGCATGTTCTTAGTGGCAGACCTTGTTTTTACCAGAGTAGGCCTTATTCACACTAGGGATGTTGCTGTGCGCTTTGCTAGGTATAGCTTTTTCGATTGATTCTAATTTAACAAGTTCACATATATGCGCTTTGCTACTGTCCTTTTGAGAAACATGGTGTTGCATTGCTATGTGCTTTACAGCGCAGCGCACAGAAATGCATGCAAGTGAATAGATGCACTTTTATTAGCGCATAGAAGCACATAGCATTGTGCTTTGGAGATGCGTTTTTTAACCCGATTCAAAAAAAAAAAAAAATTCAAATGACAACAAATATTTATTGACAACTGCTACATCAAATAAGCAAAACATTCTTAACAAAAACATGTTCAATCGCATTTAAGCGCATGTAAAACACACAGATCCACATAAAAAAAGCACAAGGCAACGCACTGAAAAGTGCATCAACGCAAGCAGTTTTTATCATGCGCTTGTGAACGAGAGCTATTAAAGCCTTGATAAGTTAGTGTCACACAAACCACTTTTGAAGCAAACCTTAAAGTGTACTAGAGACCTGCAAATGCAAATTTTTTACTTGGGGTTTCCTCCAGCCCCATAAGCACAGATGCGTTCCTCGCTGTCCTCCCGCGGCCTTCCGTTTGTCCACAATCATCCCCGGTATCTGGCTCAGCCACATCAGTTGTGGTCTTCTGCGCATGTGCAGGTGGTCCTCGTATGCACAGAAGACCCGGATTAGACCCAACTACATTAAACCTAGTTGTCCTATAAATAGATCCTGTTGAGGCCTGCAGACACCAGAATCAATTGCTCACTTATATTATTATATTTCTTTCATACAGCGTCATCTGCATCAGTGACGCTGGTAAAGGTAAAAGCTAAAAAGCAAACATGGGTACATAAAATACAGACATTGCTACATAATACAGAGTCCGTAGACTCCGTAAATGTCACAATGACTAATACAGTGTGACTAACAAAAAGTACAGCAACTTACAAGAAATAAAAAGGAGGGGACTTTTGTGACTTCTCTATAATGTGGGTGGACACATTGCTTTATCTGCTAGATTATGGACTGATGATATTGAAAAAAATGCTAACATGCTCTGATCCAGAATGGGAAAGAAACAGTCTATAAAAGAAACTGTCTTGGAGAGAATGGAGTTGCCAATAAATTAGCAGGAAACAGGCAGACTAGAGGCTACGGGGTGGATGCAGGAAACAGCGGTAATATTGCTATGCAATACAGCGCTGCGTAATATGTTGGCGCTTTATAAGTACAATAAATAAATAAATAAATATGCGCACACAGAGCGTGGCAATATTACCGCTACTACTGCCAGCAGTGTACCGCGAGTTGCGCTATTAGCGTGACCTGAGGTACTAGAGTAACGTTGCTACAGTAATGTGTGTTACCAACGAGCAGTACTATAGCTCAAAATGTGCACAGCAACATTATCGGTGCTTTAACCCCTTTCAACGGCTAAACGTACTTGCAACCATTTCTATTTTATTCTAAACTTAGACTCTGCAGTAGTAGAGTAGACCTGTGTTCAGCTGCATCCAGGGAGGGTTAGGGGGACTGGCTCAATCAGCAACGTCAGGTTAGTTTTATCCATTATGTTACATGTCTCATTGTACATGTGTTAAAGTGTCCACTAATGGGGTTCTAGGATGAAACTGTGGGGCTTTCACTATAGCCATGTATTTGGTATGGTCAGAACCCAATGTCTGGCAGGCCAATTTGCAAACTGGCTGAGTGACGCATCCAATATAAGGATTTGGCCAGCCAAAAACGCACAATGACAGGACTAGGTCGGCCCAGCCATATGCAACTTACTCATATCCTAAATCACAGCACATACGCAGTCTGGAAAAATTAGCACTGCTGCAAAGTTACACAACTGGCAGAACCACAATGGACATATGTGAAAAGGTCTTAGCGAAAGAATAACCCTGTTGTACTTTGCCCGTTACTGCACTGCTGTCCATTGCAGTACAACAGCACAGGAAAGTACACACACAGTTAAACTTCTCTTAGCTGCTTATTTTGCATCACCACTATTCTCCTCTTACAGATTGCCAGGGGAAACTGAAGTGCTTGACAGAGTTTTCACTCTCACACAGCTGAAACATTTGTATTAGGTCGGTTCACACTTGTTTTAAAACCGAATCCGTGGCTCTGTTTTTTTGCCCTGGACAAAAACGGAGCCACAGATAGCAATGTAAAAAATAGTGGCCGCCTTCACACATTTCAAAAAAACGGATCTGTGGGCTCAGTTTTAGAAAACAGAGAGTCCGGATTTTGCAGATTTTTACAGAGCCCGGATACCCGCAGAGGCAATGAAAGGCAACACAAAAATGGATCTCCCTCCACACAGAGAACTTTTGCACACAAAATGGATGCCAAAGCAGATTGCCCACTGCCTGCTCCTCCCATCAGCGTCATCTTTGTGGACCTCTTTATCAAATATAAACACACAGGAAGGAAGGACACGTTTTTGACATATGTTTAAACAGACTGGAAACATATGGTGCAAAAGCACAACATTTTGAAAAACAGGTCAGTTTTTAGAAAAATACATTTAAAACGCATTCCGATGTGCAAGCAGACAAGTGTGGACCGACCTTAAATCTGTGCAATCCACCATGGATTAGTGTTACTTGGGTTAATTGAGTGAGGCCAGCTTGATACAAGCACTGATCAACCAAACAGTACAAGCACTTGCCTAGCATCCTGTAGGTTCTGTGCAGTCAAAATAGTTCTGACCCATCAAAACAGTAGACTCAAAGACCTGTAAAATGGTCAATAATTAAGAAGCATATTTATTAGTAACTAGTGAGGTGGGTCCTTCATGGATTGGACTCTCAGACATTCAGGACTGAAATCAGAGGAATCTGAAACCAAAGGAAACATTATCATCAGAACAAGCACCTTTCTTTTATTTTCATTACCATAGTCCAGATCTAAGGCCTCTTTCATACTTGCTGCTGAAAGCGGTGAATTCATTGCCTGTCAGTAGCTTCGGTGCACTGGCTGGAACTTGCTAGCGCTCAGCATGGGCAGTCCCCCATTGGAGACACAGCTTAGTGCGGCTGTAGCCATGCTCAGGCTCCATGACTAGGTAACACCACTGCATGTTAAATGATGACACGTGTAAAGTTGCAAATGCTGCCATATGGTTGCATGAAACTGCAGCTGAAAGGCACTTGCGGCAGGCAATCGGGAGGCTGAACTTCCCAATAAGCACACAGTTCAGTCTCATTTGAGAGAGGCCTAAGGCTCGCCAGATCATTGGCTGGTACTTCAGACAAAAAAACAAGTTCTAAAGCTACATACACATCTAAGGCTGCCTCCTGCTGCCAAAGATGAACCCCTCCCTGCCTCCTGCTGACAAAGATGCGCCCCCCTCCATGCCTCCTGCTGCCAAAGATGAACCACTCCGCCTCCTGCTGCCAAAGATGCGCCCCCTCTCTGCCTCCTGCTGCCAAAGATGCGCCCCCCTCCATGCCTCCTGCTGCCAAAGATGAAGCACTCCTCCGCCTCCTGCTGCCAAAGATGCGCCCCCTCCCTGCCTCCTGCTGCCAAAGATGAACCCCTCCTCCGCCTCCCGCTGCCAAAGATGCGCCCTCTCCCTGCCTCCTGTTGCCAAAGATGCGCCCTCTCCCTGCCTCCTGCTGCCAAAGATGAACCCCCTCCCTGCCTCCTGCCGCCAAAGATGAACCCCCTCCCTGCCTCCTGCTGCCAAAGACACGCCCCCTCCATGCCTCCTGCTGCCAAAGATGAACCACTCCTCCGCCTCCTGCTGCCAAAGATGAACCCCTCCTCCTGCAGCCACATTCCCACCTCTGTGCCCCCCCCCAAAAAACATATTGCTAGAATCCTAATGACACCAGGACCCCCTCTGTCCCGTTTTTGCCACTCCCAACTGCTATCTAATCTAATGCTGGGCATACATGGGGTCGAGGCAGGCTTGATTGATAATATCCGACAGGTCCGATGACCCGCCGGATAGATTCCCCGCTCGATCCCCGCGGGCGGACAATAGCGGGGAATCGAGCGGAAGATAAGCAAGCGCCTGTGGGGACGAGTGGGAATCGATCCGGACGGCGTCGGGGACGCGGCGGGGGTCGATCCGGCAGCTAATCGAGCCGCCGGGTCGACCCATGTATTCCCAGCATAATATTAATTTATCAGTTTAAAATTGTGATTGTATCTGGGAAGATGGACGTCGCACCAGAACTACTTCCATGGTTACGGCCATCTTGCCAGATAAAAATCAAATTTTGTAAATTAATTTCAGATCAGAAAAAAGCAACAGGGAGCTGGGAAAACGTGTCACGGCAGGTACCAAAGACATCAGGATTCTGTCCGTACGTATTTTTTTTAGGTTTAGCAAACTCCCGGGCTTGCTTTAAGGAAACAAGAAAACTGATATATTCTAAAAATATTTAAGATGTCTGTTGTTTTTCTTTAAAAAAAAAAAAAAAATCCAACATGCTTGTCTGTCATACAGTTTCTGTGCTTCTAGTTTCTGAACCGTTGACTCAGAGCAAGCATGCATACCACGTGTTCTGACTTCATTCTCACGCTACTGCAGGGGGCCTCTGCCTTTTAAACAAAGGGCCTTCAGAGACTGTGTACTGGCAAAAAAAAAAAAAAAAAAAATCTGAGAAATTTTAAACTGCATTTGTGTACGGGAAGTCTTCTAAAGAAAGTCTGAGTTCCACATTTGTGCTCCTTTTATTAGTTTCATTTATTCAAGAGTACCTTTTTTTTCAGTGCCAGAAAGTGTACTAATCTACCTTACAACTGTTCAAAACCAAACAACGTGCTAAACTCTATGGTTTCTCAATTTTGTGTATTTTTGCTACAAAAAAATGCAAACACAATCACACAATGAAAACCAACTGACCCCATGGAAATCGTGCTAAAATGTATAGAAAATCACTTGGGAGTAAAATAAAACAACTATTTGGTTAAAGTGTGTAAATTCTAGCGTTAGCTTGACCAAACTGGTCTTAGATTACAGTAGTAGCATTTAGACCATGACTATAGTAATAATTTAATAGTAAGGCCATCTAAAAGACAGTTAGTGACATGGTGGATTGACGTACTATGCAAAGTAGAAAATGTCAGCACAAGGGATGGTCAGTGGAATGCTAATATTTCTGTTTTGATGCGAATGTTATGCTAATTTTATTCAAATCCATACTACTTGGAAATTGTCCAATCCAATGCAGCATTCAAGATAATAACTTTATAATTGCAATTGTATTTTAAAACAGACGTGTAAAAATGCATAGCCATATAAAAGCCAGGACTGTGGAGTCATTTATGATTCCTACGACATAGACTCCTAATTTTCATATAATGATCTTGTTGATTGAAAGTATGTAACATAAATGGTATTCATCAATGCCAAAGCTTAAAGTGAACCTCCGGACTAAAAATCTACTCCGCAGCACTGAAAAGGCTTGGTGTTTTTTTAACAGTTACACAGCATCAGAACTTTGTTTTTCTTACCAAAGCATCATTTTTAGCTGCATTTTTAGCTAAGCTCCACCCATCAAAGAAAAAAGGACAGGCTTTTTTTCCCTGATGCTGTGCAGAGCATGATGGAATTTCCTATGTTGTTATTCACGTTGCCTAGCAACTGGGAGAGGTGCTCAGGACACAGGACAGTTGGAACAGTGTATCATGCTCCCTGTCACCTCCTTTCAACCAAAAAGATGGCTGCCATCATGAAATCAAACATTTGCCTGTTCTTTTAAAACAGTGTGGTTAAGAGATTATATTACGTATCTATTTTAATTAACATAACTAATGTAACTTAATGACAGTATGTTTGTTTAGGCTGGAGTTCCTCTTTAAGAATTTGAAAGCCTTAAGATGGCATCTTCTTTTGGGAACAAAAAGCTCCTGGCCAGCAAGCTGATGCTCTACCCTGTAAGCCATCCTGGCCTGTCATTGCCATTGTAAATGCTCCAGCATGTTGTCTGCATTATAATATTCCAAGGAGCCTCGTATCAGCCGGGTTCCAGCTTGTAGCCCTGCCACCTTGCCGAAAAAGGCCTCCACCTTTCTATTTCTGATATAGAAAAGGCTAGGGTCATTGTCTTCAAGGGGCAGATCTACACATCACAATCAAGCTGATACGGAGTTCTAGTGAATCTTATTAAACAAACAATGATGTGCAGGTACTCTGCAAGAGAATGAGGGGATTCTTCCTCTACACATTCTTCATACACAATCTGATCCAAGTATATGGGTGATAGACAACACCCCTGCGTGCAATGTGCACAAAATTCTCAGTGGATTCACAACAGCCCTGCAGGGAGTGCATATGTATAGTCGTAATGTGTAACTTAATTCGTAGTCACCAACCCCAAATTTAACAAAATATCAAATTAATTGATTTCATGGGCAAATGAAGTGCATACAAAATTTGCATAAACCTGCATCAATGCAGAATTATTTACATCTTATTGACCATCCCTAATATCAAGACATATTATATATTTTCTCCTGGCGGACTTAAAGCGCCAGAGTTGCAGTCACTAGGATGCGCTCTATAGGTAGTTGTAGTGTTAGGGAATCTTGCCCAAGGTCTCCTACTGAATAGGTGCTGCATTTCGAACCCAGGCTTTATTCTTACAGTCGATAGGTTATTTATTACACATAAAAGATTTCTGTGTACACATCAGATATACAGTCACAATCAAATATGTATATCTGACTTAAAAATACAGCAACTGCTTTATTGCAGCAGCACACGTAACTTGTTTTTTGATTAATTTACTTCATTTTTGAAGACTAAGCACAGCTATTACGATATATATGTTATTCATGATGACTATTATGTGAGAAATAGAACATTTTATCACATTTTCTCTTTTAATTACAGTTTAAATTTATAAGGAATTGGAGTCTATGCATTTTTCCAGACTCCACCTCCAGGTACCCAAAAATGTCTCTGACTCCTTGACTCCACAGCTCTGATGAAAACAAATTCTTAAAGGACAACTGAATTGAGCGGGATATTGAGGCTGCCATAGTTATTTCCTTTTAAAGAGAACCCGAGGTGGGAATTACTAATACTATTGGGGCACAGAGGCTGGTTGCGCACACTAAGACCAGCCTCTGTTGCCCCATCGTATGCCTCCATGTCCCGCCTGCTCGGTGCTATAGACCCCGCAGTGCTGGCGACACGCAGCGCGTCGCCAGCACAATGTTTACCTAAGCGCTGTCAGTCAGCGCCGCTCCCCCGCATCGCCGCTACCCGCCCGCGTCACTTCCCTCCTATCAGCGGGAGGGAAGGGACACGGGCGGGTGCGCCGATGCGGAGGAGGCGGGGAAGCGGCGCTGACAGACAGCGCTAAGGTAAACATTGTGCTGGCGACACGCTGCGTGTCGCCAGCACTGCGGGGTCTATAGCGGCGAGCAGGGGGGACATGGAGGCATACAATGGGGCAACAGAGGCTGGTCTTAGTGTGCGCAACCAGCCTCTGTGCCCCAATAGTATTAGTAATTCCCACCTCGGGTTCTCTTTAAGCAATACCATTTGCCTGGCTATCCTGCTGATCCTCTGCCCCTAATACTTTTAGCCATAGATCCTGAACAAGCATGCAGCAGATCAGGTGTTTCTGATATTATTGTCAGATCTGACAAGATTAGCTGTGTGCTTGTTTCTGGTGTGATGCAGACACTACTGCAGCCAAACAGGTCAGCAGGACTGCCAGGTAACTGGTATTGTTTAAAAGTAAATAAATATGGCAGCCTCCATATTCTTCTCACTTCAGTCTTCCTTTAAAAAAATGTCAAAGAACAGCGTTTGCAGGTTAACGAGACGTAATGAGAGAATCTTTAACATGTTCAATCTAAACTGCATTAACTAGTTGATGACTCATATTTATGATACCAAAGATCATATATGGACTACTTCAACACATTCTATGTGATGCTACTATCTGTACTGAGATACTTGAGCTGTACCTTGTTCTGTACTAAATACAGAAAGGTTCATCCTACTATCTTTAACTGAGCTGGAACAGTACAATGTACAGTTTTATGTCCATTCCAGGAAAGCAATGCAGAGCATTTTATGCGAATTTCTTCCAGATGTTTTCTGAATAACGGACCAGCACAGTAAACCTAACTATAACTGAAAAGCTACAGAGGCCAGCAGCCAACAGTTATATAATAGACAAGTTTGGAGCCATGCAAATCTTTTAACGTCATACACAGCACTGCGGTTTGCCCAAAATAGCAGCAAACATCTAGAAGGCCTGTGTCATGCCCTGCCCTCTGGACCAGCCTCTGCCCTGAAAATGCCAATCTGATTTATGCCTCTGTCCTCTCCCAGAGGGCAGCGACCCTGCACCCTTTGGTCACACACCTGCCACAAAGTCACCTGCCTACACACTTCAGTGAACAATTTGCATACATCTAATCCTTCAATGTAAAGCTGAATTGCAGGTTTTTAGGTATTTACACTACACTTTTGTATCACAATTCTGTGTAATGGGTGTACATTCCTCCCACTCCTGTGTAAAAATAGGAAGTTAATTTGTTCATTGCATTAGCCGTTTTCCACTCTTGTCTTGTATTAACAGTTGTATATTTTATATATGTATGCTGTTGTACAGTGCCACAGAAGATGCTGGCGCTATATAATAATATTAATAATATATTCTCCAAAAAATACTTTGTAGCATGAATCAGTCTTCTCTAATGTGCAGCTCTCAGAATGGGAGAGTGACAGTGCATATACACAATTTGGCATACAGATGACTAGCATTGAGCCTGCGTTTTGGTTGTACAACACTATACTTACAGTATGATCGGTGGTACATTCTCCATCACAACCTCCAATAATTTGGTAGTCATAAGCCGTCTATAAATTAATATTCCCCCTCCCTGACATCCCCTGCTTGACGACTAGCTCTAAAATATCAATACTCTCACCTAACACTTAACCTCTCCTATTCAATATTTACCAATTCCTGCACCTTCCTGAAGCCTTACTTTAACATATCCAACTCAGCTTCCCTTCTAAACCTCATAAACAAAGCTAAAGTGTACTTGAGATGGAGGAGGGAGGGGGGGGAATATAAAAATGTATACATACCTGGGGCTTCCTCCAGCTCCCTCCTGCCTGATCGCGCGCACGGTGCCGTCCTCCGCTGCCTGCAGCCTCTGCAACTGGCCCCAGTAAGACATCCAGTCAGGGCCAGTCGGCGCAGGTGCAGTCCGGTTGTGCACGCTCCCTTGTCTCACTCCCGTGACTGGGAGCATTCTGCGCCTGCACAATACTACGGTGCAGGTGCGGAATGCTCCTGGCAACTGGAGTGAGACAAAGGAGTGTGCACAGCCCGACTGCGCAGTTTTCCCTGGACCGGAAGACTTTCCCGGGGAATATGCGAAGGCTGCAGGCAGCGGAGGACAGTGGTGTGGGAGCGATCAGGCCAGAGGGTGCTGGAGGAAGCCCCAGGTATGTATACATTTTTATATTCCCCCCCATCTCAGGTTTACTTTAAACCAAATAACCATAACTGATACCAAGTGAGCAAGGTGTGTTTTCCAGAAGAGTTCAAAAACCTGCTAAGGAAACAGCAAAAAGCGCAGACACCAGGAGCTCCTTATGTTGTAGTATGTTAGGATCTGATCTCGCAATATAATACAGCAATGATACACAGTACTCACAAGTGTGGGCTGCACCCACAGTATGATAGCAGGTGAGGAAAAACCATCCTCACTCGGGTACTTTAGTTATCAGTTGTGTAGGTTGCACTCCAAGAAAAACAACTGTGAAGGTAAAAACTGGGTGGGAGAAGGCACTCCGAGCCTGCTACCTATGCTATACAGACACTGTTTGTATTTGATCTGAGGAAGCGGACTGTGCTCCACGAAACAAGTTATTGTTTTTAGTGTCGGATGATTATTAAATTTTACATTTGAACTTGGCGTTGCCCCTTTTTTTTCAGAGGTAAGCCATTTTCTTTATCCGCTTGTATCCACATATTTTTTAGCCCCTTCTCCCTCCCAGTGATAACAGTCCGTTACCAAGCTTTTGTTGCCTTCACTGCTGGTAAGGAATCCAAGCACTGGTGGTAGAAACATTGTCAGATAGTGCTTTAGCTGTAACCAATCACTGGTTCCTTAGTTAACCCTGATGCCTAAAAAATGCTTCAGCTATATAATAGGCAAAGCTGGAATCAAAATTAACCCCCGGTTAAGCCAAAAAGTGCTGGCATTAAATTATAGTCCATTACCAGCACCCAAATCAACTGCAACTAAACTGACTGATCCCAGGACCTTCCTGCTTATCTTACTTTGAGAGGCTTCCTATACAGGAGTCCACAGTGCTGACTGGTCAGTGCACTGCTGCTCTGTACCCTAGTAAGCATGCTTTGAACTGTTTAAATTCCAGTTGAAGCAAACCTAAAGTGGTGAGGAAACTTGCTTCAGGTTAGATACATACTTATGTAGAGGGAAGGCTCTAGATACCATAGAGCCTTTCCAGTCCTCAGCAGTCCTGTCATGAGTGTCCTCACTTCAGGTTCAGTTTAATTCATTTATTCTACATACACTCTCCCTCAGGAGAATTTAAGGATAACTTATGTTCAATGTGCCCAGATGAGCGATTTGTAAGTCTCCAAATGGCTGGATGAAAACATGTCACCCTTCTTCTTCCTGCTTTAGCCTGTACAGATAGCTAAAGTAAGACAAATCACATGATCACAGCCAGCCACAAATCAGTTACTTGATTAGTTGGATCACTGCTTCCCCATGAATTGTATGTGGAAAAAAAATATAGCTGGAGCCATGAAGCAAAAACAAGTACCCATTTAAAAAAAAACAACCCAAAGCCAAAAAACACCTCTAAGCTGAGGGCATGATCTACATATAGTCCAACCTTGCCAGAGTAATCTGCTTTGGGGTGATCAGCCACATGATCATGGAAGAAAAATCTATTTTAAGCAACAGAGATGTAAAATGGCAACATAAAAAAATGCATAAGTGTAGAGACATTCTGTTATTTGATAGATTGGATCTCCGATTGTACTGTGGAACCCGACTATCGCAGAACAGGCTTTAGAGACATATACCTCAGTAAACGTCTACTGAGCAAGCCCACCACAGAGGTAGAGAGAGGTCCAAAATTGGACACTGATTGGAATAGGCATGTTGAACAACAGTTCCATGTAGAATTTTTAAATGCTGTCCTTTTAAAAAGGTGAGGATATAACAATGTTATTGTATGTTTTGAGCTGCATTTATGCTGTCTTTAGCCGCATTTTAACATGTAACTGAAGGCAAATTTGGAAAAAAAGTTAGACCTTTTCCTCAGTAGAGAGAAGCCTCTGGATAATCCCCCATCCTCCTGAAGCTCGCTGTTTCAGCGCTGGTACCCTCTTATTGTAAATTGACAAGGGCTTGTTGATTAGGTTCATGCGGCTGCCCAGCACAGACGAAAGTCTTCCTCAGAAGTACTGCACCTGTGCAAAACGCTCCCAGCCACGGGAGTGCGTCAGGTCGCTGGCTCCTACCGAAGGGACTCCTGGACAGGCTAGGAGCGGAGCTGCAGCGAGGGACACATAGGCTACCAGGAGCAGGAGGAAGCACCAGGTAATAGGCCTGAACGACTTTACGAAAAAATTGAATTGAGCGATTTCTGTCCGAAATTGCGATTTTGATTCACAATTTCCTTCAAATCAAGCTTTGCTCCCCCTCTGTGCCTCTCTGTCCCCCTTTCTCTCCTTGTGCCCCCTTTGCCTCTTTATGCCTCCTCTGGGTCTCTCTCTTGCCCCATTTTGTGTCTCTGTGCCTGCTCTGTTTCTCTCTCTGTGCCCCGTCTGTGTCTCTCTTTGTGCCCCCTCTGTGTCTCCTGTGTCTCTCTCTGTGCCTGCTCTGTGTCTCTCTGTGCCTCCTCTGTCCCCTAAGCTGCATCAGTGCTGGACATAGTTTCAAGCACGAGTCCAACGATGCCCGTCTATCCATTTCTCCTCCTGCAGGCTCTAATGCACGGAATACTTCCTGTATGTCATGTGACATACAGGAACCTGGAGTTTTGCCAAGTACAAGAGCTGGCAGACGGCGATAGAGGACGGACAGCGTTGGACTTGTGTGGAAGCATAGCTCCCAACTGTCCCTCTTTTGGAATGACAGTCCCTCTTTGGGAGCCCTGTCCCTCTTTCTTCCTCATTTGTCCCTCTTTCAGGACTTTGTCCCTCTTTCTATGTAAATGTATGTATTTCTCTACTGAAAAATGTGTTTGACTCTAAACTTTATCCCCATCCTTTAAATTGATCTATTACTAATTTTAAAATGTTAATATGAAGGAAAATGAACCAGGATAGAAAGGACCAGTGTGGTTTGAATTATAAAATAACATATTTTTCCTATGAAAGCTTTATGATATGCGTGACTAGAAGTGTGGTGAGGGCGTGGCCAGGGGTGTGGCAGGGGCATGGCTTAAATGTCCCTCTTTCTCATCTCAAAAAGTTGGGAGGTATGGTGGAAGGTATGTCCAACGCTGCAGGTCGCACACGCCGGGACATTGGGGAAGTTTGAAGCCGCTTCTTCAAACTTACCCCATGTGGAAATTACGTGATCGCGATATTTGCCACTTTGACAATTCCGAAATTGTGATCTTGGTGATCGCGATTTCGGTTTAAATTCGATTTATCTTTTAGGCCTACCAGGTAAGGTAAGGAGATCTTTTTTTCCTTTAATGCTGCGTTAACATTGCATACAGTAAGTACAGTGAAGCATACAGGCAATTAGCATGCTTCCCTGCATCTGTTAACGTGTGCATTTAAAAGGTAATACACTGCAGCAGTGCACTACCATAACGCAACATTTACAACGCAACGCTAATGTCACGCTGTGAACGTTGCATAGGCCTAACATTGCAGTGCAGTAAAAAAAAAAGTTACATGACTTTATAACACAGGACCATATCCTCCCACTGGGAACCTAGCCTCAATGTCAGTTTCTCAGACGTGGACGGTCCATGAGAGCATGTATGAAATGATTGTTCAGTCTCTGATCAGCATCATTGTGCATCAGACAATCACATGGCTGCACAAAGTGAACTCTTGCCAGGCGATTGAATGACTGAAACTAGAAGCGCCTTGGCAGTCAGAGGTGAAAAGGAAGCAGGGGGTGGGGGGACTGTTTAACAGATCAATCTTTCCCTGCTGTCTGCAACAGGGGATTTGGTTTCTTCCTATAAGGCAGCAGCTCATTCTACTACTTTCCCATAACAAAAATACACTTTCATTACGCCAGGCAAGCTGTGCTTGTGAAGGGGGAGGGCTCAGGAAGTGCTAGCTAGGAAGACAAGCCAACTGAATCAGCTCTGGTTAAAGTAGCAAAGCCTCTGATGAAGGAAATGTAGCTTCCTCTCCACCGATATCTTCAGGCCGCAAGCAAGAAATCTTGCTAATCAAACACTCAGTAGCTGTTCAGTGAATATGAGAAAATTACACATTTTGGGCCTATCCAATTTTTTTTTTTTGCTGGTGGCTTAAAGGACCACTATTGCAGAAATGTTTTTAAAATTTAAAATACATGTAAACACATACAAATAGGAAGTATGTTTTTTTCTAGAGTTAAATTAGCTATAAATTACTTTTCTCCTATGCTGCTGTCACTTACAGAAGTTAGTAGAAATCTGACAGGTTTCTGACTAGTCCATCTCTTCATGGAGGATTCTCAGTATTTCATTATTTATAAAATCACTCCCTGGAAATAATGTATACAAAGATGCAGGCCACCCCCCTTGCCTGTTTGCACACTATTCTGGCAGTTGGACTGAAAAGCTGCAGTTAACTAAATGCTTTTGAAAAGAAAGAAAACACTGAGAATCCCCCATGAGGAGATGGGCTAGTCAGAAATCTGACAGAACTGACATGTTTTGACTACCTACTGTAATCGACAGCAACATAGGAGAAAAGTAATTTATAGATCATTTTACTCTGAGAGAAATGTAGTTTTTATTTGTGTTTTTATGTATTTTACAATATTACATGTTTTCGCTATAGTGATCCTTTAAAAAACATTTTTAGATAAGGTGTGAAAACTTCACCAAAGGAAAGAACTTGGAGAAAAAGTGAATTGAATCGGTCCCTTTCTGCACTCTAGTTGCAAAGAGGCAGTGGAAATCTGAAAACCTCTTTTATCGCCACTTTATAACTGCAAACTCAACACTATGGAAAAAATCTGCTCTGGCCAGTAGAACAGGCAGGGCAGTGCTGAACTGGTCAGCAGTGGCCCTACTGCCTTGTTTTAGCCATTGGTTCTGATTAAATGAATTAATGGCTTGGCGATAAGCCTTGATTGAATGGTACATGTATGTTTGAATTTTAAATCCTTGAGAAAGGAGTGGGTGCTCTGAAACATACTGTGAGTCAGACCTTCTACAAATTCTATTTTTATCATCTAATAGCTTGTTAATTAGCATTCTTAGATATTACCTTTTTGAGCAAAATGAGCTTCGGTAGCTAAAAATCCTGTCTTGGAATAATGATCACATGGAAAAAACCACTCAAGGTGACCACTAATAGTGATTGTACAATCTTAGCAAATAAATATAGAAATGTAAACTGGGAGAATATACTTCTGATACTTTAGGTAGTCCCCTTATATTACATAAAAGTGTTAAGATTGTACAATCAAGATTCTATTATTAGTAGGCACTTTTAGGCTGCTGCTGCCTTGCTAGCATCCTCCTCACTGTTCAGACTGCAATGAGGAAGGCACTGTCTGAATCTGTCTGAGAAGTCTGCAGCCAATAGAACAGACAGCCTGTCATGCAGGAAATGCTTTGTGTCTGGGCTCCTGGCCAAGTATTTTACAAGTGATGTATTTGACATCAGCAAATCAAGAAACTTACTGACAGATAAAAACAAACCGTGTGATTGAGTGTCAGCATAGATCTGGGATACCATTAAAGGGGTTTTAATCCAGAATTGTAATAAAAGGTAGTGTTACAGATGGCGATGGCTAATTATTCAGTGGATAGCTAAAGAAACCTGCTTATACAGCACACACTAATGATTTCTTTCAGTCACAGAAAGCTCATGGTGAACCAAAACTCCTAAGAGTGTGTAAGGGGCTGAAAGGGATCAAAAAGCCTCCTTATTAAGATGCTATGCAAAGCAGAATTTAGCCTTAGGAGTGTCACCCTTATGGCCCATACTCACGAGGGACTTTTGTCGCCTCAACACGCGGCGCGCGCGTGTTGCGGCGACAGGTCGCCCGTGAGTATGGGCCGTCGCACGCGCGCGCACCCCGAACTGTCGCCCGCCGCTCATGTCGCCACGCCGCCGCACCTCCCCCGCAACTGTCGCTAGTCCACGTGAGTACGCGGACTAGCGACAGCAACCTCCATTGTATCAAATGGAGCTTCCGGCGGGGGGAGGAGGAACGTCGGCGACAGCTTCCGCCTCGCCGCTGGTCCCTCTTCCGCGTGTGTACGCGGAGGGACCTGGCGAGAAGCTGTCGCCGGCCTGTCGCCCACACGCTCACGTGTGCTGGCGACAGGCAACATTTGCAGCCCGTGAGTACGGGCCTTTACCCTGAATTCACAGCCCAGTGAATCACTGGCTGGGAAGGAGCGCACAGCCAATCAACCGCGAAACGGCTTGTTCTGGAAAATGTCATTTCATTCACCTTACTGTGACCAAAAAAAGATTGCAACCCAGAGCTGAGAGCTGCAAGACAAGAGTACTAATCAGCTACTGTGTTTATAATTATCTGCAACATCCGGACACAGAGCAGTGTTGAAATGTATTCTGCTTCCTGCCAAGGGCAAAAGTTTAAGGGGGAAAAAGGTGTCAAAACCACAAAATGTGACTTGCAAAACACAAAGGAAAGTGTCTGCATCAAATCCATGTGAGCAATGATCAAGGTTTTCATACAGTGGTATTAAAAATTACTTGAACTGTGGTGACCACAAGAGAGACCCTCCAGTCCCACATCAAGCCAGTGCCTCCCACGAACTCAGTCTCTCGATGTCTATTCAGCAATGTGATATCTAACTGTGACTGTGCCTTCTATATCTTGGCCCATGTTGCCTTTACTTGTTTTTATAATTGTATAATGGAAAAAACAAATAAAACATGTAAAAAAATTAAAAAAAAAAGTCTTGATCTTTTCCCAATGTCCTTTTTTTGTTTATTTGTAATCCTTGCTTTTGATTTGTTAACAAATTCACTACAACAAAAAAATACAGCCCAATATTTATAAATGCTTGGAAGAACAAAGAGAAATCGAGAGCCCAATATGGTGTAGTATTGTTAAGTTGGTTGTGGTTAAAAGCAAAATATTTAGATATACTCACAAACATGGGTTACCCATAGGCAACCACTTCAAGTGCAGGTGGGGAGTATTACAACCTGACCCCACTCAGGTTTTTAAGATGTCGCTCTCTGTAGATAGGAAACGGGGTAGCACCCCTCCACCGAGGGTGGAATAAAGATTTCAGCAAGGTTTGGTGTACAGTGGCGCCAGAGTAGACTAAAAACGTTTAAAAACCGTCTAAAAGAGGGTGATCTTCAGGTGGACTTACCTCCCTCGAAAATATAAAACTCAACTGAGTCACAATATATCAATACAATTTTTTTTATTGAACTCCACTTAGTGCAACGCGTTTCGCAGGTGTGGTCCTGCTTCATCAGGCAAACAGAAGTATAACTCAATGGGTCTAAATGCAGAAGTGAGCGCCCCATCATGTCTCCTCCTATCCGTTCTGTCTCCCCCACAGTCCTCCTGTCACCTCCATGTATCCTGCTGTCTCCCCCATGGTCCTTTTGTAACCCCCCACCATGTCACCTGCCGTGTTTTAAGTCCCCGCTATGGTCCTTCTGCCTCTCCTTGTGTGGTCTGGCCCCACCGGGTGTTTAGCGGCAGCTGCTTACCTCATCCATCATGCCCGCGTGGACTGCAGACCTCGAGCTTCTGTATGCGGCTTCCTCTAGTGCCGGCTTCTAATGACGCATCACAATGACAACACAGGGGGAGGTAGCGGAAACACGCGGGGGGGGGGGGGGCGCAAACACATGCGGGAGGCAGAAGGACCATAGCGGGACTTATGACATGGCAGGTGACATGGGGGGAGGGGGGGAGTTACAAAAGAGACAGAAGGAGGAGACAGGAGGAGGCACACAGGCAGGGAATCCCCGACATGGCGGCGGTTCATATCGGCGGGTGTTCAGAAGTCGGGGATTCCCTGCCTTTGCCATATAAGACGCAGGGACCTTTTCTCCCCATTTTTTGGGGAGAAAAATTGCGTCTTATACAGCGGAAAATACGGTAATTTACCACATGCGGTAAATTCTTATTAAAACCTACCAGAATAGCATGCAGTAAAATACCTTGTATGCAGTAAAATGGACACTTATGCTGGGAATACACGGTTCGTTTCTGTTGCTTGATTTGATCTTCCGCTCGTTTTTCTTATCTTTTTCCAATTAACTTCTATCAGGAATCAAACGGCAAAACGATCGAATGGGAGATTGGACATGTCGGAAATGATCTATCAAACCCATCTATCTGCCTCAAAAACTACCAGAATTGAGGCCTTTTGTTTTACGAACCCAGAATTTGGTAACATGCTCTGAAACCTGCCATGTGTGGCGGCATCATTAGATATGTGCATCAATAGGTTCTGGTGACGGAGTTTTAACCTTATCCAAATTTTCCTCTAATATTATTGTATTATAATACATTTACAGTATATAGCACTGACATATTTTTACCACATGGTATACTGAACCATTTAAATATCACTCACTATCTCTGAGAGGAGCTTGTAACGCAATACCTACCACAGTGATAATCTAATGACTGTGGGCTGAAAGAGGTGGAGGGGACAAAAACCTCTCATTATGTGTTTGCAATCTGTGAAGAAAAACAGTGTGGCCAGAGAAAACTCACACAAACATAATTGCCATGTGATCACTGTACCACCCAGCTACTGTTGCTGCTCTCTACCAAGTAAAGCAGGCCATACACTGGCTCGATTCACGGCCGTTTCGACAGCAGATCCGATCCTGGGATCGGATCTGCTGCCAATCGCTTGCGCTAAACGCACCCGCCGATCCGATTCCCTCCCGAAATCGGATCGGACCGTCGATCGCGCCGTGCGGGAAATTACCCTCGATCGCCCGGCGGTAGGAGCGCGTCGCTTGCGGCGTACGATTCGGGCCCGATCCGAGCATGTATACATTACCTGAAGCTGGCTCCGGGGTCCTCTTCTCCTCGCTGCACCGCATTTCCGCATGTCCCAGTGTACGCTTATACTTCCTGTGTCACTCCGGTGACCAGGAAGTTGAAATAGAGGGCGCTCTATTTGAACTTCCTGGTCACGGAGTAACACAGGAAGCGCCGGGATGGAGCAAGAACAGCGGTGCGGTGCAGTGCGAAGAAGACGCCCGGGAGCCAGCCTCAGGTAATGTATACGGGGGGGGGGGGGGACAGGCAGCAGGAGCAGCTGAACAGATTGTGATCGGTTTCAGGCTGAAATCGATTCACAATCTGTTTGCAGTAAAGGCAGCCATACGATCCCTATCTGATCAGATTCGATCAGATAGGGATCTGTCAGCTGGTCGATCTAATGGCACATCGACCAGTGTATGGCCACCTTAAGTGTGAACTATGGCCTACTGCTTTCAGGGTTTTTTTTTTAAAGGAGACTTCAGACCTACTATTGTTATCAGCAGTATATGGTAAATTAAATCTCACTCAACAACTGACACAGCTTTAATGCTGGCCATACAGGGCTCGTTTTTGCTTGATTCTGCCGCTCGATTACTTTGCCGCTCGATTCCGCCGTCAATTCTCTTATCTTCCTCTTGTTTTTCTTATCTTTTTCCATTCACTACAATCCGGAATCGAGTGGCGAAAGAGATTGGGCATGTCTGAAATTTTCTATCGAGCCATCTTAAAGGACTCATGAGGCGACATGATGAGATAGACATGTGTATGTACAGTGCCTAGTACACAAATAACTATGCTTTCTTTCTCTGCCTGAAAAAGTTAAAAATCAGGTTTGTAAGTGGCAGTTCCTGTCCGGGTCGGACCCTAGCGTAAGGAGGAATTGCAGCCATAAAACACTTTTGTGGCAGTAAAGAGCAGGAAAGAGATAAAAAAGGTCAATAGTTCATATATTTTACCCCTGGTATACTTCGATTAATGCGTCATTGAGAAAAGGCCATGAAACAGTAAAAGCTTAAAAGGTTGATTTAAACATAAACTAAAACTGCGGGATAACTTTAAAAGTAATTTTTAGAAGGAGGAGGACGGATACAATTGTTTATCTCAGGTTTTGTTTTTTTTCGCTTCGGATGTCCTTTAATGGCTCAAAAACGAACCGTGTATTCCCAGCATAAAGGGAAAATAAATTAAGCTAAAAATAAAGAGTTTCACTTACCTGGGGCTTCTACCAGCCCTGTTCCCGCCACATCACTCAATGCTCCTGTCGCCCGCAGTGTCCAAGTTTTGATTTTGGTGTCAGATAGATAGTCGCCGGCCACTGAGAGTGCGCATCCTTGATCACGTTCCCGCCTTCGGGAGCGTCCTGTGCATGCCCATTACGAGAAAATTTGTACTGCGCATGCGCAGGACGCTCCCGGTGGCAGAAGTGTGATCGAGGACGCGCAGTGGCGACTGGCTAGGTCACTGAAATCGAAACTTTCAGGTGACAGGAGGATCGTTTGTTAACGTTGCAGGCACAGGACGGTGGCAGGGGGCTGGTAGAAGCCCCAGGTAAGTGAAACTCTTCATTTTTAGTTTAATTTAAGTTTCCCTGTAAGGTGCTCATACACTTGTCGATTTTCCCAGTAGATTTAATCATTATTATTATTATTTAGTATTTATAACGCTGACATCTACCGCAGCACTGTACAGAGTATATTGTCTTGTCACTAATTGTCCCTCAGAGGAGCTCACAAACTAATCACTACCATAGTCATATGTTTATGTATGTATCGTAGTTTAGGGCCAATTTATGGGGAAGCCAATTAACTTATCTGAATGTTTTTTGGGTGGATGTGGGAGGAAACCGGAGTGCCCGGAGGAAACCCATGCAGACACAGGGAGTACATACTAACTCCTTGCAGATGTTGATCTGGCTGGGATATGAACTGGGCACCCAGCGCTTCAAGGCAAGTACGCTAACCACTACACCACCGTGCTGCCCTAACCATTCTGATCGATGCTGCAACATGGTCATCTGATCGCAATTTCGATCACTTTCTGAACTGAAAGATCTCGCTCAAAAGAGGGCGGTCAGCTGCACAGCAGTAGATTTCTGGACAACCAACGGAACCCACTATTGCCGTCTCAAATGTGCTCCCCTGTGCAGAGCGTTGGCAGCAGAGAGCGCACTCACCTCTCCACCAGCACTCTACCCCTGCATCTTGCGTCCTCTCTCCATCCCGGCCAGGATGCCTGTACCTGGGACCCGACGGCATGTGCATTACAGGACTACATGCAGTTTTCCAATGTCCCATAGTGATTCCTTTATTATAGTACCTTGCTAATATAATGCTCCTCCATACTGCCCCTGCTATGAAAGGGCTCCCCTAATAACCCTCATTTCAGTGCTCCTCGCAGCACCCTTGGTGTTATAGTGCTACCTCTAGTGTCCCCCGGTATAGTGCTCCCTCATTATTAAACTACCCCCACACTTCCACTGACATACACCCTCCCCTTATTACAGTGCTTCCCTATATTACAGTAGAATCTTGTTATAGTAAACTCAGTCCTCAGGTCCCAGCAAATGAGTCTGTATAAATATAGCATGTATGACCAATTCTGATGTAACAAACTTCTGATATAGTAAACTTTAGGTTGGAGTCAGCTTGAGATGTCTCCCAGTGCATCATTGCTAAATATATGCAAATTAACCATTGTTGCCCTTAGAAGCTAAACACACCTCCAGAACCGCTGGAATGCAATGATGTGTCATCTTGTTAATTTATACAGAGCCATAATAATCCAACATGCATACAGACTGTTTCGGATTGTTTGATCCTCATCAGTGCATGGCATGGATTAATTTGGCTCTATGCAGTAGGGTTTGTAACACCGAAAGGTACAGACTAACCAGCAAGCTCATGGTGAACCAGAACTCATTAGAGTGTGTAAGGGGCTACAATGGTCCTAAAAGCTCCCTTACTGAAATACTAAGAAAAACAAAAGTTTGCTTTCTTAAAACAGAAAGAATTTACGATAATTCAGTAAACAGTCTGTATGCATGTTGGATTATTATGGCTCTGTACAAATTAACAAGGTGACACATCATTGCATTCCAGCGGTTCTGGAGGTGTGTTTAGCTTCTAAGGGTAACAATGGTTAATTTGCATATATTCAGTAGTGATGCACTGGGAGACATCTCAAGCTCACTCCAACCTGAATTATCGCAAATTCTGTTTTAAGATAGCAAACTTTTGTTTTCCTTAGTATTTTAGTAAGGGGGCTTTTAGGACCATTGTAGCCCCTCACACACTCCAATGAGTTCTGGTTCACCATTAGCTTGCTGGTTAGTCTGTACCTCTCGGTGTTACAAGCCCTACTCCATAGAGCCAAATTAATCCATGCCATGCACTGATGAGGATCAAACAATCCCAAACAGTCTGTATGCATGTTGGATTATTATGGCTCTGTATAAATTAACAAGATTACACATCATTGCATTCCAGCGGTTCTGGAGGTGTGTTTAGCTTCTAAGGGCAACAATGGTTAATTTGCATATATTCAGCAGTGATGCACTGGGAGACATCTCAAGCTCACTCCAACCTAAAGTAAAGTGTTTGCAGTGCCAGATTTCAGGAGTGGAGTGCAGTCTGCCAGGATAAAGGGATTGGGATATGTATCATCTTATGAATAGTTAGGAGTAGCCAGGGTGAGGCTGTCTGACTCATATTGAAAAGATGTATATAATCCCTGTCCCTTTCTCCAATCCGGGGAAATAATTCAACTTTCAAGCAAGTAAGACTTTCGTATTTCACCTGGGTGCTGAAGCAAATTAGCTTGTCCTGTATGCATTGTCTGGGGCAAGGCAAAATAAAATACAAACATTTTATATATGGCATGTAGAGAGGATTACAGCGGACCGGAACACTGCTCTAAAAGATAAGAAACAGCATACTAACTTTTAAAGAAAAATATTTTCTTTGCTACAGCTGATACAAATCCTGCAATAAATCTACTTCCTGCCTGCATGGAGGCAGACATATTGTTACCATCCTGTGTTTACCAATCAGCTGCTCTGCTGTGGAAGCCAGCTGACCCAGCTAAGATCAAACTACAACTTGTGATTAGTCACAGATGAGGGGGACTTAGGCTAAACTCTCTAAATACATACAGTGTGCATTTCTCTATGCTTTCCTTCTGTCTTATGCACGAGTTCAGGTACATTTTAAAGGGACACTGTAGGGGGGTCAGGGGAAAATGAGTTGAAGTTACCCGGGGCTTCTAGTGGTCCCCCGCAGACATCCTGTGCCCGCGCAGCCACTCCCCAATGCTCCGGCCCCGCCTCCGGTTCACTTCTGGAATTTCAGACTTTAATGTCTGAAAACCACTGCGCCTGCGTTGCCGTGTCCTCACTCCCGCTGATGGCACCAGGAGAGTACTGCGCAGGCCCAGTATGGTCTGTGCCTGCGCCGTGCGCTCCTGGTGACATCAGGGGAAGCGAGGACATGGCAACGCAGGCGCAGTGGTTTTCAGACATTAAAGTCTGAAATTCTAGAAGTGAACCAGAGGCGGAGCTGGAGCATCGGTGAGCGGCTGCGCGGGCACAGGATGTCTGTGGGGGACCACTAGAAGCCCCGGGTAACTTCAACTCATTTTCCCCTGACCCCCCTACAGTATCCCTTTAAAGGTGAGTGAATTATAAATTTGTGTGTTTGCAGGCGCATGCACACACCAACAGCAAGATCTTACTTTCAATAAATCAAGGACAGCATATATTTTTTTTTTTGTAATTCTTATTGCGGGGGTTGAACATGATGGCAATTACTCAACCACAAATGTACTAACCTTTTAGCCACACTCACTAAACTCTGAAATGATCCAAGAGAAAGATGATTTTTTTTCCACGGTATAGACAACTTTTAGTCAATATTGACTAGATCACCATCTAATCACCATCATAGGGATTGTCGCATGTGTTAACAAAAGGTAAACACCTTTTGTTAACACATGCGACAATCCCTACGATGGTGATTAGAATGGCTTATTTCCTCTAAAAGCGGACCTGAACTCAGAACTTCCTCTCTCCTCTAAAAGATACACAACAGCATAATAACCTTGAATCAAAACATTTCTTTGTTACAGCTGATACAAGTCCTGAAATAAATCTGCAGTGTGTCTACATCATGCTTTCATGGAAACAGACAGACATTGTTAACATCCTGTGCTTTCAAATGAGCTTATCTGCCTTAGGCAGTCATGTGACACAGGGGAGAGATCAAATTACAACTTGTGATTAGACACAGATGAGGGGAAATTAGACAGGCTGAACTCACTAAATAAATACAGAGTGTTTCTCTACATTTTCCTTCTGTCCTGTGCAAGAGTTTAGGTCCACTTTAAGAGCAGCTGTGTTAGACCTCTTTCAAACAGGAGGCTGAATGCAGTGAATTCACCACCTGTCAGCTGCTCCCATGTTCCAGCCAGGTTCTTGCTAGCGCTCAGTACCAGCTGTGTAGAAACTGTTCCCTCATGACGAAGGTAAAGAGGCGCCTAGGGGGTATAAAAAAAGCTAAAAACACTAAATTAAAAGATTGAGGTGGCTTACCTCACAGACAACAACTGACTTTGAGTAGAACTATTTATTAATATGCACAGGCTTTTAGTTCTACTCAAAGCAAGTTGTTGTCTGTGAGGCCTGTGCTTATAAATAAATCGTTCTACTCAAAGTGAGTTGTTGTCTGTGAGGTAAGCCACCTCAATCTTTTAATTTTAGTGCTTTTAGCTTTTTTATACCCCCTGGGCGCCTCTTTACCTTCTTCTGTGCCATACTCCCCTCTACACTCCAGTAAAGGGGAGTTCCTTACACCTAACCGAGGTGGACTTCACCCACCTTACGGGTCTAGAGTGCATGAGATTCTTCAACAAGAGAGCGACCACCTCCAAGATTGCTGGCGTACCTGAGTGGAGTCAGGTATGAGACACTCCACCTGCTGTAGCCATCCTGGCGTTTAATTTCCCCAGGATTTCCGTGCAAAAAGTGTTTAAATTAATTTCCAATAATTTTCAACCATTTTTTTTTTTTTTGCAATCAATTTTTTTTTATATTGAATTCAATACAAGTTATTGTTGATGACGCTGTGTGACCCTGGTGTCATCAACGCAGATCGGTGGGGGACATGCCATCGCCAAGGGAGAAGCAAAATCCACCAAGGGACATGGAAGAAGGCACTGGGTAAGCCATCAGAGGTACGCAACGAGGGATCAGCACGCCAATGGTGAGTATAAGACCCAAATGTAGAGCCGGGTATATAGGTAGCCAGATGTATAGCTAGTCAGGTGTGTAGCCAGTTATAGGTAACCAGATGTGTTGTCCCCCCCTCCTGATTCCCTGCTCCCCCCCCCCCCATCTGAAGCCCTTTGAAGTCTACTCACCCGAGGGCTCTCTCCTGCAGCTGCAGCAGCACTTCTTCCTCCATCGCCGAAGCCTCGTTCTCTGTGTAGTTACATTTCGAGGCTTGGTGACGTCACGTAATGTAACTACACAGACCGGGACTTCGGCGATGGAGGATGAAGTGCTGCTGCCGCTGCAGGAGAGAGCCCTTGGGTGAGTAGACTTCAAAGGGCTTCAGATCGGGGAGTTGAAGAAGAGGTGATCGGGAGGGAGGGGGACTTTGATTCACTGTGTTCACTGTTATAGTACTTTATTTGAACCCGGGTTCAAAACGCACACTGTATCTATTTGATAACAGGTGCATGTAGATTTCAGGCTTAACCAGGTACCAGCCTATACATTTATATGGATATCAAATATTAATGACTCCTAGAGAGAGTGTGGATGGTTTTAATTGCTTTTACATGTGTATCCATGCAACTGCTATGTGTTTATTCATATGATAAATAAACTTGTTATACCTTTTTGAACTTTACCCTGGAGTGGTGCTGTTAATATGGGGAGATCTTGCTTTCCTTTTTGTATCTAAGTCATATCTGCCTGTAATGTTAGCAAAAAAATGGCAGAGGTGCTACACTAGCACACACTACTGCATTGTTGCTCCTGTATGTATTTTTGCCTGAGGAAGCGGGCTTGAGACCCCCGAAACGCGTTGCAGTTAGTTTCTTGGAGTACTAACTAGATTTGATTAAATTAAACTTGTTGCATCATACACAGCGGTTGTGTTTTTGCTGGCGAGACGAGTCCACCCTCGCCACCCACATTTGAATTGCTTTTAATTTGCATCTCTATTCTATTTTTATCCTGTTGGCGCCTCTGTATTTTTTTGCTTACACTGTGATCCACCTGGTGGATGGGTGCTTATACCCTTTCTTTTTCTACGGAGAGCGACTTCTTTTAGCCTGAGTGGGGACAGGTCTAATTTCCCCATATGTGATGAGAGTGGTTGCCTGAGGCTGGAAACCCAGACTTGTGAGTATAACTTTACCTACTTTTATCCAATTTGACTATCAGTAATACACCATTGGGGGCTCTCGATTGTCTTTCCTCTCTCTACTGCCTGTAATGTTGGATATAATACAACGGCCATTTGATATAACTTGTATCCATGGGAAGCCAGGTTTCATTTTCTGTCTATGTCATATGTGTATGCCTGCTAAAAGCAAGTCTGGTTTTGAGGGTATAATTGTCACCTGGCTCAAGGAAGCTGCTAATGTGATTGTCTGTATGGCAGTGTGAAGTACATTAGCATTCAGTTCCTCTGGACACTGCTGTCTCCAGCAAGGAAACTGTTAATTACATAATGACCCCCTCTTTTGTCCTGAATCTGCTGAAAAGGTGTTGCATTACTTTGAACTTTGTATGCATTTAAAAAGCCCTGTTGACCAAATATACAATCGGACTAGCTGAAGTCTCCAAAGTTCAAAAGTGGGACAGGAACCTTTGAAGTTTGCATATCACAGCCAGCAAGGATATGACAAGCGTTCTGTGTGAACCTTCTGAGGAAATTAAATTATATCTGGACTTGTACCCCCGAGCTACAAATCAGACTATAAAAGTTGGCCTAAGACTGTCACAAATCATCTTCTCCTGGAGGTAGCGCATAGCTAGAGATGATCCTGATCGAATCAGAAATTGTGTGCCCTCCCACGACCAAGTTAGACCTCGTACTGGTAACGTTTGATTCCCGTTTTAATTTTTGCAAACTGTCATGTGTCTTTGTAATTTTTACTTTGTTTTGTAAATCTTTTGTATATATTACTTTCTGCACTGTTCCACTTTTTTCTGGAATATTAAATATTTATTTAATAAGTTTGACTTCTGATGTACTAGCAAAAACTCATAGCCTAGAGAGAGACTGCAGAGTAACTTGTGTTACAAGTTCATTGCCTGATTGTGCCTTGCTACTGTGTGACTAGATGTGGGAAGAACAGGTAGGCACTCGGGGTTCACTGGGTTAGTATATGCTGTGCTTCACCATCCAGGTATAAAAACTATGTGCTCAAGACTAAAGCAAAACATTGCAACAAAGTCCATAGAAAAAGAGTAAAGTCTGGCACTATAGTTTATTGTAGCAGGTTAAAATGCAAAGGCTTGTACAAAACGTTGCTGTGCAAAAAAGCAATGTGCAATGCAAACTGACATGCAGTGTGAACTGACATGCATTAGAGAATCAAGAAAGACAGGATCCAATTGCTGTACCTGAATGGTGGGAGGTGGCAGCTGTGGGCGCCGCTGGTGCACGGCCTTACGACCGTTTCGCTAGGCTTAACGCCAAGCTTCTTCTGAGGTGGGGTGTGCACATCGTGTCTAGAACGGCGGCGAGTTTAAATGCAGACTGGTGGCTGCACTTCCGGGTTGCCGTGGTAGTAAAACGCCCTTCCCAAATGATTGGCCCAGAGTGTCAAACCCTGTAATGGGAATGGAGGGGGACGCGACCAGCCAGAGTGGTCATCCGAGCGCGTCATCGGTGACGCTGCGATCAGGTGATCCCTGGCTGGGTTCCCACCTCCAGCTACTACGTAGTGGGTTCTGTTATGGGGTTCCCATAGCAACCTAGGAGAGCTCCGTGCGGCGGAAACATCACGCACGCGCAGAGCTAAGGGAACCTCTTGAACGTGGAGATAATCTCTCACGGATTGGCATATTCACCTAAAATTTACGTGTAAATGACACAGGGGCAATGGCAAAAAGGGGGAGGGCGAGGGGGAGGTGTTAGTGTGACTCAAGTGTGAGGGAAGGGGGAAAGTAGAACAAGGGTGGCAAAGAGAGAGAAAGTGAAAAAGGAAAGGAAAAGGTGGGCAAAGGTGAGTACACTAACCAGGATGTTGCGGAAGAGAATGGTGGATGAAGTCTAAAAGGGGAAACTTACACTGTACCAAAGGAGAGGTGTTGGAAGTCTGGTTACCCTTATGGCAGGGATAAAAACGTCTTAAACAGACGTGTAATTATGTAATAACTTTATTAGAGGAATATACATAAAATAGTTCCTAGAGAAAATAACTTTTTTTCCTCTTTTCTTTCTCTCTTTCTTCTTAGGAAAAGAAAACCTTAATAAAAGGTAAAAAAATCCTGCCAAGGTGGGGGCCAGAAACAAAGGGGCAACAGCCAGTAGCTATAGGGGGAGGAGAAGGAGAAGCCAGGAGCCGTTAAGGGTCAAGGAAACAAGCAAGGTCAATATAATCGTTAAGACCCAAAGCGCCCATTGCATTGGTGCGTAAAATCCAGTGTGCTTCCTGTCTAAGTAGAAGTTTCTTTCTATTACCCCCACGTCGGGGGGTGTTGCAGATATCAATGCATGCGAATGAAAACAGGTTAGGGTCACTTTGGTGGATTGTAGACATGTGTTTGACTATCCGTGGGCATCTTTTACCCTTGGGTAGCAGACGTACATGCTCAAGGATACGTTCTTTGATCATTCTTGTCGTCTTGCCAATATAAAACCTTTGGCAAGGGCACCAGAGCGCGTACACAACGTACTTGGTTCTGCAAGTCGCAAAAAAACGTTGTGTTGCGCGATATGGGGCCAAGTTGGAAGGATCTACCTGTTTTCATTAGGTGACAGGCCTTGCAAAAGCCACAGCGATGGTTGCCAGTAGAGGCAAATTCGCTCAGCCAAGTACGCTGTGGGCCTTCACGAAAATCGCTGTGTACCAAGGAATCGACAATAGTAGGTACTGTATGACTACATTGTGTGCGTGTGTGTGGCGTTCTCGTATTCTGGCCTAAGGCGCAAAGCTGACCCAAATACGAAAACGCTGGACTGAGTGCAGGCCACTCGACAGCAGAGTGAGAACTGTTGAAGTGTCGAGCAGCAGCTAGTGGTGGCAGTGAGAAGTGTTTTGAGGGGTGACAACTTGGGTTAGCTTGAATAAGGCTGCTTCCCCTCAGAATCTAATCCAACCCCCAGTTGGGAACCATTCCTGCAGGCATGCCATGGGGCCGGTTCCTGACACTGCCCATAGCACATTCCTAGTGGTTGAGAGTGACACATACTTACATTTGAATATAAAGCGCACATCAATGCAAGTAAATGGGTGCGGGGATTTTTTGCGCATAAAAGCGCTTGCGTTTTTTACCCCCAAATTTCAATTAAAACAAATCTTTATTGACAACTGCTACAATAAGCAAGACATGCCGAAAAAAAAAAGTGGTTAAGAGCATGAAAAACGCATGGGTCCACTTAAAAGAAAACGCACACCGCCGTAACGCATTGAAACGCCCATCAACGCATGCGTTTATCTTGCACGTACTTGTTTCTTAATGCACCCGATGTGAACGAAGCCTAAAAACTGGTTCAGAGTGTGCACGTGTGATAGATAATTCTCCTGCAGAGTTGCTGCACTTCACTTAGGCCTTTTTCAGATGGACAACTAAATTGCACGTTTGCTGAGCAGTTCAGTCTCCCATCTGCTGCCCACCAGTGCAATTTGGGGGAAATTTAAATGCATGTACGTAAGCAAGTATGCATATTGTGCATGTGCAGGACAGCCACAACGACGGGAGAGCTTGAGGATGCATGCAGCCAGGGCCGTGCAGGAAAACAAAACTAACATTAAATCCTAAGCAGATTCGCCGCATCCCCGCAGCAAAACTAGTGATTGGTGGCTTAGAAATAGCCCTGCAAAGTTCCAGGGCTCGCATCATTCTCCTTCCTGAAAGAGGCAGAGCTGTGTGCAGTAGCTCTGCCTCTTCTACAGTCAATCTCTGAGAGGGGCAGGCAATGGTGGAGATCTGCAGAGATTGACTGGATAGGAGGCAGATACTGCACAAAGCTCTGCCTCCTCCGGGCAGCAAAATCTGCAACCTGCAAAGCCGTGGAACTTTGCAGGTCTATTTCTAAGCCACAAATCACTCGTTTTGCCGGGGGATGTGGCGAATATGCTTAGGATTTCATGCTGAATCAAACTGGATAAGAAGTTAAAGGTAAAAAAAATAAATAAAAAAAGACTTCAGTGTCTCTTTAAAAGTTGTCTGTTTTATAAGATTCATAGGAACCCCGTATCAGCTGGGTTCCGGAGCATAGATCTGCCCCTTGCAGAAAATGACCCTGGCCTTTTCTATATCGGATATGGAAAAGGTAAAGTGCTTTTACTGCAAGATGGCAGGGCTACATGCTGTGACCTGGCTGATATTGGGCTATGGTGAATCTTACTATACAGACAACATGCTAGGGCATTCACGTTGTCAATGACAGGCTGGGATGGCTAACAGCAGGGGCCCCAAAACGTTTTGGGTCGAGGACCGGGCCCCGGAGTATACATAAAATGATGTAGAAGTCTTTGCGGGCCAGACAGTGAAGCATACCCAGGTGACAACCTGCAGTCCAATTGGACAGCACTGTCACCTGATGTGGAATTTGATTGGAAACCAGCGAATGACTGCTTTCTGGCTTCCATGTGGATTGGTGTTGCCCGCACTGCTATTCTATATGTGGACCACCATTTAAAGATGTAGCTGACCACATCTATAAGTAATACATTTTGTGTGTGGGGGCCGGTAAAAAAGCTTCAGGGGGCCGCATTCGGCCCGCGGGCCTTAGTTTGAGGACCACTGGCTAACAGGGTAGAGAGTCAGCTTCCTAGCCAGGAGCTTTTTGTTCCCAAAAGCGGATGCCATCTTTACATAGCTTTAACATTTCTAATCTTTGGCAGTGATTAAATGCCTTTTATGTTACATACTTTCAAATCAACAAGACTGTTATATGCAAATTAGAGGAATCAGAAGAATCATAAACGGAAGAGTCGGATGATCTTTGTACTGACTCCACTGCGCTAGATTGGAGATGTTCCCTATGAGATTTCCTGCTGGGTTCCCTTAAAGTAGACTAGTGCAAACCTTCCTGTGAGACACATAGCCCTAACACTCCTAATGGTCATCCAACCCTTACTTATATATATCCACCATTCACTGTCTTTGTCTAAGTTATGGAGTTGTCAAACTTCAGCTCTGCTAACAAATACTGTTTCTGTCATGAAAGATTTTGTCAGGCACCCTATCACTTATCCAAAAATAGCTTTAGCCTCAGTGCTGTGTGCCCTAACCACTGCCAGTGGCTTAGCCAAACCACTGTGCAAAAAGCGAAAGTGACAAAACTACCTACTTTGGAAACTGTGAAGAATTTGCATCCACTAACAGCTGCTACACTTGAAGCTCCCAATCATTGATCAGCAATTTCACGTTCTGATTAGCCTCTGCACATTTTCATCAGACAAATTGAACTGTGCATATTGAGTGAATTTTTTTTGATCTTTATGATGCCCCACTGATATTTTTTCCTTCACTTCCTTGCTTATAAGCAATGATCATAAAATAGACCAATTGGCAAGTATTAGTTCCACAAAGACTGTAATTGTAGGGAGCAGTGTTCTCCTCAGGCTCTTTTAGGCGGGTGCCCCACCCGGCTAGTTTTGGTGAGCACCCGGCTGGAAAACATTTCTGGGGAGAACACTGGGGAGTAACTAAAAATGTTATGGGTGCTCATTAGATTGGGTAGCCGATAATTATGGGCAAAACCATGATCTTGATTCAGAACCAACAGTTGAAATATCTTCCAACTTTACAAATACTACCTATCATGGGTTTCACCACCAACAACAGAAAGACAACAGGAAGGGAGTTGAAATCTCCCCTACAAGAACTTAAGACACAGAAAATTGACAAAAGTTGCAATGCTTAAACATAAACAAAAAAAAATACTGTCTGGAGATTTATGTTTCACGAGCATAAAATGTTGCAGCACAGAAGCTTCAACCTCCCCCCCCCCCCCCCCCCCCCCTAAAAAAAAAAACCTTAGCTCTCTTGAAACACCCGCCTTCTATTGTCAAATGGCATTTCATTTCTACTGTGCTGTAGTGGCTGTGCTTTCCTGTTTGTTTCCTGGCTTTTAGCTCCAGCATTGTCCAAGGGCTACTAATAATTGAAATGCAACCCACCAAGCTGATAGGTTCATAGGAGTTGTCTGTATTCATGGATGTGTGTTTCACTGAGAAAATGACAACCAGAATAAGTTTATGGTCTTCTTTTTTAATGAAATTGTGTAATGTTTTCAATGTGAGACTGATGTAAAACATTGAACAACCAAACCCCTGCTGTATAGCTACATTGTGCAACAACCATTTCTCACCTTATAGACTTTCCCAAAGGCACCATCGCCCAGCTCCCCTATAATCTCCCAGACCTCTTCTGGGTTATGATCCCTCTTGACATGCTCATACTGTTTCTTCTTCTTCTCTCCACCAAGCTTGAAGATCTTCCTGAAGTTAAAGAAAGACATTTCCCTTATGCTGATGGCTGCTGTCCAAACCTCAGCCCGCAGCACCGGATGGGGAGCTGTGTTTAGACTGTCAGTGGGGGGCCACTGGCTTCATGTCCCCCTGTGTAGAAGGGGAAGATATCTCCTTAACAGATCTTTGCCTACACAACCACAGATCCTTCCTGATCACCCAGGTGGTAATGCTAGACCTGCCAGATCCCTCAGGTTAATCACTGGTAAATCCTTCAAGATCCCTTGTTGATTGCCCAGTTGATCCTGTCTGGTATATTCGATGAAACGACCACAGATCCTTCCAGATAACAGGTCGTGATGCTAGACCTGCCAGATCCCTCAGATTAATCACTGGTAAATCCTTCAAGATCCCTTGGTGAGTCTCCAGTTGATCCTGTCTGATGTATTCGATGACACAAGCACAGATCCTTCGTAGTCACACAGGTTGTAAGCTGCTGGCTCCCCTAAATCAGGCTCGCACTGGGCAGCCGGGAGAGGGGGGCGGGAAAACCACCAGTGGGCAACAATGTAACGTCACCTGTCACTCCTCTCCTCTCTCCAGTCACTCTCCACTCGTCAGGGCCAGCAGCAGCGAGCGCCTGACGTAAGTGTGCAGTAGGCTGGCACGGTTGCGTGTTACGTCACACGCAGAGTGACGTTAACACGCGTTTGTGACAGCGAAGAAGAATCGTCAGTCGCACACGCAGTCGAGCCAGAGGGAGAGTGTAGAGGGACTGTCGGTGGTGGACTAGCAATAACGCGCCGAGGACTTGTGGTGGGTGGGTGGATGGATGAGTGAGTCTGACTGCCCCCGCCCCCTTCATTATGCCAAGCAAGTTTGCCAGCCTAGTTAAATTATCATGATGACAATGAGTAAAGATTAGTTGAATAAAATAAAGGCAACACACATTTACTCTCATACTCTACTTTTCTCTCTCCTCTTTTTTTTTTTACTTTTTTCTTCTGCCTTTCCTGACTTCTATCAACAGATTCGTCACTCGCTTTGTCACTACTAAATCCACATGATGTGAAGGAATACATTACAGCAGCATGTTCATGGTGTATTAGTGCCCTGCTGCTGTATTTGTAATGGGGGACCTCAGCTTGTGCGCCCTCAATGCCCAAACGTAATGGGGTCCTATGGTGGTGGCAGAACATATTTTATTTTTTAGTGTAGATGGCAAGATTAGGCATAGGGTATTATGGTTTAAAGGGAAGGTCCAAGCAAAAAAAAAAAAATGAGTTTCACTTACTTGGGGATTCTACCAGCCCCATGTAGCCATCCTGTGCCCTCGTAGTCACTCACTGCTGCTCCAGTCCCCCGCTGGCAGCTTTCTGACCTCGGAGGTCAGGGCCACATTGTATACATTTTTACGTATTCCAGCTAGTGCAGGAACAAAAATTTATGTGTTGCACCACTAACGCGTAAAAATGTATGTGTTAATGTTCCTGCACTAGCGGGAATGTGTAAAAATGTACGCAATTCGGCCCTGACCTCCGAGGTCAGAAAGCTGCCAGCGGGGGACTGGAGCAGCAGTGAGTGACTACGAGGGCACAGGATGGCTGCATGGGGCTGGTAGAAGCCCCAGGTAAGTGAAACTCATTTTTTTTTTTTTGCTTGGACCCTCCCTTTAAGGTTAGTAGTGGAAAGGGTTTTGTGGGGACAGAAAAAGTGAAACTAAACGAAAAAAAAGTGTTTCAATTATCTGGGGCTTCTACCAGCCCCCTGTGCCCGTGCTGTCTCTGTACCATCCTCCAGACAGTCTCCCCTCCCCCCCCCCCCCCCCCCCCCCACCTTCCAGTTTAGTGTTTGAGCGACTGGCCACTTTGAGTGTCCTCCCACACTTCGCCAGAAGCGTACTGCCTAGGCGCAGTATAAGATTTTCTCCTGCGCAGTACGCTGACGGTGATGTGAGCATGGACACGCCCGGCCGGGGTCATGCAAGCGCACTGGCAATCAACTGGCCAGTTGCTCAAAAACGTCGCTTAGCTATGGTGGGGGATCAAAGGATTGCACGGAGATGGTGCGGGCATAGGACAGCTGCAGCGGGTTGGTAGAAGCCCCAGGTAAGTGGAATTTTTTTTTACTTCGGTTATGTTTCCTTTAACCACTTCCACACCACAGGTTTTTTTCCCCTTAAAAACCGAGACATTTTCACACATCACTCTCCGCCCATTCATTTGCCTATAATTTTTTTGCTTTTTATGACACCAAAATAATCTATACATCGTTTTTTTTCGTCACAAATTAGGTTGCTTTGCTAAGAATTATTTTATTCTAGCTGCATTTTCTCGGTTTTCAGCCATTATAGTTTTAACCACTTGAGGACCGTAGGCTTACATCCCCCTAATGATCAGGCTATTTTTTACAATTTAGGCCACTGCAGCTTTAAAGAGTAACTGTCAGGCTGCAAAAGCTAATTTAAACCTCTATTCTCCTGTGTTAAACAGTTTAGAAGGAAGCCAAAAAGGCAATACTGAAGTTAAAAATCTCTCTTACTTTTAATGTGTGCTTATCAGCAAAGCTGTTAGAACCAAGCTCTCAAAAGGACGAAAGGCCGCATACCATACTGCAAAGCATTCTGGGGCTGCTTGGGTCCTCCCCTCGGCTGCTAGTGAGAAAGTACAGGCTCATGTTACAACAGAGTAGCAGTGAAAAATCTCAGGGCAGAGTACACTGCAGGAGTCCGCTATTGTTCCTAGCCACATGGCTAATCAATATTCACTGCACAGTAGTGTTATTCAGTACCAGCTTTTCTGTGAGTGGAATCATCAGGAAGCAGGCAGGACTTGAGGACACATTTGGCTTCATAGGAGACAGACAAACATGGAACCTGCCATGAGCTGTCAGGAGCATCATTCTCTGCAAATACTATATAAAAATTCTGTGAAATCCAAACGTGGACAGTGAAATGCATATGTAATGTAAGTACAGCCAATCTTTAGCTACTGATATATGTGTTTTTTTTCTCTGAGACCCTATACCTAACAGCTCCTCTTTCAGGGCTCGCTGCAGGGCCATACAACTCAGCACACAAGTAATTTCCACAAGAGATTTCTGTTGATGGGCTGTGATTGCTACTGGGATGATTGTTTTTTTTTTTTTATAAAATTTTTTTTTTTATAAATTTTAAACATTTTTTTTTATTGTTCTTACTTCCCTCCCCCCGCCAGCCAATCACAGCAATCGGCTGTCATAGGCATACATGACTGAGATCTACGGCAGTGCTGTACAGTGTAAACAGAGACTGATAATGGAGCGGAGCTCCGTCATTCAAGCCGAGATTTGCGCGATCTACTGCAAAACACACCCCAGGACTGCACGCCAATTGGCGTTAGTTGGTCCTGCGGCTGCCGCCACGTCCATGCCACTTGGTGTGGAGCAGTCTTTAAGTAGTTAAAATAAAATGCTGAGATAGATGAAACTGACACGTTTTATTTGTCCCAGTTATTACATTGTTCAAATTGTGTCCCTAGTACAATGTATCGCAATAATATTTTATTTAGAAACAACGGTGTATTTTTTCTATTTGTGTTTTCTTATACTATATCAATGAGTCCTAATTTGTATAAGTAATAGTGATATACTCTGACCTACATATTAAAAAAAATCTGTAATGAAAAAAACTCCCCTGGGGGGTACTCACCTCAGGTGGGGGAAGCCTCTGGCAAGTCTCCTGCGCCTGAGCAGTAAAGCGGACCCGACGGAGATCGGCTATTTTTGCCTATCTCCGTCAGAAGAGTTGCATCGGCGCCCGCTGGAGCCCGAAAAGGTAGATATTGCACAGGCTGTCGGATTTGTCGCCGGTGCGTTCCGGGGGCTGCAACAAGACCGCCGTGGGACACAGGAGGACGGGGGAAGCCTCGATAGGGTCCAGAGGCTTCCCCCTACTGAGGTGATTACCCCCCCAGGGGAACGTTTTTTTTCGGGACAGGTTTTCTTTAAAAAAAAAAAAGCTGAGTCCCTAAGGTAACAATTTGTGATTTTTTTTTTTTTAATTTATTTATTTTTTTTCCTACAATAACTATCGTTATACAGACAGGAGGGGAAGATAGTGGTTAAAATTGGCCAATCGGTGCAGGCGCAGTCCGGCTGTGTGCGCGTCTCAGGCCGCCGTGCACCGTATGCCATGGACCAGAGGACTTTCCAGGGGAATTTGTGGAGGACGTCGGCGAGGGAGTGTTCAGGTTGGAGGGGATGGAGTAAGCCCCAGGTATGTATATATACAGGGGAGTGCAGAATTATTAGGCAAGTTGTGTTTTTAAGGAATAATTTTATTATTGAACAACAACCATGTTCTCAATGAACCCAAAAAACTCATTAATATCAAAGCTGAATATTTTTGAAAGTAGTTTTTAGTTTGTTTTTAGTTTTAGCTATTTTAGGGGGATATCTGTGTGTGTAGGTGACTATTACTGTGCATAATTATTAGGCAACTTAACAAAAAACAAATATATACCCATTTCAATTATTTATTTTTACCAGTGAAACCAATATAACATCTCAACATTCACAAATATACATTTCTAATTTCAAAAACAAAGCAGTGACCACTATAGCCACCTTTCTTTGCAAGGACACTCAAAAGCCTGCCATCCATGGATTCTATCAGTGTTTTGATCTGTTCACCATCAACATTGCGTGCAGCAGCAACCACAGCCTCCCAGACACTGTTCAGAGAGGTGTACTGTTTTCCCTTCTTCTAAATCTCACATTTTATGATGGACCACATGTTCTCAATGGGGTTCAGATCAGGTGAACAAGGAGGCCATGCCATTAGTTTTTCTTTTTTTATACCCTTTCTTGCCAGCCACGCTGTGGAGTACTTGGACGCGTGTGATGGAGCATTGTCCTGCATGAAAATCATGTTTTTCTTGAAGGATGCAGACTTCTTCCTGTACCACTGCTTGAAGAAGGTGTCTTCCAGAAACTGGCAGTAGGACTGGGAGTTGAGCTTGACTCCATCCTCAACCCGAAAAGGCCCCACAAGCTCATCTTTGATGATACCAGCCCAAACCAGTACTCCATCTCCACCTTGCTGGCGTCTGAGTCGGACTGGAGCTCTCTGCCCTTTACCAATCCAGCCACGGGCCACATCAAGACTCACTCTCATTTCATCAGTCCATAAAAGCTTAGAAAAATCAGTATTGAGATATTTCTTGGCCCAGTCTTGACGTTTCAGCTTGTGTGTCTTGTTCAGTGGTGGTCGTCTTTCAGCCTTTCTTACCTTGGCCATGTCTCTGAGTATTGCACACCTTGTGCTTTTGGGCACTCCAGTGATGTTGCAGCTCTGAAATATGGCCAAACTGGTGGCAAGTGGTATCTTGGCAGCTGCACGCTTGACTTTTCTCAGTTCATGGGCAGTTATTTTGCACCTTGGTTTTTCCACACGCTTCTTGCGACCCTGTTGACTATTTTGAATGAAACGCTTGATTTTTGTGATGATCTCGCTTCAGAAGCTTTGCAATTTTAAGAGTGCTGCATCCCTCTGCAAGATATCTCACTATTTTTGACTTTTCTGAGCCTGTCAAGTCCTTCTTTTGACCCATTTTGCCAAAGGAAAGGAAGTTGCCTAATAATTATGCACACCTGATATAGGGTGTTGATGTCATTAAACCACATCCCTTCTCATTACCGAGATGCACATCACCTAATATGCTTAATTGGTAGTAGACTTTTGAGCCTATACAGCTTGGAGTAAGACAACATGCATAAAGAGGATGATGTGGTCAAAATACTCATTTGCCTAATAATTCTGCACTCCCTGTATATATATTTTTTTTATTTTTTATATCCCTCGTCTCAGGTTTACTTTAAGGCTGCTTTCACAGTGGGACGTTACAGGTGCACGTTAGTGCAGCCTGTAACGCTCCTCCAACGCACAGCAATGTAACACAAGTGGGCTGTTCACACTGCCCACGTTGCGTTACATGTGATGCTGCACGTTGTAGTGAAAGTGCAGCATGCTGTGCGTTCTAGCGGCTTTAGCCACGTTAGACTGTTTGCACATGCTCAGTGGGGGGCGGAGAGGAGGCGGGGAGATGCCGCTACAGTAGCCGCGCACATGGCTACTTAATATGCAATGCACTGGCGGCCGCTGATTGGCCGGCGGGACCACGTGATGCGGAGTGTCTCGCTCCGCATCACGTGGTCCCGCCGGCCAATCAGCGCCACTCTGGGAGACCTTATGCGGATAGAGCCGCCTAACGCGGCTCACTCTAACGTCCTCTCCCGCACCACCATGCTTTGCGTTAGGGGCACGTTATGCGACCATAACGTCCCCTAAACGCAACGTCTTAGTGTGTAAGCAGCCTCAGAGTAGGTTTGAGGTATGAAGGCTTGAGGTTAGCTGTGGAGGGGTTTTGTGGAGGTGGGATGGTTAGCCACGAGTGGTTTTTGCCATTGTTAAGGTTAGGCTCCATAGAATTGATCGATGGCTGAAATCGACAAGTGCATGGGCCCCTTTAGTCTAATGTCCTACCATATTATGTATTTATATAGCACGGGCATCTTCTGCTGGCTGCAGCAATCTAATATCTGCCATTGGTTTTTTGCAGGCTTGCAGCAGTGGAGCTGACACCGCAGCCACAGGATTTTCTGACAAAAACCTCCGCCACCCCACAAGCGCTTTTGTCAGCCAGGAGAAGCTGCCCATGACATTGGGTGAGTGTGTCCTTTGCAGGAGCTCACATTCTAACACAACCATAGTCGTGGTCTAATGTCCTAGCATATTATGTATTTCTCCTGGCAATTAGTGGTAACCACCTGAAAGAGTAAAGAGAGTCTTAGTAGCCCCTCCCCTCCCCTGGCTCCTCAGTTTTTGGTTTCTGTCCCAGGAACACCGAAAAGGAATAGCTACCTTCATATTTATTATTTTCAGTTACCATCACTGGTGGCGAGGCTACGAGAACACTGCATGGCTTGGATGATTGTTGTGACATTTGTGGCGTATTTTTGCTCACGCGGTTTTCTGCTGAACGCGGTGTTTGGAGGGCCCTCTGCCCTTCGTATCCATTTGTGTGGGCAAGGATCGTTGCACTCTTCCACAGCTGCTGAGTTTCTATCACTGAGTCGGCGTCACCAGCGATCCATGGAAAACACAATAACAATCGGTTTTCTAATTTCTGATTGGGTTTCACATTACAATTCAGATTGGATGTGTAGTTGTAGTAAAGAACAAAAGCCTGGGGTCTTGTGTATTCTATACGGGGTCCCACATTCTGGGCACCAGGAGCCATCTGCACCTGCGCAGTACCACTGCACAGGCGCAAAACTCTCTCCTGGCCATGGGAGTGAGACGGAGGAGCTTGCGTAGCCACGCTGCGCATGTGTCAACTGACCGAAGATACCGGGACCCCGTACATTAGATCGAGGAGGCGGTGGAAGTTGCAGAGGGAGCGATCAGGCTGGAGCAAGTCCCAGGTATGTATGATTTTATTTTATTTTTAATTTCGTCTTAATTACCTGAACAAGAAAAGTATTCTTGCATCGGGCACCTCACACATAGGTGTGAACAACAGCTTAAAGGGAACCTAAACTGAGGATATGGATTTTTCCATAATTAAACTAATACCAGTTGCCTGACTCTTTTGCTGATCCTTTGTCTTTAAGGCTGGTTTCATAGTGGGACGTTACAGGCGCATGTTAGAGCATCCTGTAACGCACCCCACCGCACAGCAATGAAAAATCAATGGGCTGTTCACAGTGGCCACGTTGCGTTACTTAGTAACGCTGCGCCATAAGACAACGTATTGCATGCAGTACTTTATAAGCGGCAGAGCCGCGTTAGACTGCTTGCACATGCTCAGTAATGTTGGGGAGGAGCGGAGAGCGGCCAGGCACATGGCTAATTAATATTCACTGCACTCAGTGACGTGCAGTGTTTACTTCCTGGAGCGGCCGCTCTGTGCGGCGATTGGTTGGGCGGGACCACGTGATGGCGCATGCGTCCAAGAGTACGCATCACGGACGCCAGAGTGAGCTGCACAACGCGGCTCACTCTGACATCCACAGCAGAGGGCACCAGGCGTTGCGTTAGGGGCACGTTATGCGACCATAACGTCCCCTAAAACGCAACGTCCTGGTGTGAAACCAGCCTAATACTTTTAGCCACAGCCCCTCAACAAGCATGCAGATCAGGTGTTTTGACTGAAGTCAGACTGGATTAGCTGCATGCTTGTTTCAGGTCTGTGATTCAGCCACTAGTACAGCCAGGACTAACAAGCAACTGGTATTGTTTAAAAGGAAACATCCATATCCCTCTCAGTTGAGGTACCCTTTCAAAAGAACCATTTGGTAATACACTGCAGTACCTATAACCAGCGATGGGCTCACGAGTATTCACGAGTGCTTACTCGTGATTCAAATGAGCTTTAAAGAGGAAGTGCACCGTGGTGAGGCTTGCAACGCGACCAATAGGACGCGTGCAAGCTGTTTGGAATGCAGGGTGGACAGCAGAATTATGGGTAAATAACCCCTTGTAATCCAGCCACTCACCTGAGGCAGTTAAGGCTCATTTGAATCATGCGTAAACACTCGTGATTACTCGTGAGCCCATTGATGCATATACTATAGCCGCCGGGAGATTTTGGCACTGGGAAAGTCAATAAACGGCTTACCCTGCTCCTGCACAAGTCCCAGCGGCATTAATTACTATTCCCCCTCCAGACCAACATGGATAGTGGGAGAAAGACGTAATTCGGCTTCCAGCTATTGCTGGTGGCCGAATGACAGAGTTCTGGTAGTGATTTGTGTCTTCTGACGGTTCCCAAATCAGTCACTGAGCAATGCTATAGCCGTAATTCCTATTACAGTCTATGGTGGCACCGGCTGCGCCCAAATCTTTTGCGCTGTTATTACAGCACTCGCTTAGCAGGACACAGCCATAGGGGAGCCACTAGGACCAGATATTCAATTGCTGTATTGTATGATTTTAAGAGAGGGTAGGATGTGCCCAGGGTATAGTCATTCAAGTAAACTAATAAATTGGTAAGAAATCTTACCTTAGTGCTGCCAATTTCAAGAATGCAAGGTTTTAATTAGAAATATACGTTTTATCATGCACATCAGACAACCGCTTCATCAGGTCAAATTCAAGCGCCAAATTACAAGTGTATATGTCTCAGAGGTGCTAGGCTGAGACATAGACACTTATTGATGATATTTTTACGTGTCAATTAAATGCTTTTTAAACCACCAGAAAGCAAGAAAATACGCCAAATAATTTGGCACTTGAATTTGACCTGATGAAGCTGTTGTAGCCGCGAAACGTGTAGTCTGATGTGCATGATAAAACTTATATTTCTAATGAAAACCATGCATTCTTGAAATTGGCAGCACTAAGGTAAAACTTTCTTACCAATTTATTAGTTGAATGACTATACCTTGGGCACATCCTACCCTCTCTTAACTTATTTAGTACGCCCCCTTAGAGGATTGTACTGAATCCTAGACCTTCTCAAAGGTCTAAAGATCCCCCTTTTATGTTTTGGAGCAGCGACTACCAGACCATCCTTTCACAAAGGCTGAGTAGGGACGGTACTTCCTCACATGCCAGTACGAGTGGTTGCCTTGTTTGCAACGTACTCTTGTGAGTATATATACTTCTTTCTATATACCACCAACTTTGACCGGACGATATTACACAAGATTGGGCTCCCGGTGTCTCTGTGTCTTTTTCTTGACCCTACAAGATTGTATGATTTTTGCCTTTATTAAGAGATACCACACTTGTGATCTATATGAACAGTATGCAAAAAATTCAAAAATATAACCGCCACTCAATGAACTGTATGCCAAAAACGATCACTTTATTGGTGAGAAAATTATTGCAACCAACCCATTAAATAAACCCCCCAACACCTCTAAAAACAAATAGGACCTGGGCAAGAATCACACAGGAGTACTCCTAGTGCACACGAACACTTTCATAACCCACACACATCAGATCTGGATCGGCCGATCCTAGAAACACTAATGCTGTGGCGCTCTGATATAGTTGAACTGGAGTATGAAGCTTCGAACACATGGGGAGGGGGAAGACAGTCCCAATGTACAGACTACCGCTGTTTCTTATGTGGTACACAGTCCCTCCGAATATGGTTGTAGAGATATACTACTCAACAGTTCTCAATCCAAGCTCTGCTTCAACACACAGTTGCGTGACCTTACCGGAATCCTCTCGTGCCGTTCAAAGCATCCACGGAATCCGTCTCTTGTCGGCTGAAAGGCAGAAACATACCCTCTCTTGTTACACCGGGTCATCAAAAAGGCTCGTTGTTTTCCGCGGCGTCCCGCGGTTCACAGGTACCTGTGTGAGCGTCTGGAAGCATATGGATTGGCCCAAAAAGAGCTTGAAAGCTGAAATCTCGTGACCTGCACCAAGACGTTACTTCAGCCCAGCGTCCTAGAGTCCCGCCCACATACGCGTTACGCCTACTATGACGTAGGCTTCATCAGTGTATTGGCGCTGTGTTGACTCGTCAGGACCGGCTTCTCCCCTTTTCAACCCTGCAGCTTCGCCTCGTTCTGGGTACTCCTATTGTAAGGATGCGTTCCACTCGGCAGCCATATGTTTAACTCTTTCTTAGGTCATGGACTCCACTTAGATAGATCCATACTATCAGCAGTTTGTTATACACAATTCATATCCTCAATATCCCTCCCATCACGGTGAGATTCATATAAGGTCTTGTAATGATCGCTGCTGCAGCAGCTATTGCTGGAAGTAGTGCTGCAGCTCAGGCAGTTCTGATGTCTTTCCATGCAAGCTGCATAGGTTTGTCTGTCTTTCCCTGCTGTCAGCTTGTGACTGATTATCATTCACCTGTGTGGGAATCTGCATGTCTGCTCCCATTGGATGACCTCAGTATAAAGATCTGCTTCCTGCAGGGTTTCCTTGGGTTTTCATAGCTTCAGCTTAAGCCTGCCTTGCTGTCGCTTTAGCCCCCGATCGTGTTTCTTGTTATAAAGATACTTTGCTGGTCTTTGCATTATATATTGGTTCATTGCCAATATATATGCATACCAGCACGTTTATTATTTTCCTTGTATTTGTGTTACGTGATACATCAGTGTCGCTGATGTATACGTACACGAACTGTTTATATCCTGTGTGCAGTTAGTCAGCTTTCCAGCACGTTTTGGTAGGTTGCGCGTACCGTGACCACCCGTGCTGAGGTAGTTACCCTGCTCCTGGTTCTGTTTGTGGATTGCGTTCATCTCTGTGAAGAGATAACGAATCCTTCTGAATCCTGTTCTGTTACTGTTTGTGGATTGCGTTCATCTCTGCGAAGAGATAACGAATCCTTCTGAATCCTGTTCTGTTACTGTTTGTGGATTGCGTTCATCTCTGCGAAGAGATAGCGAATCCTTCTGAGTCCTGTTCCCTGTGTTACTCCATTCCTAGTCAGCGTTCCTGCTTATGTCATATATCGGTTCATTGCCGATATATACATATGTTAGTCAGACGTAACAAATAGTTTCATTGATAGCTGTAATTGTAATACGCTAGGAAAACATACTTATTGTATATTTATCTGTGTTACGTTCATCTATCTTAATCCTGCTATTTTCTGACTGTCCTGTCCTGTCTTTGTGAGGCACGCCATCGCCGCATCGCATTGGCTGCCTCATTCCAGTCTGTCTGGTTTTGGACGCTTGCTGTCGCTAAGTAGCCGCTAGCTGGCAAGCGTTCATTCTGTCTACCTGTCCTGATCTCCTCAGTTCTGGTTTGTGCGCTCAGCGCTACTTTGCGCTGAGACGTTATAACGTAAGCATTGTTTGTGGCTGTCAGATCTGCACCGGCTCTGTGCGCCACAATCTCCTATTGGAGTCAGTCCTCCCCTCCACTATACTAGGGATAGCCTGTTTCCTGGTGCTAGTGTGTGTACCTCCTCCACGCCAGCTCATGCGTTGCATGCTGACTGTGGAGAATACACCACCAAGCCTAACATTATGAAAACCCCATTACCAATCCCCATTGTGGGGGGGATTCCCAGAAAGTATGACACTGTTAATTATGGTTCCTGTTCCTTTAAGAAATTTGAAGAACTTAGCTCTGAAACAGAAAATGAGTTTTTCTCTGAATGTGCCAGGTTCCTGACCAATCTTGATCTCCAAGCGACTCCTGTTTCAACCTGGGCACTCCAACTAAGTTATATTTTGTTTAAAGGGGAATTATTCCAGTTGGCATTTGATGTTCTCAATCATTCCGATTTGAAAGATAGACCGCTTGAATTTCTAGCGTTTGTGATCCATAACTGGTTGCGCATAGATCCATTGCCTTTTCCTCTTAATGAACTCCTGGCAGCAGGCCAATCAGCTGCTCCTTCAATTGCTTGCAAGAATGAGCAGCAAGCAGAAAGTGTTACTGATAATTTTCCTGCAGCTTTGAATAAATCACCAAAAACCGCAAGGTCAAAGGCAAAACGCAAACGTTCTAAGAAACGTGTCCAATCTGCAGAATCGTTATCCTTAGCGACTGAGACCTATAATGAGATTCTGCCATTAACAGATAATGAAATGCAATTGTCTTTCAGGGGAGTTAAATGGACTTATGAAACTACTAATGAACTTTCCTCCCTGGCTAGGGAAAATAAAGATTTTTGTTTAAAAGAATTATCTGAGTATGATTATGATGAGATATTACAGAGTATTGAACAAATCAACTTATTTGTGAACCAAGGGAAGTTTGCATACACTACAGTTCAACACTTGCTACAGGTATTGGAGATTCTTAAGAATAAGGAATCTGCCAATCACCTGCTAATTAACCCTATACATGTGCCTGCCACAATCATATCTGCAGACTGTGATCAGCCTAAATGTTTCGCTGTTAAGTATGCATGGGATCCTCCATTCGAGAGGGGAGAGATGGAAGCCCTGGTCTGTGAATGGAAGAATGATTCAAGTTCATTTTGTCAATTTTACAGTGCAAAAAGTGAAATGGTATTGAACGCATGCATTAAGTCAGCCTATAACCTAATAGAGGCTGGTGTGTGTAGGTATGACTGTGTGGCTCCCTTGATTGATGTGTGGGAACTGATTTTGGATGATTTTTATGTGACTCCGAATTCGCAAATTTGGCGTTCTGACCCGCCTGGTTCAGCACCTTTGGCTGATTCAGCAGGTGATTCGGAGCTCTTTTTGTGTGAAATTGAAGTTCCTGCAATTCCACCCTGTACCATGGATAACTCAGTGTTACTTCCCAGTAAAACAGAAGCCACTGATACATTCTTAACCTTGCCCTGCACAAATTTCTCAGCAGAGAATCCAGAGGTCCTGCTGACTTCCGAGTCCAGCCTAGCCAGTACTCATGACTCTTTGTTTAGTGAAACACACACCAGAAAAATCTTGCCTGTCTCTGCAAACACTTCTGCAGAAATTACCTGTGTTAATAAAGTTCAACTCCTGTCTGATCCAGCAGATGCCAATAGATGCACTACATCAGTTTCCGAGTCCCAGCAATCCTGTCTAGTAAACTCAGAACCCCAGCATCTGAATTTTCCAATTTTACAAATGAATGGTGATTCAGATGCGCAAACATTGTGTCTTGATCTTCCTGTTTCTACACCTCGCTCTAGTTTCGTGAATAGCTCAGAGCATCTGCTATGTGAACCTGAAATCGCAGAATTATTACCTTGTTCAGAAAATTTTCCAATAAATTTGCCCTGTACCATGAATTGTGCAGTAGATCTCTCCAATGAAACTCAGGTCACAGAATCATTATGCTGTCCAGCAGGTGCTTCCATGGTTTTGCCCTGCAATATGGACTGTTCAGTGATCCTGTCCAGTGAAGCTGTGGTCGCAGAGTCTTATGCTTCACCCAGTACTTTGGATACTTTAAACCCTCTAGCAGAGGAGGCTGAAGCACTGCTTACCTCAGTTGGTGTTGCAGTAATATTCACTTGTCTAGCAGCTGTTTTGGAATTACAGTCTGCTCTAATAAAACTTGATGAATTTCTGCCCAGCAAAGCAGAAGCCATTGAAATATTGTCCTCGTCAGCAAGTGTGTCAGATACCTTGTCCTGTACACAGTCTGATTTAACCAATGTTGTTGAGTCCCTCTCCAGTGTTGTAACAGCCGAGGAACTCCAGCCCTGTCCTCTGAATGTTTCAGAAGTCTTGCCCTGTAACATGGATAATTCTGATTCTCTGGTCAAAATAATAGAAATCTCAGAATTTCAGTCCGGTCTGATGAGTGTTCCTGAAACCCAGCCCTGTATCCTGAAAGATTCTGGTTCTCTGGCCGCTGTGGCAGAGGTTCCAGAGTCCCCTTCCTGTCCAGGGAATTCCTCAGTTTTGCCTAGTCCAGTGGGGGCTGCTGCAATACTGACTTGTTCTGCAGCGCCTCATGAGCTCCAATCCAGTGTATTAAATGAGTCTCTGTCCAGTCCAGAGGTAGTTGTGGAGTCCCTGTCTGGTTCAGTGCATACATCAGAAGATTTGTCCTGTCTTGTTAGTGCCCCTGAATCTGATTTGTTACTGACTTTGCTGGAATCAGCGACATCTAAGTCTGATCCTGCATTCTCGTGTAAAAATCCAGTAGTTGCGAAGTCTAGTCATGATGATTTTTTTTTGGCCAGTCCTGGTTTTGGTCCTGTCTTGGCTGACCCTGAGGCTCACAGTTCCTTGACATGCCCAGAGGTTTCTCTTGTGCCAGTGTGCCCAGATGTTCTTTGTGTGCCAGAATGCCCAAGTGTGTTTAAGGTGTTAGCGTGCTCTGATGCTTCCTTAGTGGGAACATGTTCTGATGTTGCCAGTCTGCCTGCATGCCCAGAGATGGTTCTGGTCCCTGAAAGCCCTGATATTGATGTTTGTCCTTGTGGCCCTGACTCGGGAATTGCCCTAGGTTCCATAGGGGTTCTTGATAGTTCTCCATGTGAGCCTAAGGGGCATTCTGACCTATGGGGATCTCTTTGGAGCTTCAAGGTGTTCTGGGAGGTCTCTGAGAAAACTTGTCCTGGTGCCTTGGACTGGTTCAACAGTGGGTTTTGTGTTGGTAAAGACAGTACCGGTGGGCATTGCAAAGGCTTTGGCGTTTCTGAACTGTTCCTGGAAGGCGGTGGGTATCGCTCAGGGAGTTTCGGAGGGCTTTCTTCTGGAAATCATGGTTCTGATGGGTGTCACACTGGGGCTTGTAGTACTGATGGGCATGGTTCTGTAGGTTCTGGTTCTGATGGGTCCAGTCTTGTGGGGACTGATTCTGGAATTCGGTCTTGCCGGGCTGTCCCGGTCATCATGAATTATCAGTCAGACTGTTTTGTTGGAAATTTCAGTTTTGAAAAGCGTCTGGAATCCGCTTTTAAAGGCGGGGGTACTGTAATGATCGCTGCTGCAGCAGCTATTGCTGGAAGTAGTGCTGCAGCTCAGGCAGTTCTGATGTCTTTCCATGCAAGCTGCATAGGTTTGTCTGTCTTTCCCTGCTGTCAGCTTGTGACTGATTATCATTCACCTGTGTGGGAATCTGCATGTCTGCTCCCATTGGATGACCTCAGTATAAAGATCTGCTTCCTGCAGGGTTTCCTTGGGTTTTCATAGCTTCAGCTTAAGCCTGCCTTGCTGTCGCTTTAGCCCCCGATCGTGTTTCTTGTTATAAAGATACTTTGCTGGTCTTTGCATTATATATTGGTTCATTGCCAATATATATGCATACCAGCACGTTTATTATTTTCCTTGTATTTGTGTTACGTGATACATCAGTGTCGCTGATGTATACGTACACGAACTGTTTATATCCTGTGTGCAGTTAGTCAGCTTTCCAGCACGTTTTGGTAGGTTGCGCGTACCGTGACCACCCGTGCTGAGGTAGTTACCCTGCTCCTGGTTCTGTTTGTGGATTGCGTTCATCTCTGTGAAGAGATAACGAATCCTTCTGAATCCTGTTCTGTTACTGTTTGTGGATTGCGTTCATCTCTGCGAAGAGATAACGAATCCTTCTGAATCCTGTTCTGTTACTGTTTGTGGATTGCGTTCATCTCTGCGAAGAGATAGCGAATCCTTCTGAGTCCTGTTCCCTGTGTTACTCCATTCCTAGTCAGCGTTCCTGCTTATGTCATATATCGGTTCATTGCCGATATATACATATGTTAGTCAGACGTAACAAATAGTTTCATTGATAGCTGTAATTGTAATACGCTAGGAAAACATACTTATTGTATATTTATCTGTGTTACGTTCATCTATCTTAATCCTGCTATTTTCTGACTGTCCTGTCCTGTCTTTGTGAGGCACGCCATCGCCGCATCGCATTGGCTGCCTCATTCCAGTCTGTCTGGTTTTGGACGCTTGCTGTCGCTAAGTAGCCGCTAGCTAGCAAGCGTTCATTCTGTCTACCTGTCCTGATCTCCTCAGTTCTGGTTTGTGCGCTCAGCGCTACTTTGCGCTGAGACGTTATAACGTAAGCATTGTTTGTGGCTGTCAGATCTGCACCGGCTCTGTGCGCCACAATCTCCTATTGGAGTCAGTCCTCCCCTCCACTATACTAGGGATAGCCTGTTTCCTGGTGCTAGTGTGTGTACCTCCTCCACGCCAGCTCATGCGTTGCATGCTGACTGTGGAGAATACACCACCAAGCCTAACAGGTCTGAATAGTTTCATTACATCATTAATGATTCTCACCAATAAAGTGATCGTTTTTGGCATACAGTTCATTGAGTGGCGGTTATATTTTTGAATTTTTTGCATACATAGAGAACAATAACTTGCCTTCCCTCGGAAGTTTTCCAGGTGAACTTAGCCCATTTAAAGGGACCTGTGCACCGGTTTTTGAATTTTTTCTATATGAACAGTATATCACTTGACTGCTAAGGTCTGACTGGGCATCTTTATATTTCATTTATGAAGCTGATATAACCAGCAACTCGGCTATTAAACTTTTCAGGAATGGAATGTCACGCTATTCATGTCTGGTATTAACATGATCCATATTCTTTGGGGATTATGACTTTGCTATTAGTATCTGTGTGCAATGAATGTGGCCTGAGATATGGAAATGTCACATATTCTGGATTTAAGAATCCTTACCAAAATAAGATAACGCCCCAAGCCCAGGGGTTGGCCCTGAGTTCCGCCCTCAAGAGCTGGGTCATATGTAAGCAAGGACTGAAATCTGATAATGGTTCTCCATTTTAACACCACATATGGGTTGAAGCTGGCAAGAGAACCCACGGCTAGCTTCCCTGAATTCTGAAACAATGGAACTTTGAATTTCTTGCATTTCCACACAAAGGACATACCTTAAACAAAACTTTAAAGCGTACCAGAGATGTCCTAAAAAGAGGATTTGATACTCACCCGTGGCTTCATCCAGCAGCATAAACCTGTCTGAGTCCCGCACCATCCTCCTGCGGTCTGCCGTTCAACCGTGATCAGCCCCGGTAATAGGCTTAGTCGGGTCCAGTCGGGGTTTTCTGCGCATGTGCGGACCTCCCGCACATATGCGCATTAGACCTGGACTGACGCGACTGAGCCAGGTACTGGGGCTGATCGCAGCTAAACAGCAGACAGTTGCTGCTTCTGTCAAGCAGCAACTTGGACATACCACCAGATTCATCAAGGTTTTCAGAGTAGTTGTCTAGAGTGGAGGTTTTGTCTATACAAGATTAGTGCTCCAGGCTGTGGTCCCTCCCTAGGTTTGTCTGTTTATACTACTTTATATAGGGGGAGACACCGAGAGCCCAGTATAGTGTAGTATGTACTGAAGTTGTGGATATGGAGAGTAAGTATAGAATAGTTATACTCACAAACAAGGGTTAAGCTGGCCATACACTGGCCCGATTTACAGCCGTTTCGACAGCAGATTCGATCACTGGGATCGAATCTGCTGCCAATCGTTCGCGCTACACGCCGAATTTCGATCCATTTCGTCCGATCCCGTCGATCGCGCCGTGCGGAAAATAACCGTCGATCGCCCGCGGGTAAAGAGCGCATCGCTAGCGGCGTTCTAGTGCCCGACGACCGACGCAATAGAGCCGCATACATTACCTGCTCCGCCGGCGCGACTGCCCCCGCTCGTCTCCGCTCTTCTTCTCCGCTCTGGTCTCCGGCATGCCTTCACTTATTCCTGCCCGGCAGGAAGTTTAAACAGTAGAGGGCGCTCTACTGTTTAAACTACCTGCCGGGCAGGAAGAAGTAAAGCATGCTGGGGCCGGAGACCAGAGCGGAGACTGAGAAGAAGAGCAGAGAGAGACTCGGGAGTCGTGCCGGCGGAGCAGGTAATGTATGCGGCCGGGGGGGGGGGGGGAGCGGCGGCAGCAGCACCACCACAACAGATTGTGATCGGTTTCAGGCTGAAATCGATTCACAATCTGTTTGCAGTAAAGGTAGCCATACGATCCCTCTCTGATCAGATTCGATCAGATAGGGATCTGTCTGTTGGTCGAATCTGATGGCAAATCGACCAGTGTATGGCCACCTTTACTGTCCAGGTAACCACTATGGAGGCAGGTGGGGAGATTAGACCTGTCCCCACTCAGGATTAAGAAGTTGCTCTCTGTAGATTTGGAGAAAGGAAGTAGCAATTCGCCTCCACCAGTGGTGGATTCAACTGTATTTGGTAGTACAGAGGCGCCAAAAGGATAAAACAATTTACTTAAAACGTTTAAAATGAAGTAGGGTAGTGGTGGACTTACCCCTCCAAAGCAGACACACAGGTCGCTGGTTCAAGCAACAAAAATAGTTTATTTACATACTCCGAATAGGGTACCAGTTAGACTTACCGGTAACGGTATTTCTAGACATCATACGGGACACTATTCTAATCCACCTCTATTTCTGTTGCACTTTCTTACGGCTATTGGATAGGGGGTTCACAGGTTACTCTTCCTTTGAGGTATTTTTTGTTTGTTTCCTCTCCTTTTCTCTGTTTTTTTTTTTCCTTTTCTTTGGAGGGGGGAGGGGGGTTACTTTCATTATATGGAGTAGCCAGGGGAGGGTGGGGGAGATTAATACTCCTTTTTTTCTTTTTTTTACTCTTTCAGGTGTCTGGGGTGGGCCAAGATCTCCATTGTCCCGTATGACGTCTAGAAATACCGTTACCATCAAGTCTAACTGGAGCTTTTTCTAGCAATAGCATCTTTAGTACGTTACTGTCCTAAAAAGAAACTCACGATCTTCTCTTTTGGGCATAACCATAAACTGTTATATATGTTCACAATTGTAATTTGCTGAAGGTTAAAGGAGGAATTGTAATGCAAGATTTCAACCCACTATTATATATGCCTTTGGTACCTCGTGTAATTTCATAACTAAATGTTTCAGTTCATGTTACTTTTAAGGACGTTTGAAAATCTCAGCAAGTTATTAAATCTATCCCTGGTGCTGTGATAATGGTAATGTTGTAACATTGAGAATAAAAGGCAATATTGGTGAAAGAACCCTGTTTGATGCTTAAAGAGAACCTGAACTGAAAATAAAAAGTCATACTTACCTCCTGTGTAGTCTACTCCTCAATCTCTTTCTCCTCTCCTCTCCTGCATCCCATTTGTCCACTGTGATCAATGGAATTCTCTGTCCTCCATTTTAAAAATGGCCATTAACCTATAACAGCTCCCTGGTCAGCACACTGATAAACTGTAATATCACCCACTTGAGCCATAGGGAAACATGGACATTACCTTGCACATTCAGATGTAACTGACAGCTGCTGATACATAACTGACAGCAACTGGTATATTTCAGTTCTGACAAAATATTGTCAGAACTGGGTGGGATCACTGTAAGAAGAAAATGGTCAGCTTTTGAGAGAAATTGACGCTGAGGCAACACAGATTTCTCTGATCATTGGTGATCTGCAGTATCACCAATAATACAGAGGCTATACCTGATTATGTGGTGATCTGCAGAATCACCAATAATACTAGTATAGCTCGACACAGGACACCTAATGTGGTATAGTGTTTGGTGCAACCGTAAAGAAAGGTTATCTCCCGAGGAGCGGGAGATACAGAGATTCTGGCCCCGACGGAGTGTCGTCGATCTGCCTGAGAACCTGTGCCGATCAGTTAGCCCCGGTGCTCTCCTCCGTATTCAAGCGGTCACTATCGGATGGCATAGTCCCCTCCTGTTTTAAACGGTCTACAATTGTACCAGTTCCCAAAAAACCAGGCAGCACTGAGCACAACAACTTCCGACCGGTGGCCCTAACCTCTAACATCATGAAGCTACTGGAGAGATTGGTCCTTGCCCACCTGAAAAAGTTCACGGATGCCCACCTTGACCCACTCCAATTTGCTTATAGGGCAAACAGATCCGTAGAGGACGCTATCAATGCCAGCTTGGCATACGTCATGGAGCACCTAGACAACCCTGCCTCCTACGCTAGGCTACTGTTCCTGGACTTTAGCTCAGCGTTCAACACGATCTGCCCAGATATCCTGCTCATAAATCTGACGCAGCTCGGGGTGGAACCCACCCTCCGGGCATGGATCAAGCACTTCCTGACGAACAGAACGCAACAGGTGAGGCTGGGAAACTGCTACTCCAGCGTAAGAACCACAAATACGGGGGCTCCACAAGGCTGTGTTCTGTCTCCACTACTGTTCTCCCTCTATACCAACAATTGCATCTCATCCGCCGACTCGGTGAAGGTCATCAAATTTGCAGATGACACCACTATCATTGGCCTAATCGGCAGCAACGGGGAGCACGAATACCGCAGTGAGGTCGAGAGCATCTGCAACTGGTGCGGAGACAACAACCTTGTACTCAACACAGCAAAGACGGTTGAACTAGTCGTAGACTTCAGGAAGAACCCTCCCCCCCTCCCACCTGTCCTCATTGGGGGAACTGAAGTCTCGAGGGTGTCATCGGTACGGTTCCTCGGCACGACTCTCACGAATGACCTGAAATGGGGGCAAAACACCATCAATGTTCAGAAGAAGTCGCAGCAGAGGTTATTCTTCCTGCGCCAACTGAAGCGCTTTGGCATGCCCCGGAAACTGCTCACAAGCTTCTATACTGCCACCATAGAATCCATCCTCTGTTCCTCAGTCATTGTCTGGTACTCGGGCGCAACGGCCAGGGACAAGCACAAACTGCAGAGAGTCATAACGGACGCAGAGAGGATCATCGGATCTCCTCTTCCACCTCTTGATCTCCTCCACTCCACCAGGATGATGAAGAGAGCCACCAGGATCTCCCGAGACCCCTCCCACCCAGGCAGTCGCTACTTCGAGCTCCTCCCGCTGGGCCGCCGCTACAGGTCACTATCATCCAAGACCGCCAGGCGGGAAAACTCCTTCTTCCCCCAAGCGGTTCGGCTGCTTAACTCCAATCTTCCCCCGTCAAGGCCCGCCCACTAGCTTGCCCTGGCGGGGTCGGTCAGCCAGCTCCTGCCCGTCTGCCTGCCTGGTCCCCACTGCCCACGTCTGTGGCTTTATCATCACCACTGCATCATCACTACCCATCCACTATTGTACTAACTGTTGCCCCGGGACTGCTTCATGCGAAGGACATATCCATATCTAACTGTTGCCTTGGGACTGTTTCACGTGTAGGCCATATCTAACTGTTGCCTCGGGACTGTTTCACGTGTAGGCCATATCCATATCAAACTGTTGCCTCGGGACTGTTTCACGTGTAGGCCATATCGAACTGTTGCCTCGGTCTGCTTCACGTGAAGGCCATACCCATATCTAACTGCCTCGGGACTGTTTCACGTGTAGGCCATATCCATATCTCTACTGCATTTCTTCACCTGTATCATTGTTTGTTGTATGTGTTGTGCATCTGTCCTTTTATACCATGTTATACTATGTCTATGCCATGTGTACCACAATCAATTCCGAGTATAGCTCTGCTGTACTTGGCGAAATAAAGTGATTCTGATTCTGATTCTGATTCTGATTCTGAGACATTACTGCAGCCAAGGATTCCCTGAAGAGCAGGGAATCGGACTGCACAGCAGCCAGTGGACCCCTGAGGGGCAGGTGGCCACTGACTGTACTGAAGCTGATCTCCTTATGAGGAGGATGTACAGACTGTACTGCAGCCAAGGATTCCCTGATGGACTGGGAATCAGACTGTACTGCAGCCAGTGGACTCCTGTGGGGTAGAGACCACTGACTGAACTGCAAGATGGTCTTTCTGAGGAGCAGGTGACCCTTGCAGCTAACGGACACCTGGGGAGAGGGTGTCACGGGTAGTACAGTAAGGCTGATCACCCAAGGAATGAGTGATAGCCAGAAGGGTCAGCCAGGCCAGGTCGGCAACACATGGGCAGACAAAGTACAGAGACAGAAGACTGATTCGGTATCCGGATACAGGCAAGGTCGGCAACAGTTTATCAGATAGGCAAAGGTACCGAATCAGCAAACAGGAGAGTGGTCAAGAAAGCCAGAGATCATAACGGGTAACAGAATCTCTCTCAATCCTAGTCTTAGGTGTGAGGTCCTTGGTCGCAACACCTGGGAACTAGTCCAGAATAAACAATAGCAATATAGCAATCTCCTAGTCTTAGGTGTGATTTCCTTGGTCTCAACACCTGGGAACTAGTCCATTACATACACAATACAATAATACTTTAGAGGCTATTAACAGAATCTGACTAAGTGTATAGGATAGCTTCCTGACACTCCACCGGCGGTGCGCACGCGTTCCTCTGGCAACACTGTTCTTCCTCCCCTCCTCATCAAACTTTGACACTCTAGAGAAGTGACTTTAGGTTAGGCTCCTGCCTCCCACAAAGTAAGCTGGCGCGTCTTTTTGTTTGCCAAACTAGCAAACATTGCTTTTCTGGGTCTCAAAGCACTGAAACTGGAGCAGCAGTTACTAAATTGCCACAGCCGTAGTCTGATACCATTGTTTATGACCAGTTATTGCGAGGCAATCTCAGCTTATTTCTGGGGGAAGCCTATTCATTTACTAGGCTAAAACTTAGAGCTGTGGGAGACATGAATACAGTCAAAAAGGCAGGGCTGTGGAGTTGTACAAAAATCATCCAACTCCGAATCCTCAGTTTATGAAAGGGTACTCCAATTCTCTTTTAAAGAGAACCCGAGGTGGGTTTGAAGAATGTTATCTGCATACAGAGGCTGGATCTGCCTATACAGCCCAGCCTCTGTTGCTATCCCAAACCCCCCTAAGGTCCCCCTGCACTCTGCAATCCCTCATAAATCACAGCCACGCTGCTGACAAACAGCTTGTCAGAGCTGGCTGTGTTTATCTTTATAGTGTCAGTCTGCTGCTCTCCCCGCCTCCTGCAAAACTCCAGTCCCCGCCTGCATCCCTTCCCTCCCTGCTGATTGGAGGGAAGGGACGGGGGCAGGGACTGGAGCTATGCAGGAGGTGGGGGAGCAGCTGAGACTGACACTACAGATGTAAACACAGCCTCACAGCACGGCTGTGATTTATGAGGCATTGCAGAGTGCAGGGGGACCTTAGTGGGGTTTGGGATAGCAACAGAGGCTGGGCTGTATAGGCAGATCCAGCCTCTGTATGCAGATAACATTCTTTAAACACACCTCGGGTTCTCTTTAAAGCTTCATAAGCCCTCCATGATACTCGATAGAATGGGAGCGAAATGGTGCCAAAAAGTTGCATTGCATGTTGGAAGTGCAATGCAATGCATACAGTGAAGCAAACAGTACATTTTGGCCAGGTTCACAGTAGTCAGTTGCATAACTCATGCGCTATGACTGAATTGCAATGGAGACTGGCCATAGATTTTAATACAAAGCCTGCATGCAGTAAGTTAGAATAACCTGATCAGTTACTGTGAACAGGCCCATAGAATTGTATAGGCAGTGAGCTGACATGCAGAATTATTCTGCTACGCAATTGACCACTGTGAACAGGGCCTTAAAGTATGCTTCACTGCCAATTGCAAATGCGCACATTTCTCGGTCCATTGCAGGTTGTGCGTTATTTTGGCAGAACCCTCCACATCACTGATGCTCCAGTGTGGATTCTCCATAGAGATACAATTACATTACGTTGGGATGCGATTTTCTCTGTTGCGACAGAACACAACAAACGGCTCGACTCATTAAACCTACCACGCAAAAACAAAGCAGGTTAATATTAGTGCTCGCACGCTACGTGCTGTCCTGTCAACGTAGCGCGCTCTTAACTCACTCGCTGCTTCTGTGGCGCTTATAGTGCGACATGTGCGTTTAGCGTGACCAAAGTACTTCACTAGCACAGCAGCTTTTACGTTAACATAGTAGCGGCCGCGCTAGTGGAGTACCACTGTCACGTTACAAGCACACCGTGTGGCAGTTAGGAGCAGCGTGATTAAATTAAGAGTGCATGGAACGCTGACAGGGACCGTGCGTAGCTTGCGAGTGCTAATATTAACCTGCGCTGTTTATGTGCGGTAGGTTTAATGAATCAAGGCCAAAGTGTGAAAGGGGCTTTATGTTCCTCTGGCAAAGTGTCCAAATGCGCAATACTGTCTAATGCAAAAATATACTTCTAATAATTTTAGTATTTTTTAGTGTTTAAAAAAACAACATTTAGCACTTTTGTGGAAGTTAGGGCCTTGTCACACTATAAAACAGTGCACAGGAAGAATTCAATTGTTTTTACATGTGCGGTTTCACTTTCATGTTTGATGTTATTGCACAGACCCATTGAATGGAGCTAAACGGTATCACACTTAAAATGCAGCATGCAGTGCGTTTGTTTGCAGAGAACTGGGTCACACTAATGGTAACAATGCACTGTGGTGTACACTACCTCGCTGGTGTCCTTGCAATTGGCGAACTGCATGTGTTTCAATAATTGCAGCAAAACACTTATAGTATCAAAAGGGCCTAAAATATACTGGTCCAACATTCTTCATTTCCGGGCCTCTGCTTCTTTTTTGCTCCAGATTCCCAGATTGATTTTGATGAAGAAATATTGATTGTTTTCCACACTAGCCCTATATACAATACTGTAGAGGGCAGAGAAGGATAAGTTTAAAAATTGGTGAAATAGTCGATACAGTTATGGTGGTGGAATTCTCCTTTGATTATGACAATGACACTGTGTTTCAGACCATAGGATACTATATGATGAACAGAAAAGCGAATACATTTCCTTTCACTTGAACAGGAAATCTTCCGCCAGCTCAGGGAAGTATTAGCATTGTCAGCACACTATATTCTCATTTGTGAATCTTGCTCAAACTTTGGTAGGTACTTCCCTGTACTGTCTGCACAACATACAGTTGGTATGAGCTGCCCTGACAGACCATGTGCTACTGTACTATTTTCAGTGAACCTTGCACAACCTTTCTTAAGTAATGTGTGGCGTAATGGGGGAAGCTTATAGATATAGTTTCTCAGTGGGCAAACCACAACAGCTACAAATGTCTAGCAATGTCATTTGTATAACAGTAGGGTCTCCCAACTGCACAGGTAAGGTGAGCTCCAGCCACCAGGGCTATGCATCACTCTTTCTGACATCACCATACCTTAGGGTATCATTGACTCAGCGGTAGGGAGATATGGCTACTGGATGAAGCACACCATTACGTACCAAAAAAGGGTCGCTTATTTTTGTTACAGCTCTTATCCTGCTGTACCTAAACCTGCTGCATATCATACACATGTGACTTTCTGCTTATGACTAGTGTGTGTGTGTACAGTTTTAACTTTTTCAAGAATTTGCAGAGAGCTGAGAGTGGTGACCGCATCTTGTATGGGTTTGCAAACACATGCAACTACTGTTTCTGGCTTACGTTGATTCTAGGATCTGGTATTTTTGGAGGACTTGGTGAAAGATCAAAATAAACACAAGGCAAACCTAATGTTAAAAAACAAATACCAGCATTGCGTAATATGTTAGCGCTTTATAAAGTTTAATAATAGGAAGGAGAGGAAAGCCTTTCAAGTAATACACTTTTGGCGAACAAGCTTCATTCACTTTTTAGTCATAACCTCTAACAATAAGAGGTGAAGTTAGGTTTGCACAAAATTGCATCCAAAATAAACTATTCAAACCGCCTCTCAACTGCCTATAAAAGTACAACTTTTGTTGATCAACTGGTTGTAAAACATAAAATCCGTATAGAATCCCAACCGTTAAACAATGCCACTGCAATTGTGGAAAGTCTCCTCAAGGTAAACGGGCACACGTTTATCAATCTCTACAAACGCATACAGATCGGCCGATCTTTGTTGTAATGCGATTTAAGTGTGCACAATCTACACCTAACCTTAGCAAGTCACAGTTCATGCAGACTTTCCTGAATTTTGACTCAAAGATTGTCTTGCAATGATAAGAAGGTCCTAGACCTAATACATTTACACACCATACCTCCCTGTATATATCTAATAAAACAATTGAGGAGTCTATGGGAATTTAATGGGGATAAAGGGCATAATCAAGCATAAGAAAGGTCACGTTATTCCTCAGCGTGTTATTGAAAAAATATAACACTAGGTTCCAGCCAATTAAATGTAGCTACTATCCATGTTTACGCCAATACAAGGGGCCACCAGCTAATCAGATTGGATATATCCAGTATCTGACCAAAGTCATTATTACGTCTTACAATCATCAGATATTATACATTAAAGGAATAATATATCAAGACCGAGCACTTAGCTTGACGCGTTTTGTAAAGGACAACACTTCACTTCCTCAGGAGTTGATCAGCTCTTGATAAACACATCATCATTTCCACTTCGGGTACCTCAAAAAGGGGGTCCAAGTTTCTTGTTTCTATATAGTGATAACACCCACAGTTTCCTATAATTCACTTAAATTATTAGACATCCACCTAATGGCAAAACAGCTTGATCTAATATGAACCAATACACAGTGAAAAAGCTCTAGAGTAAATAAATCCCGCTTCTCTCCTTTATAAGGGTTGATCTATTGAAACTCAATTGTGCTGTGGCGTAATGGAAGATGGCACCTGAAAGGTGTTTGATTGAATTTGGAGGCTGGTGGTCACCCGCAGGTGGTTTGGTTTGGTCTATTATTATTTTTTATATAGATGTGTGTGTTGTCTATGTGTAGCTTTTAGAGTTGTTATAATAAAATATGTTTTTTACATGCTGAGCAATAACATGTGACCTTCCTTATGCTTGATATACCATTTATCCCTATTAAACTCCCATAGACTCCTTAATCATTTTTACAGTTTATGCAGAGACATAATTAACTTCATTGTCATAATTCGCTGTTCATAGACACCCGTTTTTAAGCTCATGTTGTTGTAGTATTTTATTATTGTAAGTGATCCAGCTTTGCCTATACATGGTCCCAAGCAAGCACCAATCAATGGTTTAAGGCAAGTGTTTTGAATGCTGGTGCTATAGCAAACATAATAATAATAATAATAATAATCTAAACATTTGTATAGTGCTTTTCTCCTGTCAGACTCAAAGCACCCAAGAGCTGCAGCCACTGGGACACGCTCAAGAGGCCATCCTGCAGTGTTAGGGTGTCTTGCCTTGAACTCCTTACTGAATATGTACTGACCCTATCCAGGATTCGAACCCTGGTCTCTCAAAGGCAGTGCCCTTAACCGGTAAAGTCCAGCCATGCGGTGCCCTTAAAGAGAACCCGAGGTGGGGTTCTCACAACAAAATCCCCATACAGAGGCTGGCTCTGCCTATCGAGCCCAGCCTCTATTGCTAATCAGATCCCCCCTAAATCTCCCCTGCACTCAGCCAGACCCCATAAATCATAGCCGCGCTATGCGGCTATGTTTACCTTCTTAACGTCAGTCTCGGCGCTCCCCCCGCCTCCTGCAGAGCTCCGGTCCCTGCCCACGTCCCTTCCCTCCAATCAGCGTGGAGGGAAGGGACGTGGGCAGGGACCGGAGCGATACAGGGGGCGGGGGAGAGCGGAGACTGACGTTAGGAAGCTAAACACAGCCCGCTGCGACATGCTGCGTGTCGGCAGCGCGGCTGAGATTTATGGGGTCTGGTTGAGTGCAGGGGGGATTTAGCGGGGATCTGATTAGCAACAGAGGCTGGGCTCGATAGGCAGAGCCAGCCTCTGTATGGGGATTTTGTTGTGAGAACCCCACCTCGGGTTCTCTTTAACCAGTACACTATCTAGTACGTTGTAGATGTACACCAGTCAGTCCAGCTCTACCTGTGCACCATGTAAATACCAGCCAATTGAAGCCTCATGCTATAAAGCCTGTTGTCTCATATATCAGCGTTTTCACCCTGCATATGACACTATATTCCACCGCCAATTAGGTCCTGAGCAAAAACAGTGCAACTGCGCCACTTCAAAAGCAGTAGGCGTTTCTTGACTTACCGGGCACTGGACTCAGGTCTCCCAACCTCCCAGTGCTATTCAGACTGACTTGATAACGGCTTCACACTGAGGAAGCCCATGTCATGGTGGGTGTGGATGATGTGCTGAGCAATGGAGAGCGGTCATCCCCTCTGAACTCTAGAGCCAACTACAACTACTCTGTATGCAGCAGGGAGCCCGGCAAGTCTGTGCCAATGACAGGTACCTGTTGAACCAGGGCACGCTGCGGTAAGCTGTACCAAGTGAGTCTGAATAGAATCGGAAGGTCAGGAGACCTGAGTTCAGTGACCAGTGAGTCAAGCTTGTTTGCCAGATTATTTGAAAGGCTTTCCTCTTCCTACTACTAAAGTTTAGAAAGTGCTACCATATTACGAAGCACACTGGGAAAAGATGTATCTATTACTAGCCCACAAGACCTCCCTAAATGTTTCAATGCATGAGCATTGCCTACCTTATCTACTCCATGGCACTTCCAAATCATCAAAAAGCTACAAGAACTCATTCCTACCACATTTGGTAAACACTTCTCCAGCTATGATTCCGGCTCTCTGGAAGTCCACCACATCTTTAACCTTGAGCCAGTGGTTCCAGAGGGTTGAGAAACTGAGAGAGGTCAAGAGTTAATTGAGTTGATATGATCATCCAAATATGGGCAGTGTGGTATGAGTTTATCGTGAACCTGAGATGGTTCACTATCGCTAATTTATACTTACTCGGGGTTTCCTCCAGCCCCATGAGCAGTCCCTCGCCGTCCTCTTAGGGCCATCCATTCAGTCGCTATGCCTCCTGGTAATCTAGGCAGTCGCTGGCTTCTGAGCATGCATGGCTGGGGCGTGCGCACACCCCGCGTCGCGCTCCCGTCCCACGGAGCTTCCAGGTGACAGAAGCGCAGCGGGCCGAATGCGGCTGAAGCCCTAGACTGGCGGTGACTGACACTTAAGTCCTTTAAGTCGCTGGAATACAAATAGACTATGAGTATCACCATTTAGATTATGGGTTCTATTGACCTGGGTTGGGCTACACCAAAAAGTGGTTGAATTCCTTTCTGAAATGGCAAATTTCTCTTGAGTTGATGAAATACATAGTGTCATTATATTTATGATTCTCAATATGTTTGTGGTTGTGTCTTAAGTATCCACATTTATTTGAGTGTTGTGATGACGCTAAATGACTGTACCATTCTACTATTTTTACCAGCTTTATCATCTATTTTACTTTGGCAATGTTATGTTTTATATTGCATTTTTCTCCAATAAAAAAAATATTTGAACAAAAGAGATCCAGAGGCTTTCTGTGTCCTTCTGGAGACCACCGCGGCTGCCTGGGACCCTCTTGAAGATCGTGACTGCACTCCTCTTCGTTCAAGATCATGGCTTACTGCGCAGGCACGTCCGTACTTGCACAGGCGCAGTACAGCCGCGCTCGGGCATGAAGAGGACCACGGTTGTGATCACCATTCCAACAAGCTCTTGTCAGATTTCTTTCAAGGTTCTGAGCTCGGCAATGGTGAGGGCCAGGAGAACATGGGAAACCTCTGCTGGATCCACAGGCTTCCCTCTGGTATCTGTGTTTTTAAATCAGGTTCGCCTTTGGTACACTTTAAGCTGAAGTTCTTTTTTGTTTTCTTAATAATTGCACCGATATTGACAAACCATACTGGATGGCCTGCAGAGAGCAGTGAGAGGTTAGAAGAAGCTTTAAAGTCAGAAGACAGCACCCACAGTTATGCCAATGTACCTGGATAGACTGGCTGGCAAAGGGGAAGCACATATATGCAAAAGGGGCCTCTGATCTTCACAGGAAACCAAAACCATTACAGGGCAATTCCAGAAGATTGTTTTATTTTAGTTTTGATTGAATACGAGTCAGAAATGCTATTGCAGATGTGACATTGCTATAGTCCCCATTGGAGAGATTTTCCCTCACTTCCTGTTACTTTAACCTCTACTGAGCATTGTAGTTTTAATATGAAAACTAGTTGTCCAAAGGACAGCAAGTGAGAGAGAGCAATAAATACTAGATGTACTTCTCCTACCAGGAAACAAATGCTTTATTTGTTTGTCTTTTTCCCTCTTGCAGAGATTTCCCATCTGGACAGAAATGGGAACATAGCACAGCGTTAAAAATACAGAAGACATCCCCTTACAGCACTAATCAAAACTGGTAATTGTTTTTTCCCTTGTACTGAACTTGAAGGCATGCTATAACTGGAGCTGTTAAAATGGGCGCAAGAAGCGTCCTGTTTAACCATTTCAGCCTGCGGACTAGTCCTCAGAGCCAATCTGTTCTTGTCCGGTGAGAATGATCACTGTTTTTGTTCAAAAACAGTGATCGTTCTCAATTGGTGATGCCGCACTCCCTCCCACTCACTTGTTTCCGCCTCTTCCGCCTCCGATCTTTAGATTAATTAATGGGAACCCCAATCATTCATCTCCCTTCTAGGTGACCATGATCGCAGGCATGAATGGATGCCTGATTCACTTCCGAAGTAACACTGTAACGCATTACTTCCTATTTGCATACTTATTGTACGCTTATAGGAAATACTGCGTGAAGACATCTTGTGACCAAATAGTAAAATGACACCTACATACAATAGGGAATATAATTTTTTTTAATATGTATGTCAACAGGGTATATTATTTTTAAAAAATGGGCTTGGGATTAGTGATGGATGTAAAACTGAAAAAAATGCACCTTTATTTCCAAATAAAATATTGTCACCATACATTGTACTAGGGATATAATTTAAAGTTGCAAAAACCGGAACAAATGGGCAAATAAAATGTGTGGCTTTCATCCACAGTTTTAAGTTTTATTTTATAACTATAATGGTCAAAAACTGAGAAGTAATGATTTTTTTCAATTTTTTTCTTATTCCCATTAACCTCCTTGCCGGTTATCCCGAGCTCAGCTCGGGGTAACCTGCGCAGGAGGATTTCTCAGGCCCCGCTGGGCCAATTTGCATAATTTTTTTTTGTTACATGCAGCTAGCACTTTGCTAGCTGCTTGTAACATTCGATCGCCGCCGCTCGTCGCCGATCCGCCGCTACCCGCCGCGGCGAGCCCTGGGCTCACTACATGATTGGAGAAAAAAAAATGTTTTTAAAAAGTTCTGCGCTGCCTCCTTGCCGGTGAGAATTAGACCGGCAAGGAGGTTAACCACTTCACCCTAACTGGACGAAAATTTTCGTCCAGTTAGGATGCGCACACTCCCGCGGGTCGCGCGCGCTCCCGCTGCCGACCGTTAGCCCAGCCATCAATGAAAGGTATTATAAATCCCTTTCACTGATCGGACCCCCCCGGAGAAAAGCCGATAGTGTCTCTTCAGACGCTGCGGCTGTTCTGAGATCAAAAAGTTCCCCGTCTTCATACTTCTTCCTGGGAGCGAGATCGATTGCTCCCAGGACTTTTTGACTGTGGCCATCTTGTGGCTAAATAGCAAACTACACCAAAAAACACTGTATTGAATAAATACATTTTTAAACATTTAAAATCCCCTGTTTACCTCCCACACCAAAAAATACCCACATACAAGTTTTAATAAAAAAATAAAATAAAAAATTACAATAATAATAATAATAAAAAATAAAAAAAAAACATAAATAGTTACCTAAGGGTCTGAACTTTTTAAATATTCATGTCAAAGGAGTATATCAATATGATTTATTAAATTATGGGCTTCTAAATAGTGATGGACGCAAATTGAAAAAATGCACCTTTATTTCCAAGTTACATATTGGCGTCATACATTGTGATAGGGACATAATTTAAATGGTGTAATAAGCGGGACAAATTGGTAAATAAAGTACATAGGTTTTAATTATGGTAGCATGTATTAATTTCAAACTATAATGGCCAAAAGCTGAGCAATAATGATTTTTTTCCATTTCTTTCTTAAAGAGAACCCAAGGTGGGTTTGAAGAATATTATCTGCATACAGAGGCTGGATCTGCCTATACAGCCCAGCCTCTGTTGCTATCCCAAACCCCCCTAAGGTCCCCCTGCACTCTGCAATCTCTCATAAATCACAGCCTCGCTGCTGACAAACAGCTTGTCAGAGCTGGCTGTGTTTATCTCTATAGTGTCAGTCTGCTGCTCTCCCCGCCTCCTGCAGAGCTCCAGTCCCCGTCTGCATCCCTTCCCTCCCTGCTGATTAAGGGAAGGGACGGGGGCAGGGACCGGAGCTATGCAGGAGGCGGGGGAGCAGCTGAGACTGACACTACAGATGTAAACACAGCCGCACAGCACGGCTGTGATTTATGAGGGATTGCAGAGTGCAGGGGGACCTTAGTGGGGTTTGGGATAGCAACAGAGGCTGGGCTGTATAGGCAGATAATGCCTCTGTATGCAGATAACATTCTTTAAACACACCTCGGATTCTCTTTAATATTCCTGTTAAAATGGATTTAGAATAAATTAATTCTCAGCAAAATGTATCACCCACAGAAAGCCTAATTGGTGGCGGAAAAAACAAGATATAGATCCGTTCATTGTGATGAGTAGTGCTAAAGTTATTGGCAAATGAATAGGAGGTGAAAGTTGCTCAGATGTAAAAAAAAATCTCAACCCTGTAGGCTGAAGTGGTTAAAATGCATTTAGAATAAAATAATTCTTAGCATAATGTACCACCCAAAGAAAGTCTAATTGGTGGCAGAAAAAAACAAGGTCTAGATCATTTTGTTGTAATAAGTAGCGGTAAATTTATTGGGGAACAAATGGGAGAAGCGCTGAAATGTGAATTTTCCTCTCGTCCATAAAGTGACAACAACCCATGGGCTGAAATGGTTAAACGAGCGCGTTTTTAAATGGACCCCACTATGACAGCACTATACAACAGGTAATAGTACAGTATTTAATGTGACTAATGCTTCATACACACTTGAGATAAAAGTCTTTGGAAAAGGCAAGATCACAGACCAATCTTACCACCCTTCATGTAGTATGAGAGCCATACTCTACACAGTCTATTCTATGGAGCTGCACTCCCCATCAGATAAAATCTTTGCAAGATGCTGCACACAAAGATGCCCGTACACACTCAAAAGATCATTATCTGCAAAAGATCTGTTCCTGCAAAATATCCATTCCTGCAAAATGCATTCATAGTCTATGAGATCTGCAGATCATCATACACACTTGGTTTAACAGACAATCATCTGCAGATCATCTGCAGATCAGATCCACCAGGATGGATTTTCAGATCTGCAGATGATTGCCAGATATGCAGATGAAGTCTGTTAAACCAAGTGTGTATGATGATCTGCAGATCTCATAGACTATGAATGCATTTTGCAGGAATGGATATTTTGCAGGAACAGATCTTTTGCAGCTACAGATCTTTTGAGTGTGTACGGGCATCTTTGTGTGCAGCATCTTGCAAAGGTTTTATCTGATGGGGAGTTCAGCTCTATAGAAAAGACTGTGTAGGTATGGCTCTCATACTACATGAAGGGTGGTAAGATTGATCTGTGATCTTTCATTTTCCAAAGACTATAGTCTGATGTGTGTATGCACCTTTAGTGTATTCATGTTAAAAATCAACTTCTTTAAAACAGCACAGTGCAATGTCTGAACCTTAAAGAGAAACTCCGACCAAGAATTGAACTTTATCCCAATCAGTAGCTGATACCCACTTTTACATGAAAAATATAATGATTTTCACAAACAGACCATCAGGGGGCGCTGTATGACTGATTTTGTGCTGAAACCCCTCCCACAAGAGGCTCTGGTACCGTACGGTACTCTGGGCAAACTGCCACAATGTAACAATGACACACACAGGAAATGGCTGTTTATAGCTGTCTGTTAAAGCCAGAACAGCTACATAATCTGCCCACAGTAACAATGTCACCATGTAATACATGTCAGAATGTGAATCTGGGAGAGGAAAGATTTTACAATGAGCAAACTCTGACTAAATCATGTATACATAATTATTGTAAAAATTAAGCACCTTTTTATATTAAATTATTTTCACTGGAGTTCCTCTTTAAAGGACCACTGTCGCGAAAATCTTAAAATTTTAAATCTATGTAAACATACAAATAAGAAGCATGTTTCTTTCAGAGTAAAATGAACCATAAATTACTTTTCTCCTATGTTGCTTTCCCTTACAACTTAGTTGGTAGGAATCTGACATAACTGGCATGTTTTGGGCTAGTCCATCTCCTATAGGGGATTTTTAGCATAGCCTTTATTCTTTGTAAAGACACTCCTTGAAAAAAGATTTATACAAAGGCACTGGCCAGCCTGCCTGCTCGCTGCAAATTTTTTTGGCTGTTGGACGGAGCAACTGCCATTAACCAAGTGCTTTTGAAAATAAAGAAAACCCTGAGAATCCCCCATAAGAAGATGGGCTAGTCCAAAACCTGTTGGTTCTGTAAGATTTCTACTACTTACTGTAAGTGACAGCAACATAAGAGAAAAGTAATTTATGGCTCATTTTACTCTGGAAGAAACATACTTTTTATCTGTACAGTATATGTTTGCATGTATTTGAAATTTTAAGATTTTCGCGACAGAGGTCTTTTAAGTATGCATTCGTGAGCTCTCCCCAAGTACCTTCTGGGTGCTTGTGCAGTACAGATAGCTAACTGATCTACTCTGATTGGCACTATATTCATTGCTCCTGTTGTGCTTCTATTAACATTTTTACTTGCTAGACTGCACTGTAACATAATATACTGCTGTACCCTCTGGTACTGTAATATGTAATTGCCTTTATTAATTTTGCATGAGATTCCGAGCAGTCATTTGTTTGCCAGATGTAAGCTTGGAACAGGACTGCAAGTTCATCAAACAATGTAATAAAATCAATGGCTATTTTAAGCTAAACTGCTTGCACATTTAGCTGTGTTTGTTTGAGACATACATTAGGGGCATGTATAAAGTGTGTAAGAGAGTGAATGTGGTGCTAGGAGCATCCAATGAGATTTTAGCTACAATCCTCCAGAACAGAATAGAAACTGATACCTAGCAACTAGGAGGATGGTGAATGTCTTGTGTCAGATGCCATGAAGTCAGTGTAAAAAGGAAATATGTTATACCTATGTATATTTAATATGCACTTTATTAGGTACACCGATCGAGAACTGGTTGGACCTCCTTTTGCATACTGAACTGCCTTAATTCTTCATTGCATAGATTCAACAAGGTGTTGAAAACATTACTTAGAGATTTAGGCCACCAGGAAACTGTATAGGGGAGGCAGGAAGGCCACTAGATACTAGGGAATTGTATAGGGGAGGCAGGAGGGCCACTAGATACTAGGGTACTGTATAGGGGAGGCAGGAGGGCCACTAGATACTAGGGTGCTGTATAGGGGAGGCAGGAGGGCCACTAGATACCAGGGAACTGTATAGGGGAGGCAGGAGGGCCACTAGATACCAGGGAACTGTATAGGAGAGGCAAGAGGGCCACTAGATACCAGGGAACTGTATAGGGGAGGCAAGAGGGCCACTAGATATCAGGGAACTGTATGGGGGAGCGGGAGGGCCACTAGATGCCAGGGAACTGTATAGGGGAGGCAAGAGGGCCACTAGATACCAGGGAACTGTATAGGGGAGGCAGGAGGGCCACTAGATACCAGGGAACTGTATAGGGGAGGCAGGAGGGCCACTAGATACCAGGAAACTGTATAGGGGAGGCAGGAGGGCCACTAGATACCAGGGAACTGTATAGGGGAGGCAGGAGGGCTGATAGATAGTAGAGAACTGAATAGGGGAGGGAAGAGGGCCACTAGATACCAGGGAACTGTATAGGGGAGGCAAGAGGGCCACTAGATACCAGGGAACTGTATAGGGAGGCAGGAGGGACACTAGATACCAGGAAACTGTATAGGGGAGGCAGGAGGGCCACTACATACCAGGGAACTGTATAGGGGAGGCAGGAGGGCTGCTAGATAGTAGAGAACTGAATAGGGGAGGGAAGAGGGCCACTAGATACCAGGGAACTGTATAGGGGAGGCAGGAGGGACACTAGATACCAGGGAACTGTATAGGGGAGGCAAGAGGACCACTAGATACCAGTGAACTGTATAGGGGAGGCAGGAGGGCCGCTAGATAGTAGGGGAGGGAAGAGGGCCACTATATACCAGGGAACTGTATAGGGGAGGCAAGAGGGCCACTAGATACCAGGGAACTGTATAGGGGAGGCAGGAGGGACACTAGATACCAGGAAACTGTGTAGGGGAGGCAGGAGGGCCACTAGATACCAGGGAACTGTATAGGGGAGGCAGGAGGGCTGCTAGATAGTAGAGAACTGAATAGGGGAGGGAAGATGGCCACTAGATACCAGGGAACTGTATAGGGGAGGCAAGAGGGCCACTAGATACCAGGGAACTGTATAGGGGAGGCAGGAGGGACACTAGATACCAGGGAACTGTATAGGGGAGGCAGGAGGGCTGCTAGATAGTAGAGAACTGAATAGGGGAGGGAAGAGGGCCACTAGATACCAGGGAACTGTATAGGGGAGGCAAGAGGGCCACTAGATACCAGGGCACTGTATAGGGGGAGGCAGGAGGGCCACTCGATACCAGGGAACTGTATAGGGGAGGCAAGAGGGCCACTAGATATCATGGAACTGTATGGGGGAGCGGGAGGGCCACTAGATACCAGGGAACTGTATAGGGGAGGCAGGAGGGCTGCTAGATAGTAGAGAACTGAATAGGGGAGGGAAGAGGGCCACTAGATACCAGGGAACTGTATAGGGGAGGCAAGAGGGCCACTAGATACCAGGGAACTGTATAGGGGAGGCAGGAGGAACACTATACACCAGGAAACTGTATAGGGGAAGCAGGAGGGCCACTAGATACCAGGGAACTGTATAGGGGAGGCAGGAGGGCTGTTAGATAGTAGAGAACTGAATAGGGGAGGGAAGAGGGCCACTAGATACCAGGGACCTGTATAGGGGAGGCAAGAGGACCACTAGATACCAGGGAACTGTATAGGGGAGGCAGAAGGGCCACTAGATACCAGGGAACTGTATAGGGGAGGCAGGAGGGCTGCTAGATAGTAGAGAACTGAATAGGGGAGGGAAGAGGGCCACTAGATACCAGGGAACTGTATAGGGGAGGCAAGAGGGCCACTAGATACCAGGGAACTGTATAGGGGAGGCAGGAGGAACACTATACACCAGGAAACTGTATAGGGGAGGCAGGAGGGCCACTAGATACCAGGGAACTGTATAGGGGAGGCAGGAGGGCTGTTAGATAGTAGAGAACTGAATAGGGGAGGGAAGATGGCCACTAGATACCAGGGACCTGTATAGGGGAGGCAGGAGGGCCGCTAGATAGTAGGGGAGGGAAGAGGGCCACTAGATAGTAGGGAACTGAATAGGGGAGGGAAGAGGGCCACTAGATATCAGGGAACTGTATAGGGGAGGCAGGAGGGCCACTAGATACCAGAGAACTGTTTAGGGGAGGCAGGAGGGCCACTAGATACCAGGGAACTGTATAGGGGAGGCAAGAGGACCACTAAATACCAGGGAACTGTATAGGGGAGGCAAGAGGGCCACTAAATACCAGGGAACTGTATAGGGGAGGCAAGAGGGCCACTAGATATCAGGGAACTGTATAGGGGAGGCAGGAGGGTGTTTTGTTCGTTTAATACACAGCAAGTTTTGCAGAGCCAGTGGTGTGCCGTCTCTTTTTTGTTTTGAAACTGTATAGGGGAGGCAGGAGGGCCACTAGACACCAGGGATCTGTATAGGGGAAGGATGGGGGACATTAGACACAAGGGAACTGTATAGGGGAGGGAGGATCACTAGACCCCAGGGAATTATATAGAGCAGGAAGGGAGGACCACTAGACATCAGGGAATTGTATAGGGAATGGCCACTAGACACCAGGGAACTGTATAGGGGAGGGAGCCATTAGACACCAGGGAAAAGTACAAGCAAGGGAGGTGGCCACTAGAAATTCCTGTATACGCGATGTTACCGGGGGAGCCGCTCTGCTGTCTTCACGTCACTACTGCATGCAGGACGGGCCGCCGATTACAGGAGGTAATGGAGCGGCGGCCAGGGAGAAAGGGGCAGCAGGCTGGCTACCTGCTGGAGGCACCTACCTAGATAATCTATATTGGAGAAACCTACCTAGCTAATCTATACTGGAGAAACCTACCTAGCTAATATATACTGGAGGCACCTACCTAGCTAATCTATACTGGGTGCACCTATGCCTGACTAACCTATACTGGGTGCATCAATGCCTGTCTGCCTATACAGGGCCACCTACCTGGCTAACCTATACTTGGGCATCTAACTAGCTAACCTATACTGGGTGCACCCATACCTGACTAACCTATACTGGGGGCATCTACCTTGCTAACCTATACTGGGTGCACCTATCTAGCTAACCTATACTGGGTGCACCGATGCCTGACTAACCTAGAACTGTGGGCACCTACCTAGCTAACCTATATTGGGTGCACCTATGCCTGACTAACCTATTTTGGGAGCACCTACCTAGCTAATCTGTACTGGGTGCACCTATACCTGTCTACCTATACTAGGGCACCTACCTGGCTAACCTATACATGGGGCACCTATGCCTGAATAACCTATACTGGGGCCGCCTATACCTGACTAACCTATACTGGAGGCACCAGTGCCTGGCTATGTATACTGAAGACACCTATTTTTGGCTACCTATACTGGGAGCACCTATACCTGGCTTCCTATACAGGGTCAGCTATATCTGGCTACCTACCTATACTGAGGTTTTTCTTTTTTTTTGCCCTACCACAACTACAGCATGCTGTACAAATTTTCAGGTGCTGTGCGATCATTCCAAATGGGGGGGGGGGGGGTGTAAATATGACAGTTGGCCCTCGACCTGATCTAAGTTTTTCATTTCGGCCCTCCCGTCTATTTTAGTTTGACACCCCTGATGTAGACTGACCCGTCCTGGCGGATCGTTAAGGCTATAGCTGGTGTCAGTCGTTTGCACCAAATTATGATAAACAGTCAACCAATTCAGACTTCTTATGTATTGCAAATTTTGCACTTCTGGGGCCTCATTTTCGTGCTTCCGGTAATGATCCGGAAGGCCGTCATTGTGCTGACGCTGAATACAAATGTGCACCATCCTTGTTCACTCATCACCTACGGATTGCACATTTTTTGGCCACTGCGGTCTAGCATGTGTACTGCACTTAAGAAGTTTTTGCTCTGTGATGTAACATCCCTTTTATCTCTCTAGCCCTCTAGGCTAGTAAAGCGGACACATGTTCTCCATATTAGATTCCTTTTATCTCAGCACTAGATTCAGCCCCAAACTTCAGTCTACAAATGAGCAATCACTGTTTAGGACAGGTAAGTAAAGCATCACTGAGACAGATAGCATCCTGGCTGCTGTAGCTCTGCATGACTGTTGTGAAATGTTGACAGACTGGTTTGTAGAGAGTTCCCAACCCGCAGACCGCACACCGGGTGGATACATGGTTATTCCAGACAGAGGGTGTTGTCAAACATCGGAAGGCTTTATCTTGTGAAACTGGAGCACAATTCTACATTATGTACACCCAGGTCGTTGCCAGTTGCACTTGTGTTCCTGAAGAATGTGGAATCGTGTAGTATTGATGTAAAAGTCTAACATACAAGTTTAATCATTAAACCTATGCATAGAAATAATGCGTAATAGTAGAGGTGGATAGCATCTTGAATAGTAGGCTATAGATCCATGACTCAACTTTTTACAACTGCAGTTATTTACAGAGCAGAGTCACAGGCAAGTCCAGTGACCGTTATGGATATGGGTAGGTGAAGGGGAATACACATGAGGCTGGCTAAAGGAGACAACATATGTCTGTAGAATTCCGGAAGTATGAAAAGAGACCTCACAGCTATTAAAAGTCCTGGTTATAATACATTTTAATTTATTTACCAGCTCTGGGAAGATAGACGGATCTCCCTCAACTGACAGGTAAATGGGGTGTAGAATCCATATATTGTACAGGACATGGCACCAAGTCATCTAGAGCCATCATTCATATTGCATACCATTATATTTATATAGATATGCTGGAATCTGAGAGCTGTCCTCACCAGAGATGGGCAATAAGGTGTGAATATTCAGTGTCTGTAGGCACGTTAGTATTGCAGATGGTGATAGCTATCACAGCATTGTTGCAAAGCAAGTTCTTTCCCTTCCTCCTCCTCCAGTCAAAGACCTCGCTTCAGATCACAATTCAAAGTGAGCATGTCTTTGACAAAGTGGATTTGATTTCCTGTATAATCAGGACCGAGGCAGAGGTGAGAGAGGCTCCAGCCTCAGGGCGCAGTGTAGGAGGGGGCGCACAACTCACTCAGCTATCATTCCCCTATTGTGATTGAAGCAGAGAGAAATAAGAAAAGGGGATACATGGCAGTGACAGCAAGCCAGATAACTTGAGATTAAGGTGTTGTGGGCCCTGGGGCGCCTCTTAGTCTAATGGCAATCAGTGTGTGATGGATGGGGGGGGGGGGCACTTTGCTGTCTCAGCCTTGGGTGCGGGAGGACCTTGTCCTGGCTCTGTGTATAATGCTATGGGCCACAGGTGCTCCTGGCAATTTTCTTTTTACTTTTTATTGACCTGCAGAAGCCAGGCAACACCCACAAAACACAGGATTAAAGCGGAATATAACCCTGCATTTCAACTTTGCTCTAAAACATTATTTACAGCATATTATATGCAACCAGCATTTTTTTTACTAGACCAGCATTGGAAGGGTTACACACAGAGCTTTAGGTTGGGAACACACTTGACTGTTTTCATGCACGTTTTCTGCACAGAAAAACTGGGAACTCATGATAATCAATATGCTACCGTAGTTCACACTTACTGAGTTGTTCGAGCGCAGAAAAAAAACTGACATTCAGCATGATGACTCTGCACATTTTGGCAGTTTTCTCTATCAATTACATGAGCTGCTGTGAAAAAACGCATGCGCTTTCCTGCATGGAAACACACTTCGTGTGCAGAAAAAGTATGCAGAAAAACGCACGCGGAAAACTGAAAGTCAAGTGTGTTCCCTGCCTTAAAGTTCCGTGGATAGAAATGCAGACGCATCCGAAGTTTAGATAGATACATTTAAGTAAACACAATGTAACACGTGGTGAATGTTATACACTCTCTGGCTGTCCACCAGCTCCTGCACAGCCAGAGAGTGTGTGTCACATTCCACACTTGTTACATTGTGTTTACTTAAATGTATCTATCTACACTTCGGATGTGTCTGCATTTCTAGCCACAGAACTTTAAAGCTCTGTGTGTAACCCTACCAATACTGGTCTAGTAAAAAAAAAATGCTGGTTGCATATAATATGCTGTAAATAATGTTTTAGAGCAAAGTTGAAATGCAGGGTTATATTCCGCTTTAATAAACATTTGTATCCTTTGTCGATCTATTGACGTTTGTTTGTTATTGAGGTACACTGTACTTGCCTTGGAGCTCCTCTAGGTACATTGGTTCTCCCACTCCCTTGTAGGGGGTCTTTTCTTGGTTATTTTATTCTTTAGCTAATCACAAGTTTGTTTGTTTTTTCTGTTGGAGTGCGACCTGTCGCTTCATAATTATTGCCACATTACAGTACAGAGTACAGTGACAACTAATGCATTTCATTGTTGTTGCTGTCCACAACCCAGGTGTGTGACTGCACAATTTAATTGATATAATTTATCCATGTGCCAGACTTATGCTGCATACACACTTGAGATAAAAGTCTTTGGAAAAGGCAAGATCACAGACCAATTTTACCCCCTTCCATGTAGTATGAGAGCCATACTCTACACAGTCTATTCTATGGAGCTGCACTCCCCATCAGATAAAATCTTTGCAAGATGCTGCACACAAAAATGCTGTACACATTCAAAAGATCATTATCTGCAAAAGATCTCTTCCTGCAAAAAATCCATTCCTGCAAAATGCATTCATAGTCTATGAGATCTGCAGATCCTCATACACACCTTGTTTAACAGACATTCATCTGCATATCTGGCAATCATCTGCTGATCTGAAAATCCATCCTGGTGGATCTGATCTGCAGATGATCTGCAGATGATTGCCTGTTAAACAAGGTGTGTATGATGATCTGCAGATCTCCTAGACTATGAATGCATTTTGCAGGAATGGATCTTTTGCAGGAAGAGATCTTTTGCAGATAATGATCTTTTGAATGTGTACAGCATTTTTGTGTGCAGCATCTTGCAAAGATTTTATCTGATGGGGAGTGCAGCTCCATAGAATAGACTGTGTAGAGTATGGCTCTCATACTACATGGAAGGGGGTAAAATTGGTCTGTGATTTTGCCTTTTCCAAAGACTTTTATCTCAAGTGTGTATGCAGCATTAGACACCATAAGTGGGTCCTGGTCTCTTTTTGTTTCTTCTTTTTTTTCCTAGAAGACCCAGGTTCCCACAGTCTCCTTCCTGTATCATATTGCAGGCCCTCCAAAATCCGCATTAGAGCATCTCATCGTGAACTGCGTACGTTGGAAAATATGGGCATTAAAGTGAACCTGAGGTGAGAGTTATATTAAGGCTGCCATATTTATTGTCTTTTAACCTTCCTGGCGGTAACCCGGGGGGAGGGGGGGGTGCCGCTGCACAGCGGCTATCATCTAGTGAGCCCTGGGCTTGCTACATGATTTTAAAAAAAAATTAAAAAAGAATGCTGCGCTGCCCCCTGGCGGATTTTAATAGACCGCCAGGAGGGTTAAAGGTAACCTTAAGTCAAAAATAAAAAATGAGTTTTACTCACCTGGGGCTTCCCTCAGCCCCCTGCAGCTGATCGGTGCCCACGTAGAGTCTCTCTGATGCTCCTGGACCCTACTTCCGGTTTCGCCGTCACCGGCCGTCAGGCTGGGAACACGGGTCCAGGAGCATCAGAGCGACTCTACGTGGGCACCGATCAGCTGCAGGGGGCTGAGGGAAGCCCCAGGTGAGTAAAACTCATTTTTTTATTTTTGACTTAAGGTTCTCTTTAAGCAAGACCAGTTGCCTGGCTATCCTGCTTATCCCCTGTCTTTCAGTCATACGCCCTGAACAAGCATGCAGCTGATCAGATGTTTCTGACATTATTGTCAGATCTGACAAGATTAACTGCATGCTTGTTTCTGTTGTGATTCAGACAATACTGCAGCCAAATAGATCAGCAGGGCTGCCAGGTAACAGGTAAGGAAATAAATATGGCAGCCTCCATATCTCTCTAAATGTGGGTTCACTTTAAAGAGGAACTCCAGCCTAAACAAACATACTATCATTAAGTTGCATTAGTTATATTAATTAAAATAGATAGGTAATATAATCTCTTACCCACACTGTTTTAAAAGAACAGGCAAATGTTTGATTTCATGATGGAAGCCATCTTTTTGGTTGAAAGGAGGTGACAGGGAGCATGAGACACAGTTCCAACTGTCCTGTGTCCTAAGCACCTCTCCCAGTTGCTAGGCAACATGAACAATAACATAGGAAATCCCATCATGCTCTGCACAGCATCAGGGAAAAAAAGCCCGGGCTTTTTTTCTTTGATGGGTGGAGCTTAGCTAAAAATGCAGCTAAAAATGATGCTTTAGTAAGAAAAACAAAGTTCTGATGCTGTGAAACTGTTAAAGAAACACCAAGCCTTTTCAGTTCTGCTGAGTAGATTTTTAGTCCGGAGGTTCACTTTAAGAAAGTTTTTTTACAAACCTTTTCTGTAGCAACAATGATTAGCTTATTCTGCTAGGCATTGTTTTGTGTTTAAAGATTGCACTATTTCCTTAAAGCTGTGAAAAAAGGAAAAATGTCTCTCTGGTTACCCCCAGACTCATTGAAATAGATGAGTCAGCTGCCTGCTAGAGAGAGTGTTTAAAACAGTTCATTGATACTTTTTCAACATGAAAAAATATTTATAAAACGTACAAACTAAATATGTAATTCCCATTGAATGCAATGGTACTTAATGGAGTACTGTAAGTCTGAATGCAAATGTGTAACTATTTTTATCCTGTAATGCTAACATTTGCTGTGTGAAATGATCTTTGGGAATAGGCAGGCTTGCTGTGCTGTTCCCTTTTAGCACCTTCCCATCCTCCCGGAAACATTGTAGCAAACCTACCTCTTTTTGTCCGTTTGACTGTAGCTAAATGTCAAATTGAAGAATGCACAGAGGTTTGTGGATGCAGCATGAACATACCTCTGTGCTTCCCTTTGCTGGCTTTGCTTAGGGCCAGGTATCCTTTACATGAGACTAAATAATGGAGAATTTTTTACACCAAACTGTATGCTGTCGTCATGGTTTCCAGCAAGTCTCTAAAAAGACACAGAGTTGAAACATAATTAATATTTAAAGGGATACTTCACTGAAACAAAATTGGCCAGTTACTTCTTCTTCTTCCTGGTCCCTCAACTTCATTCCGCACTGCGCCATTTCTCTGCTGTTCCCCTCCAAAAGCTGGGAGACTTTGTAAATCACCCACCACTGCACATGTGCGGCATGGACGTGCACCTTCTCGATAGCGCTTCCGTAGCCAGGAGCGTACTACGCATGCACAGTAGCAGTTGAACAATTTCAGCTACGGGAGCGTATTGTAGGAGGCGCATAGCAGGGGGCTGCACATCCAGCATTCGGAGGTTGACACTGGGGGAACCGAGCAGCACAAGATCACGGCAATGGACCAGGAAGACTTCAGGGGGCAGGTAAGTAACTGGGCATTTTTTTCAGTTTCCTTTAAAGAGTAACTGTCAGGCTGCAGAAGCTAATTTAAACCTCTATTCTCCTGTGTTAAACAGTTTAGAAGGAAGCCAGAAAGGCATTAGTGAAGATAAAAATCTCTCTTACCTTTGATGTGTGCTTATCAGCAAAGCTAATTAGACCCAAGAGGACGCAAGCCGCATACTATACTGCAAAGCATTCTGGGGCCCTCCCCTCAGCTGCTAATGAGACGTTACAGCAGCTTGTAATCAGTCCAGCGCGTAGCACTGATAAATCTCAGGGCAGAGTACACTGCAGGAGTCAGCTATTGTTCCTAGCCACATGGCTCATTAATATTCACTGCACACTGTGTTATTCAGTACGAGCTTTTCTGTGATCAGGAAGCAGGCAGGACATGACGACACATTTGACAGAAAAACATGGAGCCTGCCATGAGCTGGCAGGAGCATCTATCTCTGCATATACTATATACAAATTCTGTGAAATCCAAACGTGGACAGTGAAATGCATATGTAATGTAAGTACAGCCAATCTTTAGCTACTGATATATGTGTTTATTTTCTCTGAGACCCTATACCTAACAGCTCCTCTTTAAAGTAAACCTGAGATCTTGGTATAAAAAGATTTTATGCTCACCACTGGGCTTCCTCCAGCCCCATAGGCATGGATGCGTCCCTCGCCGTCCTTCCGGGTGCCTCCGTTTGGCCGCAATAGTCTTGGTAATGTGGCTAAGTCGCACCAGTCAGCTCTTCTGCGCATGTGCTGCCCTTCCCCTCAAAGAAGAGCTGACTGTCACAACTGAGCCAGATTACCATAACCAATTGTGGCCGAACGGTGGCTTCGGGAGGATGGTGAGGGACACATCAGTGCTCATGGGGCTGGAGGAAGCCCCGGGTCAGTATAAAATCTTTTTATACTGAGATGTCAGGTACACTTTTTAAGGGCATTATGCTGCAAAAATGACTTGTACAGTGATAATATAGTGATAATATATGTTATACTGTATTTTGTAGAAAACTGGAATTGCCTTTTAAACAAAATGCATGAAATATCAGCTTGAATTGAAAGTCGAAATATGGCTTTAACAATAGTTTCTGTACACCTGGCCTCATATGTCTGTTTTCTATCTAGGTCACTGAGTGCAGCCAAGTTCTATGGAAGAGACACACTCACTTTTATGGGGCTTTGATCCGGTATTTCTGGCTTATGCCAGGTTATACATCAAGGATATTTTAGAACTAAAGGAATCTAAACAAGTACAAGGTAAGTCACTCTTCTGTGGATGGCAGTGGCTTGGTAAATGCTACAGTTGCAACAAGGCCTAATAGAGTTACACATGTATGAAGTCATAATGAATAGATATGGTCTGTCACTGTAAATAAAGTTGTGCGTATCAAAAATTTCAGCTCTAGGAACTGTCATTATTTCCACATAACCGCTAATTACATTCAGCCCAGCCCTGGAAAATGTCAGCTGGAGTCTGACGATTTCAATGGGGTAGCTGGCTGGGGGAAAATAACAACAACTGTGATAAACATGACCCTGGGCCTGATAGAAATGCCACAGTTGCAAGCATAATGAACTCCTGTTTTTTTATTCATGCAGTTTCCAAATTGCTTGATACAATTAGCACTGCAAAATATTAAAGTGAACCCGATGTGAGAGTGATATGGAGGCTGCCAGTTGCCTGGCTGTCCTACTGATCCTGGCCTCTAATACTTTCAGTCCTAAACCCTGAACAAGCATTTTCTCTCTCTCTTTTTTCTGGTGTGAGCAAGACACTACTGCAGCCAAAGAGATCAGCAGGACTGCCAGGCAACTTGTATTGTTAAAAAGGAAAGTAATATGGCACGAACTTAGTTTGACATTCTTTTCTCATCAAGTTCTTTTCACCAAATTCATGTAGTGAATTATGTGGAAAGGTGCTATTTTGTTAACAATTAAAGTAATGGAGAGGTGCTATTTAACCTAAAAATATAGACAGGTGTGCGCTAAACAAGTAATAAGACATATCGGGTCTGATGCACTAACTAGCGGTAATATTGCTGTGAAGAGTTAGCGCACAGCAATATTACCGGTACTGCTGCAGGCAGTGTGCTGCTAGTTACACTGTTAGTACGACCCACTTTACTTGAGTAACATGAGTGATGCTACGCTAACGTGCATTACCCTAGCAACGCTTGCTGTACTTGAGTACCACAGGTTGCGGTAATAGAGTAACTCGCAGTACACTGCCTGTGGCAGTACTGGTAATATTGCTGTGCGCTGTCTTTGCACAGCAACATTACCACTAGTTAGTGCATCAGGCCCATTGTTTGTTTCAAAATGCACCTTTTTGCACATTTTAATAGTTTTTTTTACTCTTAATGGTTTAAAAAAGGTAACCGCCATAGCCCAAACCCCACTCCAATCCTTTTAGACCTCTTCTCCCATACCAGCTGTTATTTCCTGAACAGCTAAGCCAGTCAGACAATGCCAGCCAGTATTGTCCATGACATGGAGAAGGCTCTCCAAGAGAAGAGCTGAAATCTTCTCCTGAAGGTAGCGCTGAGCTAGAGAGAGGTCCCTGATCCAATCAGGCCCGTGTCCTTCCATGAACAAGTTGGTTCTTTGCGCTGGTAAAAGTTAAATTTTTGTTTTAATTCCCGTTCTTATTTAGGCAAACTGTCTTGTTGTGTGTCTTTGTAGCTTATACAGTGTTTTTTGAAAATATTTTGTATATATTTCTTTCTGCACTGTTCCACTTTTTGGAATATTAAATCTTTATTTAACTACTTTGGCCTCCTGGACGTAGTAGCTACGCCCAGGAGGCCATGTGCGCGTCCGCGCGCTCCCACGGCCGATCGCGCGCGTGCACGCGTGCTCCCGGCCGCGGATCGTTAACCCACGAATCAGTGAATCGGGCTATGGTGCCCGATCACTGATCCTTCTCCCCCGCAGAAAAAGCGACAGCTTCTCTCAGAAGCTCCGCTTTTTCTGGCTGTTGCGTCCCCCATACGTCCCTCTAAGCGTATGTTACGCTCAGAGTGACGTCATGTAAACAAACTCATGGCCGCCATCTTGTGGCCAAAAAGTAAAACTACAACTAAAAGTAAAAAAAAAAAAAAAATCTTAACACACATTTACATTATAAAAGTTCTGTTTACCTCCCACCCTCCCAAAAAATACCCAAATAAAATGTTTAATATGAAAAAAAAAAAACATTGCAATAATAAAAATTAAAAAACATGTAAATATTTACCTAAGGGTCTAAACTTTTTAAATATCAATGTAAAGATGAAATATTTCTATACTTTTTTTTTATTTTAAACTTGTAAATAGTGATCGATGCAAAACGGAAAAAATGCACCTTTATTTCCAAATAAAATATTGTCGCCATACATGGTTATAGGGACATAATTTTAACGGTGTAATAACCCGGACATATGGGCAAATACAATACGTGAGTTTTAATTATGGAGGCATGTATTATTTTAAAACTATAATGGCTGAAAACTGAGAAATAATGAATTTTTTCCGTTTTTCTCTTATTCTTCCTGTTAAAATGCATTTACAGTAAAGTGGCTCTTAGCAAAATGTACCACCCAAAGAAAGCCTCATTGGTGGCGGAAAAAACAAGATCTAGATCAGTTCATTCTGATAAGTAGTGATAAAGTTATAGGCTAATGAATGGGAGGTGAACATTGCTCGGATGCATAAAGTGAAAACGACTGAAGGCTGAAGTGGTTAATAAGCCTGACTTCTGATGTACTAGCAGAGCTCACCTTTCTAGAGAGAGACTGCAGTGTAATTTGTGTTACAAGTTCGGTGCCTGATTGTAATGCTGGGATTGTGCCTTGCTACCGTGTGATTGCATTGGGTGTGTGGCGTTGTCGTATTCTGGCCTAAAGTGCAACGCTGACTCGTACGAAAACGCTGGACTGAGTACAGGCCACTGGACAGCAGAGTGGGAATGGTTGAAGTATCTAGCAGGTGCTAGTGGTGGCAGAGTGAAGTGTTGTTGAGGGTTGGCATCCTTGTGTTAGTCTGAAAAAGGCTGCTTCCCCTCTCGATCTGGTCAAACCCTAGTCGGTACCTGTCTCTGCAGGCCGGTTCCTGACATATTGTCCTTTCCCCTCCCTTGCAAAGCTCCTTTGTCCATGTTAACGACAAGAGGTCCATAGGAGAGGCGGGGTTAAAGGGACCCTGTGCAGACGCTGTGAGTATGCATAAAAGAATATAAGCATACCCATGTCTATTTGGTAAAGAGGAGACACTCACTGGCCCTTATCTAAACTCTCCTGCTCCTGGGCTGGCCGCTATAAATTACATTGTAATCAGTGACTCTGACATTGTTGCATTGTGACCCGGAATAGGAAGACTGCAGGTCCTCTCTGTGCATGCGCAGGCTTCCTGGCTTCTTCCCCCTTCCTTTGATGCACGTCATATTGCGGTTCACGCACAGAGGGGAGGAAGAAGCCTGGAAGCCTGCACATGCACAGAGGACCCGCAAAGTCACACTGTTCTGGGTAAGAGTCGCCAATTACAATGTAATTTATAGCAGCCAGCACAGGAGCAGGAGTGCTTGGATAAGGGCAGGTCGGTGTATCTTCTTTACCAAATACACGTGGATATGCTTATATGCATACGCACAGCGTTTGCTCAGGGTCCCTTTAACTATTCCACACATGTGGTGGTAGGTCCTGAGGAAAGGTGCATTGTTGGTCAAGATCTTGGTCTCTTCATAGTGTGAGCAGAAATGAGGTTTGCACTGTAAGGCCTGCAGCAATTTGACAAATGAACCCCTTACCAGTTCACATCACTGGTGAGGAGCATTTTATCATTAAGAAAATATATAAAACCAAAGTATCAGGCAGGATTTGAGAACAAGACCAATTTTGATATTAATGTCTTATTCACTCTTATGTACTAAACTGCGTTAAGCAGAATAACAAGCATAAGATGAGTGGACTGCAATACATTGCATGTAATGCATTGCATTCTGCTCTTGGTGCGGTAAGATTTTATGCACGTTATTCTGCTTAATGCAGTTTACTGTATATGTTACGGCCAGAACCAGAAGTCTGTCCACTTCGGGTTCTGGCCGGTCAAAACTAGAAGTGGCCTTTTCACTGTGGCCAATGCCCAAAATGGATTTGTGTCCTGCCAAAATTAATTTAATCCAAGTGGCGTTGTTCCTCTCTCCTGGCTCTGGCTCCTCCCCACCCTCTCCTATTGAGAGGAGGTGTGTATTCCAGAGGAGTCCCAAGACTTCCTACGGATACAGGAAAAACACAGAGAGAGACCAGGAGACCCTTATGGTGTAGTATATTAATATCAAGTTCTGGATAAATACAAAGTGATGAGGTACTCACAAAGGTGGGTTGCAAGACCAGCAACCACAGTATAAAATCAAGTGAGGAAATACCGTCCCCACTCGGGCTCTTTGTCTTCAAATTTATGGGTCGCACTCCAGAAAAAACGATTGTTTAGGTACACAAAACAAACAATTGACAGCAACCTCTAATAGCTAGGGGGCTGTAAACAATATCACTGGGAGGGAGAAGGCGCCCCAAAAAATATGGATGTAATAAATATAATATGGCATACCTCTAAAAAGAAGGGGCAATGCCAATATAGGGAAGACATTTCAATAATCAGACACAAAAATGAAAACGTGTTTCATAGAGCACAGTCCGCTTCCTCAGATCAAATAAAGCAGTGTCTGGGTAGCCAAGGTGCAAAGCTTGGAGCGCCTAAAAAAAAAAAGGTGGGAGTGCCTGGGAGGAGGGCGAGCAATACATACACAATCAGGCAGAGGAGAGTAGGGGAGGAAATGACATCAGGATTGGCTTCAAGATAGACACAGTTAAAATGGAGAATCCTAAGGAGGATCTTCTCTTTTTTTACTATAGAAAAATCACTTAAATCAAAATATGGACAGTGCAATACATATGTTATGTAAGTAGAGCAAGTATTTATCCACTTATATATGTGTTTTTTTCTGACATAGTATGGCTGACAGCTTCTCTTTATGGCCGGACATAAGCTTGACTCGTTTCGTGAAAGAGAATTTCACTTGTTCAGGAATTATTCAGCTCTTGAGTAAAAAGCATAAATAGTAACCTGCAAGGTGTAAAAGAACATGCATTAACAGACTAATAATGTTTTTCTGAGACTGGTATAAGTAATGTGTGCATTGTAACTGATGCACTACGAGTTGTTATACTCCTGCCTTATAACGTTTATGCATTGCAACACACAAAGTGTGAACAAGGTCTACCATATGACATGCCATACTAACTAACTAGCAAGAGTTCAGTGGGACTATATTGCCAGTTCACTGGATGTACATTATAAATTGTATGCCTGTTGACCAACTGTAATGGTTAATTGTAATGGACAAAGTCCCACTCACTCAATCAGGGCTGTCTGCCCAGAATCTAGCGTATGTACAGTGGCCCCTGATCCATTTTGATGCATCAGTGAGAGATCAGACTGGTAGATCATGTTGGCTGAGAGCAGGCCAAGGGCATTGTTCTCCTATTCACCTTGCCAGATCCATGCTGCTCCATCATGCACCCCTCTATAATAGCAGTACACTAGCATGTAGGCTAGTGATTTGTCTGTACAGAACTATGATTTGAACTATTGTCATAGGCATCGAGCCTCAATCCCTGCCGGGGAAAATATTTGTGCGTGTGTATGTACTTTTTAGGCCTGCTTACTGATGCTCGCATATATTGTGAAAATTGTAAATAAAAAATAACATATTACTATAATCACATTTATTAAAATGTATTTTTGACAGTGTGTGTTTTAAATGTACCCCTGTATAATTGTATAGTAGCTCAGTCATTGCTAGACAGACTACATAATTATAAAACCTATTACCAGACGATCAACTTTGACAGCATTTCATAAAAATCTGCCATCATTCATTATGTGCTAATGATTATTTACTTTTCATAGGTATCTTTCTGTACAAAGGCCATCCTATCAAGCAGGTTGACATCTTAGGAACCATTGTGTGTGTAAAAGAAAAGGATGCTTTCTACAGCTATGGAGGTATTGTTCTCCTTGTCACTTGTCATCATTTCATTTACAGAAACCATCTTTGTTTTCACAAGTGTTTTTATTCTATCCTCTTAATGAAATGTATATGTCACCCAAGCCTTTCATTTTCTACATGACATACAAGCCTTTCATTTTGCAGATTTGACAGGAAAGTATGAAGATAAATACATATAACGTTGTCACAACAGTTGCTTTACCATTCACTGCACACAATTGTTCATAAATGAAACAGTGTAGATTGAATCTTTTTTCTCTCCAGCTGTGGCTGTCTGAGCCAATATGTAGATAAGTGTCTGTAAAGTAGATCTATATTCATCTTGCCTGTTTGCAATTTTTGGGAGGCAAACAAGGTGTGACTTTGAGAGGGGATTGCAGCCAGCTCGTAGTACACAGATTCTTATTGTTAAAGTCAAATCAAAACCGCTTCTCTTCAGCATGAATTGAAAACAAACAGCCTTCATCAGCTTTGCAGAGTGCCTAGTGTTGGAAAAGTCCAAATAACGCAAATCAGTCCATTTTCAGGCAACTTCGCAGTATGGCTTGGCTTTACCCAGTGCCTTCAAACACACTTCCAAGGAGGTCAGCAGCATACTTGCTCCATGCACAAAGTCCTCCCCCACCATTCACCTGTGCATCCTCTACATGCAAATTTGCAGAGTTTTACTCTGCTGCTGCAAAAGCCAGGTATGTACCTCGGTGGAATGGGAAGGCCCACCCTGTTTCTTCCATCCCAATCCAGAATTCGGCCCTGGAAATTCTAAAGAAAGACAGCAACCTGGATTGCTGCCAAATTATCCCAGGACTCCTTCCCAGATACATATCTGACTTAAAGTTAGCACAGCCCAAATAATGGGTAAATATACCTCCCATCCAGGACCCTGCCCTGATGTCCCCTACAAAGGTATTTTCCATAAAATCGTTCACACAAAAAACATTCGCATGAAGAAAACACTGTTTTACCTTTGCAGTTTTTTTTATCTGTGGCTCCTCCTCCAGATCCTGGAATTGGCTGCAGTAAGCTGCTGTCCCATAGTGCAGCACTGACTCAGCCCCTTCCCTCCAGATTACCATGATCCCAGCACGCCCCGTCCCCCCCAACTGATCATGCATCCCTTGGCACTTGACATTAGTGCAGAGGACTAAGTAGAAGAAGCCAAGATGTCTGAGTCTCAGGGCATAGCCCTTCAAGTAACATATATGGCCACGCCATGTATATTAGGACATGCTGGGGTTCCACATGGGGACACAGAAGACCACTGAGCAGGTGGTGGGCGGTATAATGTAGCGCATGGCAATTGTGCCATTCCTAACGCCAGCAGAACACTTACTCTATCAGCATTGCTATGGTAATGCATGTGGCATGAATAGATTAATTCACAGCATAAAGATGGCAGTCGCTCAATCAGGCTAATAACCATCATATGAGGAACTCACAAGGCTGGGCAAATAAACACAGCAAAATTTAAAGTGATCTCTGCTCCAAACTCACAAATAGCCAGCAGCTAACGCAACATCCACCATTACTGTAGGGACCAATAATTTTGTTTATTTTTGGATGTTGTGTTAGCCGCTGGCTATACTTGAGTTTTGGACCGATATCTCTTTAAATTTTACTCTGTGTGTTTGCCCAGCCCTGTGAGCGCCTCCTATGATAGTTATTAGTTTGCTGTGTATTGATTGATGTCAGACTGCACCCTACAAGGTTAGGGGTTCGTGTCCCTGTGGGCTACCTCAGGTAAATCTGTTCTCAGGCTTTGTATCCTATATCAAACATGTCCAATCATGGATACGCTGGCTGGTATAAGGGCTCTGCCTCTGACACAGGAGATCTGGGATAGAATCTCGGCTCTTCCTATTCAAAAAGTCAGCACCTATTCAGTAGGAGTCCTTGTGCAAGACTCCCTAACACTGCTACTTCCTATAGAAAGCGCCCTGGTGGCTGCAGCTCTGGTGCTTTGGATCTGCCAGGAGAAAAGCGTGATGTAAATGTTTTGTCTTGTCATTGGCCTCAATTCACTAAGCTTATCTCCTGTCTTTAATAACGTTTCTAGAGTTGTTACCATGGTGATGAGGCATGTAGTATTCAGGAAGCATTTTACCTCTGGCAAGCCTAAAGTTAACTCTTCTGTCTTTAAGTTAACTCTTTAATCCTTAAAATAACTCCAGAATTCTAAAGTTAAAGACAGGCTGTTAATTAACTGCGTGTGAAAATAAATACAGAGGAGGTAACTTAACTATAGAGGAGGTAACTTAAGGAATGAAGAGATAAGATAGCTCTCTCACTGTGTGGTGGTAAGTTTTCTCTTGCCTTATTATCTCTAGCATGATCTTAGTGAATTGAGGCTGTTGTATGTGTAAGATAAGGATGCATCCACCATTAGGGTAGAGACCCCTCTAGAAAATTGGCCTTGACGCCGGCAGAGGGGCTTAACCCAATTGCCATATGTGACACCAACAGTCTCGTTTATGTTGTGGTAGCCGCTTGCTATTTGTAAGTTTTGAACCCAGGTCCCTTAAAAGACTAACTGTAGTGAACATAATGTAATTAATACAATTGTTTATTTTTACAATATTAATTTATACATTATTTAGTAATTGGTTTCCCATTGAAAAGCATTCCTCTCCCTGATTTACATTCTCATATTTATCACTGGTGGTGACAACTTCAGTTCTGCCAGGTGACCTATATGGAATGTTCAGTTACTGAGACTCCTATTCACAGAGGGAGACATGGTTTGCTTGGCAGTTGGTGAAAGCCGTTATTTCAATTTGTGATACCAATCCAGACTCGATCAATCCAAACCAGGAGATACTCCAAAATATTGTTTATTTACAGCGGTTATACAGCATAAACAGACTAGCACGACGTTTCGGGCGGAGAGCCCTTTCTCAACTGCTTAATCCAACTGGTGAACATATACTCCATATATAACAGACTGTGAAAAAAAACACACCCCTTATGACATCAGTGGGTGGGCACAAACTTGGATTCACAATTTAACCCTATCCTTAGAGAACAGCTATAGTGTTACAGAAAACACTTGAGGCTAAAATCGTTGTTCAGACCATTCGGTAGCTGCGTGCCCAGTCGGTCCATCCACCAGGCCTCACGTCTAAGGCCCCGTTCACACTTGCGGTTTTGCGAAAACCGCACCGGATGTCCGGACCGCACCGGAGCTGGATCGGACCTGAACCGTACGGTTCCTGTCCGGATCCGGTCCGGTTGCATACGGTTTCCGTGCGGTATGAACACGGTTGCGGTCCGGATCCGGATTCTTAAAGAGATAACAACCTGTATAAATATCTGGGGTTCTGGGAGGTCAGCAGAAGCTCTGGGGTCATTGTTGGAGACAGCTGGACGTGTGGAGACCATCCTTGGATACAGAGACAGCAGTTGGGACCATGGATCCAGTCATTTTTTACGCTTATTACCTGGGAATTCTCTCCTTCCTGTTGTTTACCTACTACTATGTGGGGAGAAGGCGTGCTCCTCGCAGGAGATGGTGGGTGCACCCTCTACTAGCCAGGAGGCAGAGGAAGGGAGAGTTCCAGGCCCTCTACCGGGACCTCAGACGACACCCACAGAAGTTCTACAGCTACACTCGGATGTCTATTCCCCTGTAAGTATATAGGCCTAAATACACCAACCCCCACCATTCCTAAACACCCCACCCTCACCCCCACAACACCTCATCCCTGTATACCTAGCTAAACACACCACCCTGACCCCCACACCCCTGTATACCTAGCTATACAGTACACCCCCACCCTCCACAACACTCCCAAACCTCTGTAAACACACCTCACCCATCCTCCACCCAACACCTTGTCCCACAACATACTTTACAGCTTCTTCCTTTACATCTCCTGACAGGTTTGATACCCTTTTGGAGATGGTGAAGGATGACCTTAGGAAGAAGGATACCACGTTCAGGAGAGCAGTCACACCACAAGAACAACTACTCATCACACTGAGGTATGTAAAAACAATTTTTTTTATTGCAAAAACAACCACTTTCCAACATGGAAACATTCTTCCAACATGGAAGACAAAAAAATAACATATCTATGGTATAGCCCGGTCAGTTTTAAGGAACACCAACCACCAACTTTGTGCTGGAAGAGTTGCAGGGCATAGCTGCCCAAGTGTCTTTCGGGGACACCAGGCCCTAATAAATTGAAGTGCTTCAAAAACCTAACCACTGGCACAGGACCCTCTGAGCCATGGGTGAAGGACACAGGTCAGTGAAAAGGCTAGGCCTCTCACCGACCAGTCAAGGTGTCCTTCATCCATGGCTCCAAGGGTCTTGTGCAAGTGGTTAGGAACAAGAACAAAGTGAGGAGCAAGAGGAACCGATGGCAGAGGAGCAGGACTACAGGTAGTGTCTTTTGGGGACAAAAGGCCCTAAATTATTATTGCTTCTAAACCTAACCACTGGCACAGGACCCTCTGAGCCATGGGTGAAGGACACAGGTCAGTGAAAAGGCTAGGCCTCTCACCGACCAGTCAAGGTGCCCTTCATCCATGGTTCAAAGGGTCTTGTGCAAGTGGTTAGGAACAAGAACAAAGTGAGGAGCAAGAGGAACCGATGGCAGAGGTGCATGACTACAGGTGCAGTGCAACAGGCACAAGGTTGTGACCCAGGTAGTGTCTTTCGGGGACACCAGGCCCTAATAAATTGAAGTGCTTCAAAAACCTAACCACTGGCACAGGACCCTCTGAGCCATGGATGAAGGACACAGGTCAGTGAAAAGGCTAGGCCTCTCACCGACCAGTCAAGGTGTCCTTCATCCATGGTTCAAAGGGTCTTGTGCAAGTGGTTAGGAACAAGAACAAAGTGAGGAGCAAGAGGAACCGATGGCAGAGGTGCATGACTACAGGTGCAGTGCAACAGGCACAAGGTTGTGACCCAGGTAGTGTCTTTCGGGGACACCAGGCCCTAGTAAATTGAAGTGCTTCAAAAACCTAACCACTGGCACAGGACCCTCTGAGCCATGGGTGAAGGACACAGGTCAGTGAAAAGGCTAGGCCTCTCACCGACCAGTCAAGGTGTCCTTCATCCATGGCTCCAAGGGTCTTGTGCAAGTGGTTAGGAACAAGAACAAAGTGAGGAGCAAGAGGAACCGATGGCAGAGGAGCAGGACTACAGGTAGTGTCTTTTGGGGACAAAAGGCCCTAAATTATTATTGCTTCTAAACCTAACCACTGGCACAGGACCCTCTGAGCCATGGATGAAGGACACAGGTCAGTGAAAAGGCTAGGCCTCTCACCGACCAGTCAAGGTGTCCTTCATCCATGGTTCAAAGGGTCTTGTGCAAGTGGTTAGGAACAAGAACAAAGTGAGGAGCAAGAGGAACTGATGGCAGAGGTGCATGACTACAGGTGCAGTGCAACAGGCACAAGGTTGTGACCCAGGTAGTGTCTTTCGGGGACACCAGGCCCTAATAAATTGAAGTGCTTCAAAAACCTAACCACTGGCACAGGACCCTCTGAGCCATGGGTGAAGGACACAGGTCAGTGAAAAGGCTAGGCCTCTCACCGACCAGTCAAGGTGTCCTTCATCCATGGTTCAAAGGGTCTTGTGCAAGTGGTTAGGAACAAGAACAAAGTGAGGAGCAAGAGGAACCGATGGCAGAGGTGCATGACTACAGGTGCAGTGCAACAGGCACAAGGTTGTGACCCAGGTAGTGTCTTTTGGGGACACCAGGCCCTAATAAATTGAAGTGCTTCAAAAACCTAACCACTGGCACAGGACCCTCTGAGCCATGGGTGAAGGACACAGGTCAGTGAAAAGGCTAGGCCTCTCACCGACCAGTCAAGGTGTCCTTCATCCATGGTTCAAAGGGTCTTGTGCAAGTGGTTAGGAACAAGAACAAATTGAGGAGCAAGAGGAACCGATGGCAGAGGTGCATGACTACAGGTGCAGTGCAACAGGCACAAGGTTGTGACCCAGGTAGTGTCTTTCGGGGACACCAGGCCCTAATAAATTGAAGTGCTTCAAAAACCTAACCACTGGCACAGGACCCTCTGAGCCATGGATGAAGGACACAGGTCAGTGAAAAGGCTAGGCCTCTCACCGACCAGTCAAGGTGTCCTTCACCCATGGCTCCAAGGGTCTTGTGCAAGTGATTAGGAACAACAAAGTAAGGAACAAGAGGAATCAAAGGCACAGGTGCAGGACTACAGGTGCAGTGCAACAGGCACAAGGTTGTGACCCAGGTAGTGTCTTTCGGGGACACCAGGCCCTAAAGTTCAAGTCCAGCAAAACCAAAAGTTCCCTGACATGGTCATCTGAACACCTCAGAACCTTGGTTGAAGGAGATGGGGCAGGGAAAAGGTTGGGCTAAAAAGCCCTGTGATGGTATCCTTCCTCCGAGGATCGGAGGTATTCAGAGGAGCATGTCCAGGAACAATTTGACTTTTTTTTTCAAATTGTATCGGCACCACTACTAGAAAAGGTGGGAGTTGCTGCCTGGAAATCTGGACTCTCTTGGGTGCTGGTCGTGGATGAGCTGGACCCTGACAGCGGTGGCCCATATTGACTGCCTCTGTAGCCGGTGTACATCTGTGATGATTGCCAGGTGGGCATCGCTGTTGGTTGTGGGGGTCTAAAAATTGGTGGTTGCAATAATGGCGTGTCCATGTGCTGTTTGATCACCTCCAGCAAAGTGGAATGGCACGCCATCATGTTTTGGGAAGGCACCTTTTCCAAATATGGTATTAGAGACATCACAGTGTGAAAACACGGGTGTGCCTGCAATTTCAGTAGTTCCTTGCTTTGTTGATGCATTTGCTGCATCATGTTCTGCAGCTGGCCCACCGACTGATGATGCTGCGCACGCAGTTGGTCGATTTCTCCTCTGTGCATCTCATGCATCATTTTAAGCTCGTCCCTGTAGTGCCCATGTACAGCGTCGAGCTCACATTGCAGTGAAGTGATGTGGGACTTGTACTGCTCCATGATATGGCCCCTGTCCTCATCTTGCAACTGCCGGGTTATGAGAGTTTGGTGGCTCTGAAGAATCCCGAGAAGTCCGGAGACAGCCCCGGACATCTCGGACTCTGTCTCTCTCCTTGTTGGGGGGAGGGTACCTCGACGCCTCACTGGTGTGGTGGTCCTCACTGGTGGTGTGGCAGCATCTTCCCGTCCTCTGGCCTGTGTCGGGGTTGCCCTGCGCGCTGGTTGTGCTGCAGTCTCTCGGTGCTCCTCACTTTGTTCTTGTTCCCCTGGAGCTTCCATAGCGGTCGATTGTGGAGGTGCAGCTTCTTCCACACTCGGTCCTGCAACCTCAACATCCAAGCTCTCTTCTCCCAAGTCATCATCAAAGGAGAGAGCTGGGATAGCTAAGGACTCCCTCCTCCTACTCCTCTCCTCGGGGAAATAGGTTACATCGGCGACGTCATCATCCACCAAGCTCTCCTCACTGCTGAACCGTGCCTCCTGGGTCGGTTCCTCTTGCTCCAAATTGTCTTCAGTCCTGTAGATAAAAACAATATTTATTGGTGTGCCAAACAGCATGTGGCGTCAATTCACAGAGCTAGCAAACACTAGCAAACACTTTATCAACCGTTTCTACCAAACATTTGATAAAGCTTGTGAGAAAAGTTCGCTAGCCATGGGAATTGAGGCCAGTTTATAGCAATACATGGCCGAAGTCATGGTAGTAAATGAGCTCTCAGTTCCTGCCCACAGTAGTGGTACTTACAGTCTAGGTTCCAGGCTTGCATTGATGAAAGACAATTGCTTGGCAAATTGGTAGTCTTTTTGTCGCTTTCCCCCGCCACTGCCACTTCGTTCGGCAAGTTTTTTCTTCCGTAGCCATTTCACGTATGCATCACGTATATTGCGCCACCTTGTCTTGAACCTTTCTCCTGTAACGACATGAAAAATTGATTTCGATTATTTCTCTTGTAGGTACATCGCAACTGGACAAACATATACATCGCTACATGTCACATTTCGTATTGGGAAGAGCACGGTGGCAGGCATCGTCGTGAGGACTTCGAGGATCCTTTGGACGCGACTGAGGGCCAGATACATGCCTGTGCCGGACACCACGAAATGGGAGGAGATCGCCCAGGGCTTCTGGACCGAGTGCAAGTTTCCTAATTGTGTTGGCGCACTGGATGGGAAACACATCCGGATTCAGAAACCCGTGGGGAGTGGCAGCCATTATTTCAACTATAAAAAATACTTCAGCATTGTTCTAATGGCAGTGGCAGATGCGGACTACAAGTTTGTGTACGTGGACGTGGGGTCGTACGGTAGTTCCAATGACTCTGGAATTTTCCAGCGTACGACCCTTTGCCGGCTGATGGAGGAAGGCAGACTGCGTCTCCCCCGTGACAGACCCTGGCCTGGGACAAGGGCACCGGCCTACCCCTATGTGTTTGTGGGGGACGAGGCCTTCGCCCTGTCCGACCATGTAATGCGTCCGTACCCAGACAGGGGACTTGATGCCAGCCAGCTACACTTCAATGCTCGGTTGAGCCGTGCAAGGAGAATGGTGGAGTGCACATTTGGGATCCTGGTGTCAAAGTGGAGGGTGTTCCACACGCCCATGCTGCTGAAACCGGGCAACGCAGTTGTCGTGGTGAAGGCAGCATGCATCCTCCACAACTTTGTGCGGCAGGAGGAAAGAGAGACTCCGGAACCCCCGAATGTGCTTCCACTAATGCCCCTGCGGAGGTATGCAACCAGGCCAAGGGTAGTGTCACTGCGGAACAGGGACCAACTGAGACTTTATTTTACCACACCACCAGGACGAGGGTGAATGTTTGGTTTTTAATATGTTTTGTTGAAATGTGTTTATTTTGGAGTTTCAAGTTTTTAAGTGATTTTAAATGTCTTAATTTTTTACAATAAATTGATGTTTAATAATTGGTCATTGTGTATGTTTTATGTGCACAGGTGGGGTACATCGCAGGTGGGTGGGAGACATCACAGGTGGGTGGGATACATCACAGGTGGGTGGGATACATCACAGGTGGGGTACAGGTGGGTGGGATACATCACAGGTGGGTGGGATACATCACAGGTGGGTGGGATACATCACAGGTGGGGTACAGGTGGGTGGGATACATCACAGGTGGGTGGGATACATCACAGGTGGGTGGGATACATCACAGGTGGGGTACAGGTGGGTGGGATACATCACAGGTGGGTGGGATACATCACAGGTGGGGTACAGGTGGGTGGGATACATCACAGGTGGGTGGGATACATCACAGGTGGGGTACAGGTGGGTGGGATACATCACAGGTGGGTGGGATACATCACAGGTGGGTGGGATACATCACAGGTGGGGTACAGGTGGGTGGGATACATCACAGGTGGGGTACAGGTGGGTGGGATACATCACAGGTGGGTGGGATACATCACAGGTGGGGTACAGGTGGGTGGGATACATCACAGGTGGGTGGGATACATCACAGGTGGGTGGGATACATCACAGGTGGGGTACAGGTGGGTGGGATACATCACAGGTGGGTGGGATACATCACAGGTGGGTGGGATACATCACAGGTGGGTGGGATACATCACAGGTGGGTGGGATACATCACAGGTGGGGTACAGGTGGGTGGGATACATCACAGGTGGGGTACAGGTGGGTGGGATACATCACAGGTGGGTGGGATACATCACAGGTGGGGTACAGGTGGGTGGGGAACAGGTGGGTGGGCAACACGTGGGTGACACAAATCCATAGCAAAAGTGGAATACATCACAAGCTAACCACAAGCCCCCCACAAAAACTTCTAGTCAACATACCCTCTGTGCCTTGCTGTCTCTTGCTCAAGTGCTCAAAGTCCTCCACATACAGCTTGGCAATTTTTTTCCACAGGCCTCTGCAATTTTTGATGTTGCTGTGGTCCGCATCCCCCTTGTCCCACAGGGCTGGTACCTGCTGCACCTGTAGGATGAGGTCTTCTGATGTGTAGGGCCTCACCCCCTCGTTATCAGACATATCGTCAGACATGTTGCTGCCAAACAGCTCCAGCATGAAGTCACTGCTGCTCCACTCTGTGAACGCTGGTGCCATGTGGTCCCCATCCAAAATGGCCACTATACCATAGAGTCAGCATAGGTAGTGTGGTATAACATCCGGTTTTTATAGCCAGTGTGTTGTGCGCTCTCCGGTTCTCATTGGTTTCCATTGGCCGGATGCAACATTCCGGCTCCGGTCCGGATACGTCAGCCGGACCAGCCGGACCAAAAAATAGCGCATGTTGGAACGGACGCCGGAGTCCGGATCCGGTCCGGCGACGAAACGGACGCATGTGAACGGTCGCATAGACTTTCATTGCTATGCCGTGCGTCCGTTTCGTCCGGTCCGCATGCGGTCCGGCTCCGGCACGGCTCCGGCACGGCGATTCCGGATAGCAACCGCTAATGTGAACCGGGCCTAAGCAATACATTTCTGAAATCTCTCCCTTCCTGTCTTTCAACGACTTCGAGAATCTGCCACCTTAATTGACTGACACTATGTTTCATATCTATGAAGTGTCTAGCCAAGGGGCACCCTCTCTTTTTACCTTTTTCCTCTTGCTCAATTCTCTCTCTGAGGGCATCAGGGTTGCGTATGTGACTGCGATGTTCATTAAGACGTGTTTTTATATCTCTCTAGGTTTGGCCCACATAGGCCAGACCACACGGGCATTTGATTAGATACACAACCCCATTATTATCACATGTGGCATAATCCCTCAAAGGGATAGGTTGACCCATTCTCGGCTGGTGCACTACAGGAGCCTAAATGATCCCATTACAATGTTGGCAGCTCAGACAAGGAAATGTGCCTTTTTTGGGGTCACCTAGAAACAACTGTCTAGGTGGCTTTAATGTCCCTATATCAGCTCGCACTAAAGTATCCCTGACTGATCTGCCCTTTCTGTACACAAACCTAGGTGGTAACCTGCATACACGAGCCAACGGGGCATCTGCCTCCACCAAAGTCCAGAACTTCAATACATTGCTTAGACGTGAGGCCTGGTGGATGGACCGACTGGGCACGCAGCTACCGAATGGTCTGAATGACGATTTTAACCTCAAATGTTTTCTGTAACACTATAGCTGTTCTCTAAGGATAGGGTTAAATTGTGAATCCAAGTTTGTGCCCACCCACTGATGTCATAAGGGGTATGTTTTTTTCACAGTCTGATATATATGGAGTATATGTTCACCAGTTGAATGAAGAACTTGAGAAAGGGCTCTCCGCCCGAAACGTCGTGCTAGTCTGTTTATGCTGTATAACCGCTGTAAATAAACGATAATATTTTGGAGTATCTCCTGGTTTGGATTGGTCGAGTCTGGATTGGTATCACAAATTGGACTTTACATTGGAGGTTTGATGGACCCTCTTTCCGATCTTTGACTTTGAGTGTTACTGAGGCCCGCAGGTCATGTGTTTTATTGGTGAAAGCCGTTATTTTCCACAATGCAACTAGGTTCACAGACAGCATCATGGTTATGACATCACTCGGGGGGGGGGGGGCGACGTCACCACAATATCAGCTACATCGACCCCCTGATGATCTCTTTGCGAAAAGGTAAAGATTTCTTATGGGAAATCAGCTACTGATTGGGATGAAGTTCAGTCCTGGGTCAAGGTGCCTCTTTAAAGAGGAACTCTAGTGATGACGTAATGAAAAAAAGTGCTTAATTTTTACAATAATTATGTATAAATGGTTGTCAGTGTTTGCCCATTGTAAAATCTTTCCACTCCCTTATTTACATTCTGACATTTATCACATGGCGACATCTTTACTGCTGCAGGTGATGTCAGGTGGAAGTAGGTGATGTCAGTGGAAGTAGCTGCTGCTTGCTTTTTTGGCAGTTGTAAACAGCTGTTATTTCCCACAATGCAACAAGGCTCCCACAGTGTGATGTCAGCACCTCAGTGCTGTGAGGCACTGGCATCACCCTGTGGGGAGGGGTTTCACCACAATATCAGCCATACAGATCCCCCTGAAGATCTGTTTGAGAAAAGGTAAAGATTTCTCGTGGGAAAAAGGGTATCAGCAACTGATTGGGATGAAGTTTAATTCTTGGTTACAGTTTCTCTTTAAATTTTGCTCTAAATAGAGTAATGGGCGGTGCTCCCCTGGCCTTAGGACTAGTAAAATGACTGTGTGCTACCTGCGCAGACCAAAATTACTGGCTTTCCGTGCATCGGGCCTCCTGTTTGATAAACAAATACTGTATAAATAGCATGTAAATCAAGCAAACAAGAACAAAAACTGTTAATGCTGTTACAAACCAAAATGCAATAAAGCATGAATGGCGCCAAGCAAGATGGCCGCTTAGCCTGAGAGCTCCGCCGCTGGCTGACACAAGATGAGCCTTATAACGTCACTTACTCAGCATCTCTGAACTTAACAGACACGTCTGAGTCCGTTTATCGAGTGCTGATTCTTATGGGTCCAAAGAAGAGAGGCAAATCAGCATCTAGAAGCAACTTCGAGGCATATTTCTTCCGGCCCGCTAAGCCTACGCCTCCTTCTAAGATGGCGTCTCCTAAGCCTCAGCGTGGCAAGGAGCAGGTTGAAACCTCGGACTTCATTACCAAGCAAGTACTGGAGTCATGCCCCTGATCTCCACAAGAAAATCTCGTGCACGGTCAAAGAAGCTGTCTCCTCGGCTCTGGAGGGCCTTCGTTCAGATATAGAGGCCTCTCTTTCTCAGACCGCGGCGCTTGAAAAATCGGTTGCAGCCCTGGAGCAACGCTGTGCATATCTAGAGGAAGAGAATGACAAACTGTCTGATACTGTCGGGGGCCTACATTTTATGGAGAATCACGAGAACCGGGACTGGAGGTCAAACCTTAGGGTAAGAGGGGTGCCGGACACTGTCAAGCCCCCTGATATTAAGCAATATCTGACCTATTCTCTGACCTCTCCCCTGATACCCCACAAGATATGTGGCGCTTCGATCGGGCCCACCAGGCGATAGGGCCACATCCAGTGGGTGCACCTTTATTGCAGGACATATTAGTCCGTTTTCACTACTATGAGGCAAAGGAGATGGTTGCTATATTGCTATAGCGGTGCGAAATACTAACTTTTACAAGTTTCGGAAGCATGAAGTGCAAATCTTTAAGGATATATCCCCCATCACATTGGCTAAGCGCCACAAACTTAAATCTGTCATGGCCTTGCTATGGGAAAATGGCATCCAGTACCGCTGGGGATACCCCTTTAAATTGATTGCAGTTAAAGATGGAGCCTACCACACTATTTCCGCTCCAGAAGATGCACCTGATCTGCTTAAAGGCTTAGGACTCCGCATGCCGGGGAAACCTCAACCAGCTAACTCTCCTGCTAAGTCCCGGGATCAAAACACACCACCTCCCTGTCTTACACCGGAGGTTCCCTTCTCTTGAATAATGGGACAAGACGTCTTTATTTACTTCTAAATTCTCTCAGGTTTAATTTAAAATATTGCATGAGCTTTGACGTTCTGAAGAAATAGCTTAACAATATGCAGCCACGTGGTGTGGGCGTTGGGCTGCCCGGTCGCAAGGTGCCAGTATGTTTTCCCTCTATGGGTGTGCAGAGGGGTGCACCCTAACAAGGGATTTTGTTACCCTTGTTTTACTTAAACACGGTCTATGTGCATTGTGTATATTGCTCTTTATTATAACGATGATGTTATCTATGCAATGCCCTTTACATGCTAATGATCTGCTGTTTAGTCCCCTATGTCCAGGGGTTATTCTTATCTTTTCTCTGTCCTTTTTTCATCTTTTTTTCTACTTCCTCTCTACCCTACTTCCTGTCCAATCTTCTTGCCAGTCATCAATTTATGAATACTTAAGGTTAAACATTGTAATATGTGTCTTCCTTTATTGGGTTCACTGCATATCTGAAGTTGGCTTCTATGGCCTCAATTCACGGAGCATTATCAAACGTTTATCAAACACTTTATCAAACGTTTGATAATTTACCTCATGGGTAAAATCTCACTAAGGTGTTATATATTTGTTGAACGTTTTATCGGTAAAACATTCGATAAATATATAACACCTTAGTGAATTTAAAATGAGATTTTACCCATGAGGTAAATTATCAAACGTTTGATAAAGTGTTTGATAAACGTTTGATAATGCTCCGTGAATTGAGGCCTATAAATGTTTTCAATGGTGAAGTTGGTTACACTTAACACTAAGGGGCTTAATTCGGCACAAAAACGTTATTTAGCCTTACGGGATCTCGATCGCATCGGTGTGGATTTTGTCTTCTTACAGGAGACGCGATTTTCTTCTAAGCGGCCGGGCTATTTGAAAAGTTTTACCCGACTTCGTTTTTAACTAGTGCTATTGTAAAAAAAAAAGCAGTAGCCCTTTTAATCCATAATCGGTGCCCGTTTCAGGTTAAAACTGAATGCAGGGATCCCAAAGGAAGATACATTATATTGCAGGGTTCTCTTCATGGACTGGAAATTGTTTTGGCGGTCATATATGCTCCGAGTGATCACCAATTACAATTCCTGGAAAAAGTATTTAAAAAGTTAGAGCAACTTAATTGTCCAAATGTGATTATAGGGGGCGATTTTAATTTAATCTGTTTTCCTACAAGAGATCGCAGATCTGAGTCTACTCCTTCTAATTTTTCTTCTATATGCAAAACCGCTAAGAATTTCAGGCTGCCGCTGAAACAGTTTGGGCTGTGTGATGCTTGGAGGGCTCTGCATGCGGAGGATACTGATTTTACATTTTACTCCCTGTATGTTAAGCTTGGAGGTGTAATCTCCACAGTCAGCATACAACACATAAGCTGACGTGAAGGAGGTACACACACCAGCACAAGGGATCAGGATATCCCCAGTTTAGTGGAGGAGAGGACTGACTCCAATAGGAGATTGTGGTGCACAGAGCCGGTGCAGATCCGAACAGCCACAAACACTTTCGTAATAACGTCTCAGGGCAAAGTAGCGCTGAGCGCATAAACCAGGACTGAGGAGATCAGGACAGGTAGACAGAATGAACGCTTGCTAGCTAGCGATTACTTAGCGACAGCAAGCGTCCAAAACCAGACAGACTGGAATAAGGCAGCCAATGCGTTGCGGCGATGGCGTGCCTCACAAAGACAGGACAGGAGAGACAGGAAATAGCAGGATCAAGATAGATGAACGTAACACAGATAAATACACAATAAGTATGTTTTCCTAGCGTATTACAATTACAGCTATCAATGAAACTATTTGTAACGTCTGACTAACATATGTATATATCGGCAATGAACCGATATATGACATAAGCAGGAACTCTGACTAAGACTGGAGTAATACAGGGAACAGGACTCAGAAGGATTCGCTATCTCTTTGCAGAGATGAACGCAATCCACAAACAGGACCAGGAACAGGATAACTAGCTCAGCGTGCTGGAACGCTGACTAACGGAACACAGGATATAAACAGTTTGTGTACGTATATATCAGCGACACTGATATATCAACGTAACACGATTACAAGGAAAATAACAAAATGCGCAAGTATGCGTATATATTGGCGATGAACCAATATATGACACAAGACAAGCAAGTAACAACTTCTAGAACAAGAGCAGAACTAGGAGGACTCGCTAACCCATTCGCAGGAGTCAGCGCAGTCCACACGGACCAGGAACGAGGTGGGGCACGAGCAGAGTAACAGATAGAGTCTGAGACTATGGTAGCCCATGAGACATTGCAGGAAGCAGTTCTTTATACTGAGGTCATCCAATGGGAGCAGACCTGCAGATTCCCACACAAGTGAATGGTAATTAATCACAGGCTGATAGCAGGAAAAGGCAGACAATGATATGCAGCCTGCAGGAAAGGGACTGCCCCTCCACTGCAGCAGACAATGTTTGTTTACACAAGAGCATGTTAAACTGTCATTAATTTCAGAGTGACTGCAGATGGAATCAGCAACTAGTTTAAGTGCAAACCAAACTATGCAAGAAAATGCATGTAATGACATCAGAACTGCTTGGGTTACAATACCACTGCGGCCAGCAGTAAACGCTGCAGACATGATCATAACATTACCCCCCCCCCCCCCCCCCTTAAAAGCGGATACCAGACGCTTTTCGAAACTGAAATTCCCAACAAAACAATCTGACTGATAATTCATGATGACCGGGACAGCCCGGCAAGACCAAATTCCAGAATCAGTCCCCACAAGACTGGACCCATCAGAACCAGAACCTACAGAACCATGCCCGTCAGCACCACAAGCCTCAGTGTGATACCCATCAGAACCACGACTTCCAGAGAAAAGCCCCCAGAAACTCTCTGAGCGATACCCACCGCCTTCCCGGGACTGTCCAAAAACGCCAAAGCCTTTGCAATGCCCACCGGAACTGTGCCCACCAACACAAAACCCACCGTTGAACCAGTCCAAGGTACCAGGACAAGTTTCCTCAGAGATCTCCCAGAACACTTGGAAGCTCCAAAGAGATCCCCACAGGTCAGAACGCCCCTTAGGCTCACATGGAGAACCATCAAGAACCCCTATGGAACCCAGGGCAACTCTAGAGTCAGGGTCACAAGGACAAACATCAAGATCAGGGTTTTTAGGGACCAGAACCATCTCCGGGCATGCAGGCCAACCGGCAACATCAGAACATGTCTCCACTAGGGAAGCGTGTGAGCACGCCAACACAGACACACTTGGGCACTCTGGCATACGAAGCACATCTGGGCACACCGGCACAAGAGAGACTTCTGGGCATGTCAAGGAACTGCAAACCTCAAAGTCAGTCAAGGTAGGACCGAAACCAGGACTGGGCAAAAAAAAATCATCATGACTAGACTTCACAGTTACTGGATTCTCACTAAAAAATGCAGGATCAGACTTAGATGTCTCTGATTCCAGCAAAGTTATTAACAAATCATGTTCAGGGGCATTTACAAGACAGGACAAATCTTCTGATGTATGCACCGAACTAGACAGGGTTCCCATAACTTCTTCTGGACTAGACAGAGACTCATCAAATACACTGGATTGAAGCTCATGAAGGGCTGCAAAACAAGTCAATAGTGCAGCAATCCCCACTGAACTAGGCAAAACTGAGTAACTCACTGGACAGGAAGGGGACTCAGGAACTTCTGCCACACCGGCCAGAGAACCAGAATTTTCCAGGATACAGGGCTGGGTTTCAGAAACACTCATTAACCCGGACTGAAATTCTGAGATTTCTATTATTTTTTCCAGCGAGTCAGAATTATCCATGTTACAGGGCAAGACTTTTGAAACATTCAGAGGACAGGGCTGGAGTTCCTCGGCTGTTACAACACTGGAGAGGGACTCAACAACATTGGTTAAATCAGACTGTGTACAGGGCAAGGTATCTAACACACTTGCTGACGAGGACAATATTTCAATGGCTTCTGCTTCGCTGGGCAGAAATTCATCAAGTTTTATTAGAGCAGACTGTAATTCCAAAACAGCTGCTAGACAAGTGAATATTACTGCAACACCAACTGAGGTAAGCAGTGCCTCAGACTGTTCTGCTAGAGGTTTTGAAGTATCCAAAGTACTGGGTGAAGCATAAGACTCTGTGACCACAGCTTCACTGGACAGGATCACCGAACAGTCCACACTGCAGGGCAAAACCATGGAAGCACCTGCTGGACAGCATAATGATTCTGTGACCTGAGTTTCATTGGAGAGATCTACTGCACAATTCATGGTACAGGGCAAGTTCACTGGAACATTTTCTGAACACGGTAATAATTCTGCGATTTCGGACTCACATAGCAGACGCTCTGAGTTATTCATAAAACTAGAGTGAGGTGTAGAAACAGGAAGATCAAAACACAATGTTTGCGCATCTAAATCACCATTCAATTGTGAAATTGGAAAATTCAGATGCTGGGGTTCTGAGATTTCTGGACAGGATTGCTGGGACTCAGAAACTGATGTAGTGCATCTATTGGCATCTGCTGGATCAGACAGGAGTTGAACTTTATTAACACAGGTAATTTCTGCAGAAGTGTTTGCAGAGACAGGCAAGATTTTTCTGGTGTCTGTTTCACTGAACAAAGACTCATGAGTACTGGCTAGGCTGGACTCAGAAGTCAGCAGGACCTCTGGGTCCTCTGCTGAGAGATTTGTGCAAGGCAAGATTAAGGAAGTATTAGTAATTTCTGTCTTACTGGGAAGTAACACTGAGTTATCCATGGTACAGGGTGAAATTACAGGAACTTCAATTTCACACAAAAGGAGCTCTGAATCACTCGCTGAATCAGCCAAAGGTGCTGAAGCAGGCGAGTCCTCAGGAACTGAGGAAGTGGAACAATCTCCACTTGACAGTGTGTCTTCCCTGGTATCAACTGATTGAATCGCATAAAAATCGTCCAGAATCATTCTCCACACATCGATCAATGGAGCCACAAAGTCATACCCGCACACACCAGTTTTTATTAGGTTATAGGCAGACTTAATGCATGCATTCAATACTAATTCACTTTTTGCACTGTAAAACTGACAAAATAAACTTGCATCTTTCTTCCATTCATAGACCAGGGCTTCCATCTCTCCTTTCTCAAATGGAGGATCCCATGCATATTTAACAGCTGAGCATTCCGGCTGATCATAGTTTGCAAATGTGTTAGTGGCAGAAACATACATCGGGTTATTTAGCAGGTGATTGGCCGATTTCTTATTCCTAAGGATCTCCAATACCTGTAGCAAGTGTTGAACTGTAGTGTATGCAAATTTCCCTTGCTGCACGAATACATTGATCTGTTCAATACTCTGTAATATATCTTCATAATCATATTCAGATAATTCATTTAAACAAGAACTTTTATTTTCCCTGGCTAGCAATGAAAGTTCATTAGTAGTTTCATAGGTCCATTTGACTCCCCTGAATGGTGACTGAATTTCATTATCTACTACTGGCGGAGTCTCATTACAAATCTGATGCGCAGTCGCCAAGGGCAACGACTCCGCTGATTGTAACGCTTTTCTTTTGGAGCGTTTACGTTTGGCTTTAGACCCTGCTGCCTTAGCAGAAGAAAAGTTATCAGAACAATTATCTGCTTGCTGATTATTTTTGTAGGCAGTAGAAGGAGCAGCTGATTGACAAGCTGCCAGGAGCTTATCAAAAGGGCTAGGCAAATCGGTTTTGCGCAGCCAGTTATGGATCACAAACGCTAGAAATTCCAGTGGTCTTTCTTTTAAATTGGTATGATCCAAGACATCGTAGGCCCACTGAAACAATCTTCCCTTAAATAAAACATAAACTAGCTGGGGGGCCCACGTTGAAACAGGAGTAGCCTGGAGCTCAGGATTGGCCAGGAACCTGGCACATTCAGAAAAAAACTCATTTTCTGTTTCAGAATTGAGCTTCTCAAATTTCTTAAAGGAACAGGAACCATAACAAACAGTGTCATTTTTGCTGGGAACCCCCCCCCCCACAATGGGAATTGGTAATGGGGCTACCATAATGTTAAGCTTGGAGGTGTAATCTCCACAGTCAGCATACAACACATAAGCTGACGTGAAGGAGGTACACACACCAGCACAAGGGATCAGGATATCCCCAGTTTAGTGGAGGAGAGGACTGACTCCAATAGGAGATTGTGGTGCACAGAGCCGGTGCAGATCCGAACAGCCACAAACACTTTCGTAATAACGTCTCAGCGCAAAGTAGCGCTGAGCGCATAAACCAGGACTGAGGAGATCAGGACAGGTAGACAGAATGAACGCTTGCTCGCTAGCGATTACTTAGCGACAGCAAGCGTCCAAAACCAGACAGACTGGAATAAGGCAGCCAATGCGTTGCGGCGATGGCGTGCCTCACAAAGACAGGACAGTAGAGACAGGAAATAGCAGGATCAAGATAGATGAACGTAGCACAGATAAATACACAATAAGTATGTTTTCCTAGCGTATTACAATTACAGCTATCAATGAAACTATTCGTAACGTCTGACTAACATATGTATATATCGGCAATGAACCGATATATGACATAAGCAGGAACTCTGACTAAGACTGGAGTAATACAGGGAACAGGACTCAGAAGGATTCGCTATCTCTTTGCAGAGATGAACGCAATCCACAAACAGGACCAGGAACAGGATAACTAGCTCAGCGTGCTGGAACGCTGACTAACGGAACACAGGATATAAACAGTTCGTGTACGTATATATCAGCGACACTGATATATCAACGTAACACGAATACAAGGAAAATAACAAAATGCGCAAGTATGCGTATATATTGGCGATGAACCAATATATGACACAAGACAAGCAAGTAACAACTTCTAGAACAAGAGCAGAACTAGGAGGACTCGCTGACCCCTTCGCAGGAGTCAGCGCAGTCCACACGGACCAGGAACGAGGTGGGGCACGAGCAGAGTAACAGATAGAGTCTGAGACTATGGTAGCCCATGAGACATTGCAGGAAGCAGTTCTTTATACTGAGGTCATCCAATGGGAGCAGACCTGCAGATTCCCACACAAGTGAATGGTAATTAATCACAGGCTGATAGCAGGAAAAGGCAGACAATGATATGCAGCCTGCAGGAAAGGGACTGCCCCTCCACTGCAGCAGACAATGTTTGTTTACACAAGAGCATGTTAAACTGTCATTAATTTCAGAGTGACTGCAGATGGAATCAGCAACTAGTTTAAGGGCAAACCAAACTATGCAAGAAAATGCATGTAATGACATCAGAACTGCTTGGGTTACAATACCACTGCGGCCAGCAGTAAACGCTGCAGACATGATCATAACACTGTAATAAACCAGGCAGCTGCGGCGAACAGGACCGCAGCCGCCTCCGTGCCGCTGCCCGGCGTCCAGGACGCCGAGGACGGAACGTTTAACTCAAAGGGTCACCGTCTCGCGTGGGCGCGCGCACAGACAGGACCTTTATGCTAGGAGGAGGCTTGTCAGCTGACCTGCTGGTCGGCTGACGTCAGAGGAGCCTCACGGCGCCCAGGATTGGCTGACTGCTGGGGGCGTGCCAGTGAGATCTCCTCTGCTTCTCAAGC